>NC_060173.1:89250104-89555104 GCF_021184085.1 Oncorhynchus gorbuscha
GCGTAAAGGCAACACAGCACATCACCCTGAACACACCATCCCCACTGCCAAACATGGTGGTGGCAGCATCATGGTTTGGGCTTGCTTTTCTTCAGCAGGGACAGGGAAGATGGTTAAAATTGATGGGAAGATGGATGGAGCCAAATACAGGACCATTCTGGAAGAAAACCTGATGGAATCTGCAAAAGACCTGAGACTGGGACGGAGATTTGTCTGCCAACAAGACAATGATCCAAAACATAAAGCAAAATCTACAATGGAATGGTTCAAAAATAAACATGTCCAGGTGTTCGAATGGCCAAGTCAAAGTCCAGACCTGAATCCAATCGAGAATCTGTGGAAAGAACTGAAAACTGCTGTTCACAAATGCTCTCCATCCAACCTCACTGAGCTCGAGCTGTTTTGCAAGGAGGAATGGGAAAAATGTTTTGTCTCTCGATGTGCAAAACTGATAAAGACATACCCCAAGCGACTTACAGCTGTAATCGCAGCAAAAGGTGGCGCTACAAAGAATTAACTTAAGGGGGCTGAATAATTTTGCACGCCCAATTTTTCAGTTTTTGATTTGTTAAAAAAGTTTGAAATATCCAATAAATGTTGTTCTACTTCATGATTGTGTCCCACTTGTTGTTGATTCTTCACAAAAAAATACCATTTTATATCTTTATGTTTGAAGCCTGAAATGTGGCAAAAGGTCGCAAAGTTCAAGGGGGCCGAATACTTTCGCAAGGCACTGTACCTACACGTACGCTATGGTCACAAGACGCAGGCCTCCTAATTGTCCCTAGAATTTCTAAGCACACAGCTGGAAGCAGGGCTTTCTGCTATAGAGCTCCATTTTTATGGAATCGTCTGCCTACCCATGTGAGAGACACAGACTCGGTCTCAACCTTTAAGTCTTTATTGAAGACTCATCTCTTCAGTAGGTCCTATGATTAAGTGTAGTCTGGCCCAGGAGCTTGAAGGTGAATGGAAAGGCACTGGAGCAACGAATCGCCATTGGGATTCTCTGCCTCTAACCATATTACAGGGACTGAGTCACTGGCTTACTGGTGATCTTCCATGCTGTCCCTAGGAGGGGTGCATCACTTGAGTGGGTTGAGTTACTGTGGTGGTCTTCCTGTCTGGGTTGCCCCCCCCCCTGGGTTGTGCCGTAGCGGAGATCTTTGTGGGCTATACTCGGCCTTGTCTCAGGATGGTAAGTTGGTGGTTGAAGATATCCCTCTAGTGGTGTGGGGGCTGTGCTTTGGCAAATTGGGTGGGGTTATATCCTGCCTGTGTGGCCCTGTCCGGGGGTATCATCGGATGGGGCCACAGTGTCTCCTGACCCTTACTGTCTCAGCCTCCAGTATGTATGCTTCAGTAGTTTATGTGTCGGGGGGCTAGGGTTAGTCTGTTATATCTGGAGTATTTCTCCTGTCTTATCCGGTGTCCTGTGTGAATTTAAGTATGTGGGGGCTGTGCTTTGGCAAAGTGCGTGGGGTTTAAGTATGTGGGGGCTCACTCTAATGCTCTCTTTCCCTTTATTTCTTTCTCTCTCTCAGAGGACCTAAGCCTTCTGGACTACCTTGCATGATGACTCCTTGCTGTCCCCAGTCCACCTGGCCGTGCTGCTGCTCCAGTTTCAACTGTTCTGCCTGCGGCTATGGAACCCTGACCTGTTCACCGTGCTACCTGTTCCAGACATTCTGTTTTCAACTCTCTAGAGACAGCAGGAGGGGTAGAGATACTCTCAATGATCGTCTATAAAAAGCCAACTGACATTTACTCCTGAGGTGCTGACCTGTTGCACCCTCGACAACTACTGTCATTATTATTATTTGACCATGTTGGTCATTTATGAACATTTGAACATCTTGGCCATGTTCTGTTATAATCTCCACCCAGCACAGCCAGAAGAGGACTGGCCACCCCTCATAGCCTGGTTCCTCTCTAGGTTTCTTTCTAGGTTTTGGCCTTTCTAGGGAGTTTTTCCTAGCCACCGTGATTCTACACCTGCATTGCTTGCTGTTTGGGGTTTTAGGCTGGGTTTCTGTACAGCACTATGTGGCATCAGCTGATGTAAGAAGGGCTATATAAATACATTTTATTTGATTTTGATTTGACACTGCATTCTCGGAGTGCACGTCCTGGTAATCCTTCTGGCCCTGTGGCCTTGTGTATGTTGACCTGTTTAAAAAGGTCTTACTCACATCGGCTACAGTGAGCGTGATCACACAGTCGTCCAGAACAGCTGGTGCTCTCATGCATGCTTTGGTTTTGCTTGCCTCTAAGTGTGCATAGAAGTAATTTAGCTCATCTGGTAAGCTTGTGTCGCTGGGCAGCTCGCGGCTGAGCTTCCCTTTGTAGACTGTAGTAGTTTGCAAGCCCTGCCACATCCGACGAGCGTCGGAGTCGGTGTAGAACGATTCAATCTTAGTCCTGTATTTACTCTTTGGCTGTTGCCAGGATGGGAAACATTGATGGGGGTGGGGGCCACAAAAAAAACGGAACTCATCATGAGGGGCCGAAGTGGCTCTGTGGTCTGGTCATGGGACTTGCAACTGCTTATTCGACAATTCTTACTACAAGTTTAGATAACTGGCCACTCGACAGCAAAAATGTTTTAATGATATGAGCTAATTGAAATACTTCTGATGCACTAGCAAATTTACAAATGGATTATATTATTCTAACTTTCAACAGTAAGTTGAGAACCCGACTGAGTTCCTAAATATTTCTACACACACACACACACACACACACACACACACACACACACACACACACACACACACACACACACACACACACACACACACACACACACACACACACACACACACACACACACACACACACACACACACACACACACACACACACACACACACACACACACAGTGCAATCAGAAAGTATTCAGACCCCTTGACTTTTCCCACATTTTATTACGTTACAGCCTTATTCTAAAATGGATTAAATAAAATGTTGCAAATTTATTACAAATAAATTTAAAAAATATTCACACCTTTTACTCAGTACTTTGTTGAAGCACCTTTGGCAGTGATTACAGCCTCGAGTCTTATTGGGTATGATGCTTCAAGCTTGACACACCTGTATTTGGGGAGTTTCTCCCATTCTTCCCTTATCTCAAGCTCTGTCAGGTTGGATGGGGAGCATTGATGCACAGCTATTTTCAGGCCTCTCCAGAGTTGTTCAATCGGGTTCTAGTCTGGGCTCTGGCTGGGCCACTCAAGGACATTCAGAGACTTGTCCCGAAGCCACTCCTGCGTTGTCTTGGCTGTGTGCTTAGAGTTGTTGTCCTGTTGGAAAGTGAACCTTCGCCCCAGTCTGAGGTCCTGAGCTCTCTGACTAGTCTCCCAGTCCCTGTCACTGAAAAACATCCCCACAGCATAATGCTACCACCACCATGCTTCACCATAGGGATGGTGTCGGATTTTCTCCAGACGTGACTCTTGGCTTTCAGGCCAAAGAGTTCAATCTTGGTTTCATCAGACCAGAGAATCTTGTTTCTCATGGTCTGAGAGTCCTTTACTCCAAGTGGGCTGTCATGTACCTTTTACTGAGGAGTGGCTTCTGTCTGGCCACTACCATAAAGGCCTGATTGGTGGAGTACTGCAGAGATGGTTGTCATTCTGGAAGGTACTCCCATCTCCACAGAGGAACTCTGGAGCTCTGTCAGAGTGACCATCTTGTTCTTGGTAACCTCCAAGACCAAGACCCTTCTCCCCCAGTTTGGCTTTGCAGCCAGCTCTGGGAAGAGTGTTGGTGGTTCCAAATTTCTTCCATTTAAGAATGATGGAGGCCACTGTGTTCTTGGGGACCTTCAATGCTGCAGAAATGTTTTGTTACCCTTTTCCAGATCTGTGCTTCGACACCATCCTGTCTAGGAGCTCTACGGATAATTCCTTCGACCTCATGGCTTGGTTTTTGCTTTGAAATGCACTGTGTGTGCCTTTCCAAATCCTGTCAAATAAGTTTATTAGTTACCAGACTCATAAATTGCAGCCCAAATAAATTCTGCAGAGAGTTCACATCTCAACATCAACTGTTACTACGTGAATCAGGCCTTCATGGTCGAATTGCTGCAAAGAAACCACTACTAAAGGACCCCAATAAGAAGAAGATACTTTATTGGGCCAGAAACACGAGCAACAGACATTAAACGAGTGGAAATCTGTCCTTTTGTCTGATGAGTCCAAATGAACGATTTTTGGTTCTAACCGACGTGTCTTTGTGAGACGCAGAGTGGGTGAACGGATGATCTCTGCATGTGTGGTTCCCACCGTGAAGCATGGAGGAGGTATGATGGTGTGGGGGTGCTTTGCTGGTGACACTGTCTGTAATTTATTTAGAATTCAAGACACAACTAACCAGCATGGCTAACACAGCATTCTGTGGCAATACACCATCCCATCTGGTTTGCGCTTAAGATGACCTGGCCTCCACAATTACCAAACCTCAACCCCATTGAGATGGTTTGGGATGAGTTGGACCACAGAGTGAAGGAAAAGCAGCCAACAAGTGCTCATTATATGTGGGAACTCCTTCAAGACTGTTGGAAATGCATTACAGCTGAAGCTAGTTGAAAGAATACCAAGAGTGTGCAAAGCTATCATCAAGGCAAAGAAAGGGTGGCTACTTTGAAGAATCTAAAGTATAAAATATATTTTCATTTTTTTAAACACTTTTTTGGTTTATACATGATTCCACATGTGTTATTTCATAGTTTTGATGTCTTCACCATTATTCCACAATGTAGAAAATAGTAAAAACAAAGAAAGTCCCTTGAATGAGTAGGAGTTTCCAAACTCTTAGCTTGTACTACACACAGAGAAAGTTATTTTTGGTGCCTTTCCCCAGGCCACCAGTTGCCCATCCCTGATCTACAGCATCAAATACATCATGAATGGGGGATGGTAGTAAGTGACAGGTGTAATGGTTTGTGCCAAGAACTGCAACTCTGCTGGGGGGATGCAACTGAATAATAGGAA
Organism: Oncorhynchus gorbuscha; assembly: GCF_021184085.1. Classification (NCBI taxonomy): domain Eukaryota; kingdom Metazoa; phylum Chordata; class Actinopteri; order Salmoniformes; family Salmonidae; genus Oncorhynchus; species Oncorhynchus gorbuscha. Next base: position 89,255,100 of record NC_060173.1, read on the forward strand.
GGTGTTCCTCATGTTTGGTATGCTCAGTGTTTGAGCCTTCCCTGTCAATAATGTTGGGTACAGATAGGATATTTGTTGTTTTCATTATATCACTTGTCAAGCATGGGAGGATTTGGTTTGAACATGCAGAGATCTGATCTGCTCAGGGTGTGTCACAACTTTGTCTCACAATTGTATTGCGTTAAAAACATGAAATGATAATTGTTGGAAACTGCCACTAAACTGTCAACACTATCACTCATCAACCTAGATCAATTCAAAGTTTCACCAGAAATAATCCTCTCTGATCCCATATCATAATATGCACCAGTGACAAAGAGTAAGTATTTTCAGTAGTTCTGCTATCAATCATAGTAGTTCTATGGCAAGGAAACTTTTGGGTAAGGGATTTGGTGTCATGAAGGCTTTTGACTGAAGGCAAAATATATATACAGTATATATATTTTTTTGACTGATCTCTCAGCCTTTATCTATAAACCATATAATAACAATCTGTCACTTTATGGCAGTATTAAATTGAGGGCCAGCATTTACAGTTGGTAATTCTAGCCTACTGTTTGTTTGTCTCATTCCTTACCTTGTAGACTTAGGGAAGGTTCTCATTCTCTGTCTCTGTCAGGATTCTACCTACAGTTATTGCAGATTGTTTGTTGTGACTTAAATGTCTGAGTGCAATGATGTGCTATAAGCATTACTGAGCCAAGGCTTTATTTGGCTCATCGTGCTCTAGCGACTCCTTGGGCGGGCCGGGCGCTTGCAGGCTGACTTCGGTCGTCAGTTGAACGGTGTTTAGTCCCAAGGTCCTTAGCTTAGTGATGAGTTTTCAGGGCACTATGGTGTTGATCTCTGAGCTGTAGTATATGAATTGTATTCTTACATAGGTGTTCCTTTTGTCCAGGTGTGAAAGGCCCGTGTGGAGTGCAATAGAGATTGCATCATCTGTGGATCTGTTGGGACGGTATACAAATAGGAGTGAGTCCAGGGTTTCTGGGATAATGGTGTTGATGTGAGCCATGACCAGCCGTTCAAAGCACTTAATGGCTACAGACCTGAGTGCTACTAGTCTGTAGTCATTTAGGCAGGTTACCTTGGTGTTCTTGGGCACATGGACTATGGTGGTCTGCTTGAAACATGTTGGTATTACAGACTCAGACAGGGAGATGTTGAAAATGTCAGTGAAGACACTTGCCAGTTGGTCAGCGTATGCTCGGAGTACACGTCCTGGTAATCCGTCTGGCCCCGCGGCCTTATGAATGTTGACCTGTTTTAAAGTCTTACTCACATCGGCTATGGAGAGCGTGATCACACAGTCGTCCTGAACAGTTGATGCTCTCATGCATGTTTCCATGTTACTTGCCTCAAAGCGAGCGTAGAAGTAATTTAGCTAGTCTGGTAGGCACGTGTCTAGAGGTCGACCGACTATGATTTTTCAACGCCGATATCGATTATTGGAGGACCAAAAAAGCCGATGCCGATTAATCGGCCGATTAATAATTTTAAACAAATATTTATTTGTAATAATGACAAGTACAAAAATACTGAATGAACACATTTATTTAATTTAATTTAATACATCAATCAAATGAATTTAGCCTCAAATAAATAATGAAACATGTTCAATTTGGTTTAAATAATAAATAATAAATAATAATAAAAACAAAGTGTTGGAGGAGAAAGTAAAAGTGCAATATGTACCATGTAAAAAAGCTAATGTTTAAGTTCCTTGCTCAGAACATGAGAACATATGAAAGCTGGTGGTTCCTTTTAACATGAGTCTTCAATATTCCCAGGTAAGAAGTTTTAGCTTGAGGTTATTATAGGAATTATAGGAATTCTCTCTATACCATTTGTATTTCATTAACCTTTGACTATTGGATGTTCTTATAGGCAATTTAGTATTGCCAGTGTAACCGTACAGCTTCCGTCCCTCTCCTCGTCCCTACCTGGGCTCGAACCAGGAACACATCGACAACAGCCACCCTCAAAGCATCATTACCCATCGCTCCACAAAAGCTGCAGCCCTTGCAGAGCAAGGGGAACAACTACTCCAAGTCTCAGAGCGAGAGACTTTGAAACGCTATTAGCGCGCACCCCGCTAACTAGCTAGCCATTTCATATCAGTTACACCAGTCTAATCTCGGGAGTTGATAGGCTTGAAGTCATAAACGGCTCAATGCTTGAATCACAGCGAAGAGCTGCTGGCAAACGCACGAAAGTGCTGTTTGAATGAATGCTTACGAGCCTGCTGCTGCCTACCACTACTCAGTCAGACTGCCTCTATCAAATATCAAATCCTAGACTTAATTATAACATAATAACACACAGAAATACTATACTTCTGTGTATTAATTTTAAGAAAGGCATTGATGTTTATGGTTAGGTACATTCGTGCAACGATTACGCTTTTTTCTCAAATCCGCTTTTGTTAAATCATCCCCGTTTGGCAAGTTGGCTGTCTTCGTTAGGAGGAAATAGTCTTCACAGTTCGCAATGAGCCAGGCGGCCCAAACTGCTGCACATACCCTGACTCTGTTGCACAGAATGCAAGAGAAGTAACACAATTTCCCTAGTTAAAAGAAATTCATGTTTGCAGGCAATATTAGCTAAATATGCAGGTTTAAAAATATATACTTGTGTATTGATTTTAAGATAGGCATTAATGTTTATGGTTAGGTACACTGGTGCAACGACAGTGATTTTTCGCGAATGCGCTTGTTAAATCACCCGTTTGGCGAAGTAGGTTATGATTCAATGATAAATTAACAGGCACCACATCGATTATATGCAACACAGGACAAGCTAGATAAACTAGTAATATCATCAACTATGTGTAGTTAACTAGTGATTATGTTAAGATTGTTTTTTACAAGATACGTTTAATGCTAGCTAGCACCTTCGTTGGCTCCTTGCTGCACTCGCATAACAGGTAGTCAGCCTGCCACGCAGTCTCCTGAAGTACAATGTAATCGGCCAAGATTGGTGTCCAAAAATGCCGATTACGATTGTTATAAAAACTTGAAATCGGCCCTAACTAATCGGTCATTCCGATTAATCGGTCGACCTCTACTCGTGTCAACTGGCAGCTTGCGGCTGTGCTTCCCTTTGTAGTCTGCAATAGTTTGCAAGCCCTGCCACATCTGCTGAGCGTTGAAGCCATTGTAGTACGATTCGATCTTTGTCCTGTATTGACGCTTTTCCTGTTTGATGGTTCGTCGGAGGGCATATCGGGATTTCTTATAAGCTTCCGGATTAGAGTCCAGCTCCTTGAAAGTGGCAGCTCTACCCTTTAATCCATGGCTTCTGGTTGGGGTATGTACGTACAGTCACTGTGGTGACAATGTCATTGATGCACTTATTGATTAAGTCAGTGACTGATGTTGTGTACTCCTCAATGCCATCGGAAAACTCCCGTAACATATTCCAGTCTGATGCTAAAATGGCACAGATACAGTACAAAGATGAGTTCTCTAACTATCTCTATGTGAAGGTCATGCGAGATGGAGCTTGAATCTGATAATGGTGGAAATAAGTATGTTAAACTAATGTAGGAAAGTTAACTTCTAGTGAAGGTATTACCCGGTTGAATCTGGTAGGAGTTCATTTTCTGGGAGAATTGGGTCCCGATTTGGTGGATCCGTGGGAAGTATCCAAAATGGTAAAGAAAGCCTTGAGTAAAGTACAGTCAGTGAAAATCACAAGGGCTGGGCTTGTGTTGATTTTGTGTGTTTATGCTGATCAGAAGGATCATTTTCTGGGCCTCAAAATTGAGTTAATGATTATGCTATGTAATGTATTGACCTACGGAGCAGGGTGGGTGCCTGTCAAAGGAGTAAGTTCTGGAGTGTCTGAGAATGTTGACATTAACATGCTAAAGAAAATTCCTGGAGTGGTCGACATTCGTAGGATGTATCGTTTGGTCAATGGAAGGAAGGAGAACTCTGCCTCTGCAATGCAGTACTGCAAGGCAAATGCAGCATTCCATTGGAAATGTACTTCTGGTGTACCAAAATGCTGTCGGTGTGAAGAGAGGCAGGCACATAGGACAAATGTGCTAGATGTTAAATGACACATTTCTCGAGGTAGGAATATTCAAATCTGGCATGTATGATAGACGTCTTTGCAATATAAAAGTCATATTCCTATTAATTTATAGGGTAGTGAGAGTGACTTTATCACAGTGCATTGTCATACCAGCCATATGTCTGCCTGCTAGAGCCACAATAACTCAGATACACAGGAAAACATTAAATGACCCAGGGAATAGATAGGACATCACAAAAACATATAACATTAAAAATGGGTGAACCTTTCCTTTTAACATCTGCGGAGCTACATGGATTACTGACTCGTGCAGTCCCACCCTATATATATATATATATATATATATATATATATATATATATATATATATATATATATATATATATATATATATATATATATAGGGTGGGACTGCATGATATATATATATATATATATATATATATATATATATATATATATATATATAATTGTTGTTTTTTTGGGAGGGGGGGGTAAATTCTTTCGTAGTTTGTGTTTTAATGTTAATTTTATTTTCCCCGTAGTTTTATTTTGTGAATTTAATCCCCATCCAGTTAGAGGCGACAAACATTTTTGCATGTAGCTCGCCAATAAATCCAACGAAGAAGACTAATAATAATAAAATGATCAAAGACTTTATAACGAAACCAAGATACACCACAGCTTGTCGTTTCCAATGGGAACGAATTAGTCATAGTGGACAGAACAAGCAAGGAGGTGGGCAGGGCCATGTACGCGTTAGCGATAACCTATTGGCGCGTTGTAGTAGACGTCTCCATATTTCGTTAGGGAACGCCTACTATGAATTTCCTTGTGCAGTAACTCAATTCGGATTTGCACTCCCAAACAGCGAAATTTAAAATTCGCAAAGAATAACACTTCATAACAAGTATATTGAGATCAAATGTTTAATCGATGAAAATGTCGGCCAAAATCCATCTCGTTCCCTCTTCTCCCACTACGCGACAGTTAGGCACCTCTCACTACCATATTTGCTTGTGAGTGGAAACGCCAACCGGTTGCTTCACATTTATACATCCAGTGAAATATCTGTCTTGTTGTTCTATCTTTGACATGATGACGCGGAGCAGGAAGTGTGTGTTGTTTTGATTGACGGAATATGGTTGAATAACGATGAACTGAGACAAAATTGTTGATTTATTTAAAACAAAAATAAATTTCTCTTTGCTTTGAAGGTAAGGTCATAGTCTCAAGTCTGAACCCTTTGCAGCATCATAGCAAACATACTAGCTTACCTAGCTTAATTTCTAACGTTGACTAGCCAACTAAAAAGTTACAGCAGCTAGTTAACGTTACCTCCAAGCTACAAACGAATGGGTTATCTACACTGTACAAAGATTAGGAACCATTGCTGTATTCATAAATGCCAAACCATTGCTGTATTCATAAATGCCAAGGGAAGCCAGGCTAAATTGGAGAAAAAAAATGCATATAACAATATGTATTTCGTCTCTGTGTTTCATAATTGCCCTTCAATTCGCAGAAGCTGAATGTATCTCACCGGGGGAAAAAAGCATCCGAGCAAACTAAACAGCGAACATCTGTCTCCCTACGTGTATGCCATCTATCTGATGCTGTCTGGTCTAAACGAGTATGACATTGTTGCTTCCCATACTTGATTGGAATGCAACGGAAGTCAGCGAGCATTTGGCCTCCCTTGATCGGTCAATTTTTTATATATATTTTTTTTTATCAGCGTTAATTAAGCTAAACTGAGCCAGTTCAAATGTGAATGGTCCTGGCTCACCCCCCAAAAGTGTCAAGGAAAGCCAGCTTGGATTTTGGCATCCCTCACATCAAATCGCATTGAGATCATTCATCATTGACAGAACAACTTGAATTGTTGCATCCAGTTGTGTTGTAGCCCTTTGGTGGCTAGATTGCTTGCTAAAATTGGCCCTTTCCTAAATTATCCATGGATGGAGATAGGGAGTTGGTCTTGTGGTTTTACTTAGTTCTCCATACTAGACAATGATTATAATGACGATTCTGATTAAACCATTAATTCATGCATTGTTGTGCCCTGGCCTGAGAGCATGGACATTCAGCATGTAACAGGCTAATGTTAACCAGCTAAAGTTGTCCATTAATTTAATTAGGCTTGCAAGTAAGCATTTTAGCCAGGTAGCCTAGGACAACAAAAAAATAAACACGTGTACTGTATGGCTGAGTGATAGACTGTTTCGTCAACATGAAAGAAAGGAGGATGGCATTGGCGTTTCTCTACAAGTAGGGTGAGTCAACATATTCTCTACTTGCGTTCACGCATACTCATGCAGACAGAACCATGGACAGCCACATTTTATTTTGCTTACGTTGATTGCAATAAATTGTTTTTGGTATCTTTTAGTTGTCACTGTATTAGACTAAGCAGAGGTGATGGAATGGTGGAGGCAGCTGCTGTTTTCTTTGCGACTTGCGGTAACTCACTGTGGTTCTAAATCAATAGTTCTTTAGTGGTCCGTAAAATCCGGAAACATTAACTTGCTTGACCATGCTGTTGGTCATGTAACTGTCTGTTACATGTAATAAACTCAGAAAAAAAAACTTCCTCTCACTGTCAACTGCGTTTATTTTCCGCAAACTTAACGTGTAAATATTTGTATGAACACAAGAAGATTCAACAACTGACATAAACTGAACAAGTTCCACAGACATGTGACTAACAGAAATTGAATGTGTCCCTGAACAAAGGGGGAGTCAAAATCAAAACTAACAGTCAGTATCTGGTGTGGTCACCAGCTGCATTAAGTACTGCAGTGCATCTACTCCTCATGGACTGCACCAGATTTGCCGGTTCTTGCTGTGAGATGTTACCCCACTCTTCCACCAAGTTACCTGCAAGTTCCCGGACATTTCTGGGGTGAATTGCCCTCGCCCTCACCCTCCGAACCAACAGGTCCCAGATGTGCTCAATGGGATTGAGGTCCGGGCTCTTCGATGGCCATGGCAGAACACTGACATTCCTGTCTTGCAGGAAATCACACACAGAACGAGCAGTATGGCTGGTGGCATTGTCATGCTGGAGGGTCATGTAAGGATGAGCCTGCAGGAAGGGTACCACCATGAGGGAGAAGGATGTCTTCCCTGTAACGCACAGCGCTGAAATTGCTTGCAATGACAACAAGCTCAGTCCGATGATGTTGTCACACACCGCCCCAGACCATGACGGACCCTCCATCTCCAAATCAATCCCGCTCCAGAGTACAGGCCTCGGTGTAACACTCATTCCTTCAACGATAAACACGAATCCAATCATCACCCCATGCGCACAAAACCGCGACTCGTCAGTGAAGAGCACTTTTTGCCAGTCCTGTCTGGTCCAGCAACAGTGGGTTGGTCCCAACCCACCGTTGCTGGACCAGACAGGACTGCCCATAGGTGACGTTGTTGCCGGTGATGTCTGGTGAGGACCTGCCTTACAACAGGCCTACAAGCCCTCAGTCCAGCCTCTCTTAGCCTATTGCGGACAGTATGAGCACTGATGGAGGGATTGTGCATTCCTGGTGTAACTCGGGCAGTTGTTGCCATCCTGTACCTGTCCCGCAGGTGTGATGTTCGGATGCACCAATCCTATGCAGGTGTTGTTACACGTGGTCTGCCACTGCAAGGATGATCAGCTGTCCGTCCTGTCTCCCTGTAGCGCTGTCTTAGGCGCCTCACAGTATGGACATTGCAATTTATTGCCCAGGCCACATCTGCAGTCCTCATGCCTCCTTGCAGCATTGCCTAAGGCATGTTCACGCAGATGAGCAGGGATCCTGGGCATCTTTCTTTTGGTGTCTTTCAGAGAAAGGCCTCTTTAGTGTCCAAAGTTTTCACAACTGTGACCTTAATTGCCTACTGTCTGTAAGCTGTTAGTGTCTTAACGACCGTTCCACAGGTGCATGTTCATTAATTGTTTATGGTTCATTGAACAAGCTTGGGAAACAGTGTTTAAATCCTTGGCAATGAAGGTCTGTGAAGTTATTTAGATTTTTATGAAGTATCTTTGAAAGACAGGGTCCTGAAAAGGGGACATTTCTTTTTTTGCTGAGTTTATGATTTGTGGACTAAACAGGACAGAGGTTGCTATCTGATTTTGTGATAAAACAAAGGTGTCTTTGAATTTATTTTACCACTGTGTCTAAATGTTTCAGCCTTTAGGCCTAAATATCACGGTCGCAAGGCATATGAATTAACAGGTTATAAGAGCAAACAACGCAATTTTCACTACACTGGTTGTAATATGGCCTTTTTTTCTGGCTTCCCCAGTGATTTTACCGCTACTGTTAGGAACACCTACACTTTCCATGACATAGACTGACCAGGTGAAAGCTATGATCCTCTATTGATGTCCCTTGTTAAATCCACTTCAATCCTTGTAGATTGACAGGTTAAATAATGATTTTTAAGCCTTGAGATAATTGAGACATGGATTGTGTGTGTGCCATTCAGACGGTGAATAGGTTAGACAAAAATGGGCCTCCCGGGTGGCGCAGTGGTCTCAGGCACTGCATCGCAGTGCTAGCTGTGCCACCAGAGCCCAGGCTCTGTCGCAGCTGGCCGCGAGGCCCATGGGGCGGTGCACAATTGGCCCAGCGTCGTCCGGGTTAGGGAGGGTTTGGCCGGCAGGGATATCCTTGTCTCATCGCGCACTAGCGACTCCTGTGGCGGGCCGGGCGCAGTGCACGCTGACTCGGTCGCCAGGTGTACGGTGTCTCCTCCGACACGTTGTTGCGGCTAGCTTCCGGGTTGGATGTGCGTTGTGTCAAGAAGCGGTGCGGCTAGGTTGGGTTGTGTTTCAGAGTTCTTGAGTGTATCAAGAAATGCAATGCTGCTGGGTTTTTCACGCTCAACCGTATCAAGAATGGTCCACCACCCGAAGGACATCCAGCAAGCTTGACGCAACTGTGTGAAGCATTGGAGTCAACATAGGCCAGCATCCCTGTGGAATGCTTTCGACACCGAGAGTCAATGCTTCAACAAATTGAGTTTGTTCTGAGGGCAAAAGGGGGTAAAACTCAATATTAAGAAGGTGTTCCTAACGTTTTGTACACTCAGTGTATGCGGCCAGATGATATCTCGACAAGCTAGCTTGCAACCGCTTATTCATAAGATCATCTTTCGATAAGCTTCATTACCAAAGTGTATGATATAGTAATTAGATTGAGTCCTAGGCTAGTCTGAGCAGATTGTGTTGTTGTAGCTAGCCATTGTAATTTATATATTTTTCATTATTTACACAGGTGCATGGTTGCTCTACATGTGAAACGCCTGTATGAGTGACGCACACAACCACAGCACTCCACCATCATGGGCCAACGAAGGAGGGGGGCGGCTGCCCATGCTCCCCCAGCAAACAGACACCATGACGGGCTCACAGTAGCTCCCCAGGCCCCAAACAGGAAACACAACATTTGCATGGTGTCAGACTTCTTCTACCCCAATATGGGAGGGGTGGAGAGCCACATCTACCAGCTATCCCAGTGTCTGATCGAGAAGGGCCACAAGGTGGTGATCGCCACCCACACCTACGGCTGCAGGAAGGGGGTCCGCTACCTGACCAATGGGCTCAAGGTCTACTACCTGCCCCTGCAGGTGATGTACAACCAGTCCACCGTCACCACCTGCTTCCACAGCCTGCCACTTCTGCGCTGTGTGTTCGTCAGGGAACGCATCACCGTGGTGCACGCCCACAGCTCCTTCTCCGCTATGGGACACGATGCACTGTTCCACGCCAAGACCATGGGCCTCAACACGGTGGGTAGCAGTCTAGCAGAGAGGGTGTTGTGGGTGGTGAAACTAAGCCTACCTTTGACCGAACGTAGTGCACTATAGGAATAGGGAGCCATTGCAGACTCAACCTACGGCAAGGCGGTAAATAGCTTTTTATGTGTCCATCTAGTATAAATAATAAATAACTAAAGGTTGTTTTCTGTTTACAGGTGTTCACTGACCACTCCCTCTTCGGTTTTGCTGACGTCAGCTCGGTGCTGACCAATAAGCTGCTGGCTGTGTCTCTGTGCGATACCAATCACATTGTGTGCGTGTCATACACCAGTAAGGAGAACACAGTGCTCAGGGCAGGCCTCGACCCCGAGATTGTTTCTGTCATCCCCAATGCCGTCGACCCCAGAGACTTCACCCCCGACCCCTCCCAACGGCATAACGACAGGATCACCATCGTTGTGATCAGCCGCCTCGTCTACCGCAAAGGTAGGGTGGGTTGAGACTATACTGTATATAATGTAGCAAAAACTTCATCTACGTAATTTATTATTACATACAGTTCCTGTAGGTATGATTGTTGAAGTGTGAAGTGTCATTTCCTGCTCTTTCCCTTTTTTAAGGAATAGATCTTCTGGGAAGGATCATCCCAGAGCTCTGTCTGAAACATCCAGATGTACATTTCTTGATTGGTGGAGAGGGACCAAAGAGAATCGTGTTGGAGGAAGTGAGAGAGAAATACCAACTACACGACAGGTACAATTATACAGTGGTGTGTGTGCATGTGTGTGGTTGTATGTGTTTATATGTACTGCATGTGTCTGATTTGCTTCTCTCTCTCCCAAGGGTGCATCTCCTGGGGGCCCTGGAGCATAAGGATGTGCGTGGGGTGTTGGTCCAGGGACATATCTTCCTCAACACCTCCCTGACTGAGGCCTTCTGCATGGCCATAGTGGAGGGAGCCAGCTGTGGACTACAGGTGGGTTCATCCCTTATCACAACACAGGCCAGGTACAGTATACGTTAGCTGGTGCACTGTGAGATAAAGTGGTTGATACCTGGAACTGGTTGGGTGTAAGTCAGGGATTGTCTAATGACAAGCAGTGGTGGATTGAGTGGGTGTTTGTCCATTAAGATGAATGGGGCAACGTGGTGAACTTTGTGTATGTGTGGGTGTTTAGATGTTGAGTATGCTTGTAATGTGAGGGAGTTTGAGATCTGATCATTTTGTGTGTGTGCGTGTAGGTGGTAAGTACGCGTGTTGGAGGGATCCCAGAGGTTCTGCCTGAGCATCTGATCACCCTGTGCGAGCCAACCGTGCATTCTCTGTGTGTCGGCCTGGAGAGTGTCATCGCTAGGCAACTATCGGGCCGCGTTGAATCCCCCGCCACCATCCACGCCCACGTCCGCACCCTGTACACCTGGAGGAACGTTGCAGAGAGAACAGAGAAGGTAGGCTCATTCATGCTTACATACTCTCTATGTTTCATAAATCTACACTGTGATACACTTTCATAATACCTTTCATTGACTCCGACTGAGATACTGATGAGGTCTAATTCATTGATACTAACTCTCTCTGTTCTGTCAGGTATATGATTGCGTCGCTGGGAAGGAGGTTCTTCCTCTGGACAGACGGCTGCTCAGACTCAGGGCCCATTGTGGCCCCGTGGCAGGCTCCATCTTTGCCCTCTTTGCTGTTCTCGACTTCCTCTTCCTGCTCCTCCTCCGCTGGCTCCTCCCAGACCGCCTCATAGATATTGCCATGGACGCCACGGGCCCTCAGGGGTTGTGGAGGCGGGGCTTGGGCGATAGGAAAGGAACTCGCTCTAAAAGTGCCGTCTTGACAAAGGAGGAGTCAAGTGGTCACAAGACCAAGCTCTGATCACAACTCCAAGCAGGCACAAATCCTTATCCTCAATTGTTATATAACTCCTGAAAATACAGATGTTTTTTAATTTTTTTTTACTTGATATCTGACCGCACTACCTTATGACCTGTGGAGACTGACCACCCGTTGCAGAATGTTTCAGGGGGAACCTGTGTGTTTTCAATAGGATTGTTTGTTTTTTTAAATTATTTTTTTGTTTTGTTTTCCTCTATATATTTAATGTATTATTTCTTAAACTTTCTATGATAAAAAGGATCACTACTTTGCAGTTATGTATCTTTTGTAATGTTATTTCTTTATTATTTTTAAAAATTCTTCTGAGTGGCAGAATCAAATCAAATCAAATTGTATTTGTCACATGCGCCGAATACAACCGGTGTAGACCTTACCTTGAAATGCTTACTTACAAGCCCTTAACCAACAATGCAGTTTTAAGAAAATAAGTATAAAAAAGTAACACAATAAAATAAAAACTAGGCTATGTACAGGGGGTACCGGTACCGAGTCAATGTGTGGGGTTCAGGTTAGTCGAGGTAATATGTACATGTAGGTAGGGGTAAAGTGACTGCATAGATAATAAATAGTGAGGGGGGGGTCAATGCAAATAGTCCAGGTAGCCATTTGCTTAGTTGTTCAGCAATGGGGGTAGAAGCTGTTCAGAAGACTTTTGGACTTGGCGTTCCGGTACTGCTTGCCATGCGGTAGTGGAGAGAACAGTCTAGCAAACAAATAAATTCATAAAAAAATCCTACAATCTGATTTTCTGGATTTTTTTTCTCATTTTGTCTGTCATAGTTGAAGTGTACCTATGATGAAAATTACAAGCCTCTCATCTTTTTAAGTGGGAGAACTTGCACAATTGGTGGCTGACTAACTACTTTTTTTGCCGCACTGTATATAGGAACAAAAATAACACTGTTTTCACTGTAAACAGCTGACCAGACAAAACGCAGAGCTGAAAGGGGAGGAGATGTGGCTGGCATGCATCTACAAAAAAAAACAGGAAAGCAAAACCAATTCTCCAACCGTTGCGTTTTTCAAATCATTGGTTTTTGGGAGAGAAAAAAAAACGTGTCCTCTTCTTGATTTTTTTGAATCCATAAACTAAAAGGGTCCATCTTTGCATATACACCTCTGCTCTCAGTGCCGTTGTTACCATCTGACCATGCAGATTGACCCCGTTACATACACGCACCTCTCAAACAGGATGTACAAAAGCTTGTGCTTAGCATCAAAACAGTGCAGGGCTCTAACAAACCGTAAAGGCTCATTTCCTCTCCCCATTCCCTATCCCCATCTCTCCTCCCCCAGGTGTGCATTTACATCACTGAAATGAAGGGCCAATTTCATCTACAAAGTGACAGAGGAACATATCAGGGGAAAGGAAGGACATACAAACAGAATACAACAAACCTCTCTTTCAGACACGCACGGACATACATACATTCAAACAGTTAAAAACAGTATCAGAGAAAAAGAGGACTGAACCCTAGGTACTGTCTGCTTTGTTGCTGTTTGGTGATTAAGTTAAACAAACACCAAGGTTGCTTATATTTTGTTCTGTCAAATTGAGAAGAAAGAAATGGTAATTTGGCTTTACTTTCCCTTCCATGTTCCCTTCCATGCTAAATGGGTTAGTTAACTAGCCGATGTTAGTTAGCAGGCTACGTTAGCTGGCAATGGCTAACAAACCAAGCTACCCGCTTTAGTGATAGCTAGCCAATATGAAATGTTAACATATAATAAACCTTTGATTTGACCGTAGTCTTCCAGTGTAGGTTCAGGGTATTCATGAGCCCCGAATGTTTAAAAGAGATGTAGGAGAGAGAGTACCGTATGCAGAGAGGTTCCAGAGGTGCTGGACACTCCCATAGCAAGCACAGCCCTACGTTTCCATAAACTTTTGAATGTACTCATCTCATGTGTATATACTGTTTTCTATACTATTCTTTGGTACCTCATTCACTTAATAATGCTTACATATCTGGCATTACTCATATGTATATATTGTTTTTCTATACTATTCTACTGTATCTTAGTCTGTTCCGCTCTGACATCGCTCGTCCATATGTATACAGCATTAATTCATTCCTATTTAGATTTGTGTGTATTGGGTATATGTTGTGTAATTTGTTAGATATTACTTTTTAGATATTACTGCACTGTCGGAGCTAGAAGCACAAGCATTTCGCTACATCCGCAATAACATCTGCTAATGACGTGTACGTGACCAATAAAATGTGATTTGATTTTTGATTTGTTTTGAATGCTTTTCCAACCGTCTTGAAGGAATTCCCACAAAAAAGAAAATGACGTTTTCGTCTTTTGAGCTTCTAGTCATGAAATCTATGCAGCCTACTCAATCACTTTTTATAGCTACTGTTTACAGGCCTCCTGGGCCATATACAGCGTTTCTCACTGAGTTCCCTGAATTCCTATCAGACCTTGTAGTCATTGCAGATAATATTCTAATCTTTGGTGACTTTAATATTCACATGGAAAAGTCCACAGACCCACTCCAAAAGGCTTTTGGAGCCATCATCGACTCAGTGGGTTTTGTCCAACATGTCTCTGGACCCACTCACTCTCACAGTCATACGCTGGACCTAGTTTTGTCCCATGGAATAAATGTTGTGGATCTTAATGTTTTTCCTCATAATCCTGGACTATCAGACCACCATTTTATTACGTTTGCAATTGCAACAAATAATCTGCTCAGACCCCAACCAAGGAACATCAAAAGTCGTGCTATAAATTCACAGACAACACAAAGATTCCTTGATGCCCTTCAGACTCCCTCTGCCTACCCAAGGACGCCAGAGGACAAAAATCCGTTAACCACCTAACTGAGGATCTCAAAACCTTGCAATACCCTAGATGCAGTTGCACCAAAAACTAAAAAAATGTCTCATAAGAAACTAGCTCCATGGTACACAGAAAATACCCTTGAGCTCTGAAGCAAGCTTCCAGAAAATTGGAACGGAAATGGCGCCACACCAAACTGGAAGTCTTCCGACTAGCTTGGAAGGATGGTACCGTGCAGTACCGAAGAGCCCTTACTGCTGCTCGATCGTCCTATTTTTCTAACTTAATTGAGGAAAATAAGAACAATCCGAAATTCCTTTTTGATACTGTGGCAAAGCTAACTAAAAAGCAGCATTCCCCAAGAGAGGATGACTTGCACTTTAGCAGTGATAAATTCATGAACTTCTTTGAGGAAAAGATTATGATTATTAGAAAGCAAATTACGGACTCCTCTTTAAACCTGCGTATTCCTCCAAACCTCAGTTGTCCTGAGTCTGCACAACTCTGCCAGGACCTAGGATCAAGAGAGACGCTCAAGTGTTTTAGTACTATATCTCTTGACACAATGATGAAAATAATCATGGCCTCTAAACCTTCAAGCTGTATACTGACCCTATTCCAACTAAACTACTGAAAGAGCTGCTTCCTGTGCTTGGCCCTCCTATGTTGAACATAATAAACGGCTCTCTATCCACTGGATGTGTACCAAACTCACTAAAAGTGGCAGTAATAAAGCCTCTCTTGAAAAAGCCAAACCTTGACCCAGAAAATATAAAAAACTATCGGCCTATATCAAATCTTCCATTCCTCTCAAAGATTTTAGAGAAGGCTGTTGCGCAGCAACTCACTGCCTTCCTGAAGACAAACAATGTATACGAAATGCTTCAGTCTGGTTTTAGACCCCATCATAGCACTGAGACGGCACTTGTGAAGGTGGTAAATGACATTTTGATGGCATCGGACCGAGGCTCTGCATCTGTCCTCGTGCTCCTAGACCTTAGTGCTGCTTTTGATACCATCGATCACCACATTCTTTTGGAGAGATTGGAAACCCAAATTGGTCTAACGGACATGTTCTGGCCTGGTTTAGGTCTTATCTGTCGGAAAGATATCAGTTTGTCTCTGTGAATGGTTTGTCCTCTGACAAATCAACTGTACATTTCGGTGTTCCTCAAGGTTCTGTTTTAGGACCACTATTGTTTTCACTATATATTTTACCTCTTGGGGATGTTATTCGAAAACATAATGTAAACTTTCACTGCTATGGCTGTACATTTCAATGAAACACGGTGAAGCACCAAAATTGCCCTCGCTAGAAGCATGTGTTTCAGACATAAGGAAGTGGATGGCTGCAAACTTTCTACTATTAAACTCGGACAAAACAGAGATGCTTGTTCTAGGTCCCAAGAAACAAAGAGATCTTCTGTTGAATCTGACAATTAATCTTAATGGTTGTACAGTCGTCTCAAATAAAACTGTGAAGGACCTCAAGATTACTCTGGACCCTGATCTCTCTTTTGAAGAACATATCAAGACCATTTCGAGGACAGCTTTTTTCCATCTACGTAACATTGCAAAAATCAGAAACTTTCTGTCCAAAAATGATGCAGAAAAATTAATCCATGCTTTTGTCACTTCTAGGTTAGACTACTGCAATGCTCTATTTTCCGGCTACCCGGATAAAGCACTAAATAAACTTCAGTTAGTGCTAAATCGGCTGCTAGAATCCTGACTAGAACCAAAAAATTTGATCATATTACTCCAGTGCTAGCCTCTCTACACTGGCTTCCTGTCAAAGCAAGGGCTGATTTCAAGGTTTTACTGCTAACCTACAAAGCATTACATGGGCTTGCTCCTACCTACCTCTCTGATTTGGTCCTGCCGTACATACCTATACGTACGCTACGGTCACAAGACGCAGGCCTCCTAATTGTCCCTAGAATTTCTAAGCAAACAGCTGGAGGCAGGGCTTTCTCCTATAGAGCTCCATTTTTATGGAACGGTCTGCCTACCCATGTCAGAGACGCAAACTCGGTCTCAACCTTTAAGTCTTTACTGAAGACTCATCTCTTCAGTGGGTCATATGATTGAGTGTAGTCTGGCCCAGGAGTGGGAAGGTGAACGGAAAGGCTCTGGAGCAACGAACCGCCCTTGCTGTCTCTGCCTGGCCGGTTCCCCTTTTCCACTGGGATTCTCTGCCTCTAACCCTGTTACGGGGGCTGAGTCACTGGCTTGCTGGGGCTCTCTCGTGCCGTCCCTGGGGGGGGTGCGTCACCTGGGTGGGTTGATTCACTGTTGTGGTCGGCCTGTCTGGGTTTCCCCCCCCCCCCCTTTGGGTTGTACCGTGTCGGAGATCTTTGTGGGCTATACTCGGCCTTGTCTCAGGATGGTAAGTTGGTGGTTGTAGATTTCCCTCTAGTGGTGTGGGGGCTGTGCTTTGGCAAGTGGGTGGGGTTATATCCTTCCTGTTTGGCCCTGTCCGGGGGTGTCCTCGGATGGGGCCACAGTGTCTCCTGACCCCTCCTGTCTCAGCCTCCAGTATTTATGCTGCAGTAGTTTATGTGTCGGGGGGCTAGGGTCAGTTTGTTTATCTGGAGTACTTCTCCTGTCCTATTCGGTGTCCTGTGTAAATCTAAGTGTGCGTTCTCTAATTCTCTCCTTCTCTCCTTCTTTCTCTCTCTCGGAGGACCTGAGCCCTAGAACCATGCCCCAGGACTACCTGACATGATGACTCCTTGCTGTCCCCAGTCCACCTGGCCATGCTGCTGCTCCAGTTTCAACTGGCCTGGGCCCTAGGACCATGTCCCAGGACTACCTGACATGAGGACTCCTTGCTGTCCCCAGTCCACCTGGCCATGCTCCTGCTCCAGTTTCAACTGTTCTGCCTTACTATTATTCAACCATGCTGGTCATTTATGAACATTTGAACATCTTGGCCACGTTCTGTTATAATCTCCACCCGGCACAGCCAGAAGAGGACTGGCCACCCCACATATGCTCTCTCTAATTCTCTCTTTCTTTCTCTCTCTCGGAGGACCTGAGCCCTAGGACCGTGCCCCAGGACTACCTGACATGATGGCTCCTTGCTGTCCCCAGTCCACCTGACTGTTGCTGCTCCAGTTTCAACTGTTCTGCCTTATTATTATTTGACCATGCTGGTCATTTATGAACATTTGAACATCTTGGTCATTTTCTGTTATAATCTCTACCCGGCACAGCCAGAAGAGGACTGGCCACCCCACATAGCCCGGTTCCTCTCTAGGTTTCTTCCTAGGTTTTGGCCTTTCTAGGGAGTTTTTCCTAGCCACCGTGCTTTTACACCTGCATTGTTTGCTGTTTGGGGTTTTAGGCTGGGTTTCTGTACAGCACTTTGAGATATCAGCTGATGTACGAAGGGCTATATAAATAAATTTGATTTGATTTGATTTGATATGCTGATGAGCACTTGTTGGCTGCTTTTTCTTGACACTGCAGTCCAAGTCATCCCAAACCAAATCAATTGGGTTGAGTTCGGGTGATTGTGGAGGCCAGGTCATCTGATGCAGCACTCCATCACTCTCCTTCATGGTCAAATAGCCTTTACACAGGAGGTGTGTTTTGAGTCATTGTCCTTTTGAAAAACAAATGATTGTCCCACTAAGCGCAAACCAGATGGGATAGCGTTTCGCTGCAGAATGCCGTGGTAGCCATACTGGTTAAGTGTGCCTTGAATTCTAAATAAATCACAGACAGTGTCACCAGCAAAGCACCATCACACCTCCTCCCCCATGCTTCACGGTGGGAACCACACATGCAGAGATCATCTGTTCACCTACTCTGCATCACACAAAGACACGGTGCTTGCAACCAAAAATCTCCAATTTGGAGTCATCAGACCAAAGGACAGATTTCCACCTAATGTTCATTGCTCGTGTTTCTTGGCCCAAGCAAGTCTCTTCTTAATATTGGAGACCTTTAGTAGTGGTTTCTTTGCAGCAATTCGACCATGAAGGCCTGATTCACTCAGTCTCCTCGGAACAGTTGATGTTGAGATGTGTCTGTTACTTTAACTCTGAAGCATTTATTTGGGCTGCAATTAGAGGTGCAGTTATTTGCTGATTTTCTTATCCTCTGCAGCAGAAGTAACACTGGGTCTTCCTTTCCTGTGGTGGTCTTCATGAGAGCCAATGTAATCATAGTGCTTGAAGGTTTTTGCGACTGCATTTGAAGAAATTTTCAAAGCTCTTGAAATTTTCAAGATCGACTGAACTTCATTCTTAAAGTAATGATGGGCTGTTGTTTCTCTTTGCTTATTTTAGCTGTTCTTGCCATAAGATGGACTTGGTCTTTTAGCATATAGGGGTAGCTTCTGTATACCAACCCTACCTTGTCACAACACAACTGATTGGCTCAAAAACGCATTAAGAAGGAAAGAAATTCCACAAAATAACTTTTAACAAGGAACACATGTTAATTCAAATGCATTCCAAGTAACTACCTCATGAAGCTGGTTGAAAGAATGCCAAGAGTGTGCAAAGTTGTCATCAAGGCAAAGGGTGGAGAATGAAGAATCTCAAATGTTAAATATATTTGGACTTGTTTAACACTTTTTTGGTTACTACATGATTCCATATGTGTTATTTCATAGTTTTAATTTCTTCACTATTACTATTATTCTGGTCTATTAAAAATAAAGAAAAACCCTTGAATGAGTAGGTGTGTCCAAACTTTTGACTGGTACTGTATATATAAAACATTTTCTTTACTTTCCCCCAATTGGGAGTTACAGTCTTGTTCAATCGCTGCAACTCCCCTATGGACTTGGGAGAGAACAAGATTGAGAACCATGTGTCCTCCGAAACACAACCCTGCCAAGCCACACTCCTTCTTGACACACTGCTTGCTTAACGTGGAAGCCAGTCCCGCAACAATGTGTTGGAGTAAAGACAGTCCAAACTGAAATCAGCTTGCAGGTGCCCGGCCCGCCACAAGGAGCCGCTAGAGCGCAATGAGACAAGGAAATCCCGGCAGGCCAAATCCTCCCCTAACCCGGACAACGCTGGGACAATTGTACACCGCCTCATGGGTCTCCCAGTCGGCTGGAATCAAACCTGGGTCTGTAGTGACACCTCAAGCACTGCGACGCAGTGCCTTAGACCACTGCACCACTCAGGAGGCCCAGGACTTTTTTTATTGTGAGTTCCCCCAACAACAACAACCATTTGGAGCCCCCTGGCGCCCACAGCGCCCTATGCGCAGCATGTAGTCTGACTGTACAGTATGTATGTAGTTTACATCCAGACTGTTTGTGAAATCTGAACCATGGTTTGATGAAAACATGTTGGTGTTTTTTGCACTATGAAAAAAACGGAATTTTCTGTTTGTGTGTGTGCATCAGTCCATCGCCTTACCTATGCTTACCTCTATTGTCATGCAACAGTCACCCCTATCCCATGGACAGGGGGGTTGTGGAGGTGATACTCGTTGGGGGAGGAGGTAGCTCGGGGCCTGATAAGAGGTCTGGGAAAGCCAGCAGCCAGACAGGTTTGTCGATCCCACTCAGACAGGCTAATAGCATGTTTCAGTCACTGTGGATGAGGCTGCTGTTGTTGTTTGACCATGGGTGCTGTTCAGACTGCGATTGCCCTTTGCAGTCGGCCTTGGAGGGACCCCTTCCACATCTACGGGGGACTGCCGTGCAACTCACTCATTGCTGGTATGATTTTCTCTATTTTTCTAACGAAATTATTTTATTCATCAAAATAGTTTTGTTTTGTCATAAACCCCTTATGTTGTAGTGGACTTGTGTTTATGTAATTGAGTAATATTACCGGCAGAGGGAGCCCCATCACATACTGTATCTGACCCTGGTCCATTCCCCTGCTGGATCTCTTGGACAAAAGGCAAGTTGTCTGGGCATCAGACCTGGGAAGAAAATAGTTCTATTTTAGTAGTTTATTTGAAAATGAGATTTTTTTCAAATACTCAATATAGTCGACTATAGTTTACACAGTTTCAGGCAACTATACTGAACAAAAATAAAAACGCAACATGTAAAGTGTTGGTCCCAGGTTTCATGAGCTGAAATAAAAGACCCCAGAAATGTTCCATACGCACCAAAACCTTATTTTTCTCAAATTGTATGCACCAATTTGTTTAAGTCCCTGTTAGTGAGCATTACGCAGGTGCACCTTGTGCTTGGGACAAGAAAAAGACACTCTAAAATGTGTAGTTTTGTCACACAACATAATGCCACAGATGTCTCAAGTTTACACTAGGGTGTGCCCAGTACTCGGGAAAAACGAGTATAGTAACGGGATATTTTCTCAATATGATTATGACTCAAGTATTCTTTGTAATTATCTGTTAACTGAACAAAATTATTTTCAGATGCGTGCTGAGAGCATCTTGCTTTCACTCAAACAGTGTGAAGCACTGTGTGCTCTAAACAACTAGTGGCTAGTCTTCTGTCTGTAAAGAATGAGCGGGGTATCGGTTGAGCCTGCTGCAACGATTGGATTAGAACAAGCAGCTCTCCCTCCACAGCAACTCTCATTTCAGACACGCGCACCTCTGTTGCACTCACTCACAGGAAATAACTAGATTGAACAACAATGACCAGCTACGGATTCTGATTCATACACAACGTTTGGAGTTCTTCATCTCCGAACATTGTGTATTAATCAGAATCCATAACTAGTCATTGTTGTTCAATCTAGTTATTTCCTGTCGACTTTGCTGAAGCCATATTGTTGTTTTGGTCTGTCTACTTGGCGTTGTTTATTAGGCTACTTTGTCTGTCGTTATGTGTGTTCCCTTGGCAACCATGAATACATGCCACTGATTATCCTAGCTTCATCTAAATCTGTGTCTGGAATAAATAGACAGTAGTAGCCAGCCATGCATTAGGTTATTTATTAGTCTATTTCGTTGATAATTGAATAGGACTAAGTAAGTAAATCATGTGCATTTTCATCTGTCGGGTTGTTTACCTTTGAACAATGTGTGTGAATGAGTGAAAGAACATAACAATACACATTTGAGGTATAGGCTTTACTGGCTTTTAAAGCACACTTCAGGGTTTTCTGATTACCACTAAATCCGAAAACAGAGTATGACAAGATTGGCACACATTTTGAAAAACATTTTCGCTTAAGATCTCACTTGGTGAAGTCCATTTAATTTAAAGTGAATGAAAGGAACAACCATGTCTCAAAAACATTCATGGGTGGTAACTGTATAATTTACTCAAAAGGAAAGGCACTTTTGGAAACATTTGATTAAGGCTTTACACTAAACCGTGAAAGTCTGTGTACCCATATAGACACCAGAACAGCGTTAAATTAACACCCTACTTGCAGTCTTGATGTGACTGGGGTTTTGCACTTATAACTAATGGTATAAAGGATGACCTATGGGTACCACCACAGTGACAAGTGTTTGTATCCTTTTAGGCAGGGATGCAACTTTGGTTTTAGAAGTGTAGCGGGGGGGGGGGGGCATATTTAGTATTTAAATGTTTTCTTCAGTCGGATAAACACTCCAAACAGCCTACCTGACTGTTTGGAGGCTTCCGCACGGTCCTAAAGCACACTGTTGCCTTGTTTTCTATCACATTCCAATGATAAAACTGGGAGGGACAAAAATGCAATTTCAGTGAAAGTTGTAGCCCTGCTTTTAGGAACAACCCCCACCCCTCCCTCCCCCCCCAAAATCTGAGAGTATAATACAATGGCATGAAACTCATGGTTTACAGACCACATCAGGCCTGCATATTACATTATGCTGGTGTGCCGATATGAAATGGCTAGCTAGTTAGCGATGGTGCGCGCTAATAGTGTTTCAGTCGATGATGTCACTCGCTCTGAGACCTAGAAGTAGTTGTTCCCCTTGCTCTGCAAGGACCGTGGCTTTTGTGGCGCGATGGGTAACAATGCTTTGTGGGTCCCTGGTTCGAGCCCAGGTTGGGGCGAGACGAGAGGGACGGAAGCTATACTGTTACACTGGCTTGCAAGATGATGTGGAATTAATTCCTATTGGAATCCTGCCAATTTGGGGATTTTTTTTATCACCCGCAAACTGTAGGCTTGCCAGGCTTGGTATGACTAGGCTATAAGACAACCTAAAGCATCTACACTGGAACAACCACTTTAGTAAAGGGTGCAATAAATCCAAGTAACATATTAGATTAATTTAGAAAATGTTTGTAATTGATATTTTACTAGTATAAGATTCATTCATTAATTCATCAATCAATCAGTGGACATGCACAAACATAGATATTGAAATAAGCAATTCTAAAAAACAACCTCCAATATAGCACGCTGGGAAATATGCTAATGATGATTGTAGTTTTTGGTTCAAAGTAGTGATGTTCTGTTTGATACCAGAGCTCTGAGGCATGCTTTTAAATCGCTAAGCAGTGTACTTCAAAGCAGTGTGCCGATGCCTGTATCACTTCATCAGAAGCATGTGATCAATGACGTCTGAAGCTTTGTTTCATCGAACAATCACCTGATTGGTTTGATATTGGTTTGGTAGAAGACAAAAAAGGCTACGCTGCGCACGCACTTCAGAGTGTGGGAAGTCATCTATAATAATTTGGCTGCTTTAAATTATATTCACCAGCAGGTGACACCGGGGTCCACTGTGTTAATCAAAGCCTCAAGTAATGAACCTATTTTCGACACAATTGGCTGGAAAACCTCAATGCTTCAAGAAGCCTTGTTTCCCCATCACTTGTTCAAAGTGATGTGTATGAATTCCAGGTCCATTTATTAGGGTAAAAATCGGCCCTCAAAATAAGGACTTATGGAGTATGTACGGTATGGTATTGTATTCATTAAAAAATATATATAATAACATATTAACTTAGTATCTCACCGGGTGAAGTCTATAGGACAGACAATTGATGAATGCAACAACCATGTCTCTGTCACTAACCAATACAGTCATGGGTGGTAACTCTACAATTGACTTAAAACGCAAGGCACTGTGAGTGCATCTCAACAGTCGCCAGTGGTTTCCTGGGTTGCTCCACGAAGAAAGAGCCTCTGAATTTGAAAAGCCTGTTATATTAAAGGAAGTGCCCTTTAAATGTAAATAAAGGATTGCTTAAGTACCAAAATTCCTCATTTTGAAATGTTCCTCTGCCAACTCTGTGTCACTTCAAGGAAGAGTTTTACCCACTTAATCCCAACATGTCTCCAAGTTGTAAAGCCCTAGTTATTTTCTTTCTTTGACAAAGTCATTTCTTGAAGATGATTATTTATTTCATTTGATTAGTGATTAATTTACTTCTGTCCCTCATTTTAAGGTCAACCCTGTTACATGAACTGAACTTTCATTTTGGTGAAACTATTCCATTTGAAATATGTATTTCAAAAGAAACATTGAACATCTATTAGCCAAATTATAGAGTAAAAGCAGGCGAGCTTGTTCTACTCTTTTTGGCAATGTTCTGGTGTTTTGTGGTGTAAAACTGAGTGTGTCGAGTATAACACGTCAACCCTATTACCCCTAGATAGACAGGTTAGAAATGTATAAACAATTTTTGCATTCAATTGCAACTCCCTGTTGCACACAACAAACTTCCATTCCTCACGTCACAAGAAGAAATCTTCAACCCTGTTACTTCATTTGACACTTAATAGGCACTTACTATAGTATATGTTTTAAATTTAACCACTTGCGATGGGAAAACATGTTTTTATGAAGTTGAAAATGTGCTCTTTTATGACAGAATGTAATTAGGTGAAATCAAATGGAAGAGGCATAAAAGATGAGATGGGATGCGAGGAGAGTGGGGGTGGAGAGGAGCAGAGGAGAAGTGTGTGTGCATACCTGGTGTGGCTGCAAGGTGTTTCCTCACCTGTGCTCCTCTTATGTCAGTTTAGATTGAAAAGGAAAAGGTCATATCATCAAATGCCTGATGGCCAATCAGGTCTCATTAAGTCTCATAAAATTGAGAGTCCTTCATCCTACCGTCCTGAAACAGAGGTCATCAATAGTTCATCATCACATTAGGCATCACTGGATGCAACAGTAACCATAACAACAATGATTGTATTGATAATGTAATAAGTATGTATCCTGTCTATATACAGCTTTTGAAAGTGCAATACAATACAGCAATAATGAGATTCAGGGAGTCTGTAATAGCGGTAATTATTAGAATTACATGTTTGTGTGTGCTTTATTAGTTTTGGCCCTTCATTATGTCGAAAATCCACTCGAAAGCCCCAACACAATTTTTTTTTTTTAAGTCAGGGAAATAGGCTAGAGGGGGGAGTGGAGTAAGCTGAGCCAAAGGCGTAAGTTGAGCCACCCTTGTTTCTATGAAACCATACACAAAATTAATAATTTTACGAAATATTTAGGAAGAGATCATCATTTAATGGAGTCTGTGAAGGAAGAAACCACATGGAAAAAGTGGTAAACTGGTTATGTAAAAAAAAGAAGGATTTTCACCAAGTCAAATTAATTGATTGTGTTAGAGGTTTCATGATGTTTGTATCTAAACCAAAGTAGATAATTTAAAGTTAGTTCTGTACGTCAGTTAGGGTCTCTAGAAGCTTCAAAATGAGATCCTAAACCTAGAATGGAAGTGCACCCTTGTAGCTGTGTAGGCTAGTATATTCAAAATGTTTGCCTTGGGATAAGTTGAGCATATTGACGTGTTTTCTTCCTAGGCGTAATGCAAGGCATTACCGCTACGATATGAGGTAGCAACAGGGCCTGGCCTATGTTAAAAGTTTGTTTTTAAGTACAAAGTGTTTGTTAGGTGTTAATCCTGCCTGTGTTAAAAAAATACTTATAATTATTAAAAGACAAAAAAGTGATTGTGATTGTTTTGAATTGTGAAATCAAGATAGACATGTTTTTAAAACAGTAGTGGTACTCTAAGGCTTCATGCCATAATGACTACCCTGTAGCACTCACATCTGTACTCATGAAATCCTTTGTAAGGCTGGTTATGGCACACATCAACTCCATCATCCCAGACACCCTAGATCCACTCCAATTGGCATACCGCCCCAACAGATCCATAGACGACTCAATCTCAATTGCACTCCACACTGCCCTCACCCACCTAGATAAGAGGAATACCTTTGTGGAAATGCTGTTCATTGACTACAGCTCAGAGTTCAACACCATTGTTCCTTCCAAGCTCATCACCAAGCTTAGGACCCTGGGACTGAACACCTCCCTCTCCAACTGGATCCTGGCCTTCCTGATGGGCCGACCCCAGGTGGTGTGGGTAGGCAACATCACCTCCGCCACGCTGACCCTCAACACAGGGGCCCCACATGGGTGTGTGCTTCATTCCCTCCTGTGCTCCCTTTTCACCCATGACTGCATGGCCACGCACAACTCCAACATCATTAAGTTAGCTGACGACACGACGGTGGTGGGCCTGATCGCCAGCGTCTACAGGGAGGATGACCTGGCAATGTGGTGCCGGGACAACAACCTCTCCCTCAACGTCAGTAAGACCAAGGAGCTGACGGGACTGCAGTGGAGCGGGTCGAGTGCTGCAAGTTTTTGTGAGTCCAAATCACTAAGGACATGAAATGGTACACACACTCCGTGCCTCTTCCCCCCCGGGAGGTTGAAAATGTTTGGCATGGGCTTTCAAATCATTAAAAAGGTCTACAGCTGAGACACGTGATGCCGCGGAGCTGAGCAGACGTTGACAAACCGAGCTCTTCAAAGTTATTCTATTTTTACCTAAATAACAACGTTGAAACAATATTCTAACATCGGCTGATAAATTGTCAAGTACTTACCTTCCCAAAGAGCCATGGACCTCCAACCGAGAGGCAAGAAGGACGACCAAAACCTTGTTGATTCCCAAGATAACGATAACGCTACAGCTAGCAAGATTAGCATTAGCCCTCATAACTCAGACGACAGTTCCAGACTGTTGCTCTCAGCAGCCTCTTGGGAGCCTGCCGACATGCTGACTACTCTCCTCCGGGAAATTCAGGATGGTAACAGAGGTCGTAACGTAACGTAAACAACGTAAACAACACTGCTAGCTAGCCAGCTAGCCCCCGAATAGCAGCACTGCAGAAACTATTACACTCAACGGAACGACTTGATTAGTGTAGTGTCAACAACGCAGCCACTGCCAGCTAGCCTACAAAGTCAACAACGCAGCCACTGCCAGCTAGCCTACTTCAGCAGTACTTGTATCATTTTAATCATTTTAGTCAATAAGATTCTTGCTACGTAAGCTTAACTTCCTGAACATTCGAGACGTGTAGTCCACTTGTCATTCCAATCTCCTTTGCATTAGCGTAGCCTCTTCTGTAGCCTGTCAACTATGTGTCTGTCTATCCCTGTTCTCTCCTCTCTGCACAGACCATACAAACGCTCCACACTGCGTGGCCGCGGCCACCCTAATCTGGTGGTCCCAGCGCGCACGACCCACGTGGAGTTCCAGGTCTCCGGTAGCCTCTGGAACTGCCGATCTGCGGCCAACAAGGCAGAGTTCATCTCAGCCTATGCCTCCCTCCAGTCCCTCGACTTCTTGGCACTGACGGAAACATGGATCACCACAGACAACACTGCTACTCCCACTGCTCTCTCTTCGTCCGCCCACGTGTTCTCGCACACCCCGAGAGCTTCTGGTCAGCGGGGTGGTGGCACCGGGATCCTCATCTCTCCCAAGTGGTCATTCTCTCTTTCTCCCCTTACCCATCTGTCTATCGCCTCCTTTGAATTCCATGCTGTCACAGTTACCAGCCCTTTCAAGCTTAACATCCTTATCATTTATCGCCCTCCAGGTCCCCTCGGAGAGTTCATCAATGAGCTTGATGCCTTGATAAGCTCCTTTCCTGAGGACGGCTCACCTCTCACAGTTCTGGGCGACTTTAACCTCCCCACGTCTACCTTTGACTCATTCCTCTCTGCCTCCTTCTTTCCACTCCTCTCCTCTTTTGACCTCACCCTCTCACCTTCCCCCTACTCACAAGGCAGGCAATACGCTCGACCTCATCTTTACTAGATGCTGTTTTTCCACTAACCTCATTGCAACTCCTCCAAGTCTCCGACCACTACCTTGTATCCTTTTCCCTCTCGCTCTCATCCAACACTTCCCACACTGCCCCTACTCGGATGGTATCGTGCCGTCCCAACCTTCGCTCTCTCTCCCCCGCTACTCTCTCCTCTTCCATCCTATCATCTCTTCCCTCTGCTCAAACCTTCTCCAACCTATCTCCTGATTCTGCCTCCTCAACCCTCCTCTCCTCCCTTTCTGCATCCTTTGACTCTCTATGTCCCCTATCCTCCAGGCCGGCTCGGTCCTCCCCTCCCGCCCCGTGGCTCGACGACTCATTGCGAGCTCACAGAACAGGGCTCCGGGCAGCCGAGCGGAAATGGAGGAAAACTCGCCTCCCTGCGGACCTGGCATCCTTTCACTCCTTCCTCTCTACATTTTCCTCCTCTGTCTCTGCTGCTAAAGCCATTTTCTACCACTCTAAATTCTAAGCATCTGCCTCTAACCCTAGGAAGCTCTTTGCCACCTTCTCCTCCCTCCTGAATCCTCCCCCCTCCTCCCTCTCTGCAGATGACTTCGTCAACCATTTTGAAAAGAAGGTCGACGACATCCGATCCTCGTTTGCTAAGTCAAACGGCACCGCTGGTTCTGCTCACACTGCCCTACCCTGTGCTCTGACCTCTTTCTCCCCTCTCTCTCCAGATGAAATCTCGCGTCTTGTGACGGCCGGCCGCCCAACAACCTGCCCGCTTGACCCTATCCCCTCCTCTCTTCTCCAGACCATTTCCGGAGACCTTCTCCCTTACCTCACCTCGCTCATCAACTCATCCCTGACCGCTGCCTTCCGTCTTCAAGAGAGCGAGAGTTGCACCCCTTCTGAAAAAACCTACACTCGATCCCTCCGATGTCAACAACTACAGACCAGTATCCCTTCTTTCTTTTCTCTCCAAAGCTCTTGAACGTGCCGTCCTTGGCCAGCTCTCCCGCTATCTCTCTCCGAATGACCTTCTTGATCCAAATCAGTCAGGTTTCAAGACTAGTCATTCAACTGAGACTGCTCTTCTCTGTATCACGGAGGCGCTCCGCACTGCTAAAGCTAACTCTCTCTCCTCTGCTCTCATCCTTCTAGACCTATCGGCTGCCTTCGATACTGTGAACCATCAGATCCTCCTCTCCACCCTCTCCGAGTTGGGCATCTCCGGCGCGGCCCACGCTTGGATTGCATCCTACCTGACAGGTCGCTCCTACCAGGTGGCGTGGCGAGAATCTGTCTCCTCACCACGCGCTCTCACCACTGGTGTCCCCCAGGGCTCTGTTCTAGGCCCTCTCCTATTCTCGCTATACACCAAGTCACTTGGCTCTGTCATAACCTCACATGGTCTCTCCTATCATTGCTATGCAGACGACACACAATTAATCTTCTCCTTTCCCCCTTCTGATGACCAGGTGGCGAATCGCATCTCTGCATGTCTGGCAGACATATCAGTGTGAATGACGGATCACCACCTCAAGCTGAACCTCGGCAAGACGGAGCTGCTCTTCCTCCCGGGGAAGGACTGCCCGTTCCATGATCTCGCCATCACGGTTGACAACTCCATTGTGTCCTCCTCCCAGAGCGCTAAGAACCTTGGCGTGATCCTGGACAACACCCTGTCGTTCTCAACTAACATCAAGGCGGTGGCCCGTTCCTGTAGGTTCATGCTCTACAACATCCGCAGAGTACGACCCTGCCTCACACAGGAAGCGGCGCAGGTCCTAATCCAGGCACTTGTCATCTCCCGTCTGGATTACTGCAACTCGCTGTTGGCTGGGCTCCCTGCCTGTGCCATTAAACCCCTACAACTCATCCAGAACGCCGCAGCCCGTCTGGTGTTCAACCTTCCCAAGTTCTCTCACGTCACCCCGCTCCTCCGCTCTCTCCACTGGCTTCCAGTTGAAGCTCGCATCCGCTACAAGACCATGGTGCTTGCCTACGGAGCTGTGAGGGGAACAGCACCTCAGTACCTCCAGGCTCTGATCAGGCCCTACACCCAAACAAGGGCACTGCGTTCATCCACCTCTGGCCTGCTCGCCTCCCTACCACTGAGGAAGTACAGTTCCCGCTCAGCCCAGTCAAAACTGTTCGCTGCTCTGGCCCCCCAATGGTGGAACAAACTCCCTCACGACGCCAGGACAGCGGAGTCAATCACCACCTTCCGGAGACACCTGAAACCCCACCTCTTTAAGGAATACCTAGGATAGGATAAGTAATCCTTCTCACCCCCCCCCTTTAAGATTTAGATGCACTATTGTAAAGTGACTGTTCTACTGGATGTCATAAGGTGAATGCACCAATTTGTAAGTCGCTCTGGATAAGAGCGTCTGCTAAATGACTTAAATGTAAATGTAAATGTAATGTAAATGTATTTCAAGGCCCACCTTCAAACTCAGTGCCTCTTTGCTTGACATCATGGGAAAATCAAAAGATATCAGCCAAGACCTCCAATTGCCAAGAGCAATTTCCAAACGCCTGAAGGTACCATGTTCATCTGTACAAACAATAGTACGCTAGAATAAACACCATGGGACCACACAGCCACCATGTCGCTCAGGAAGGAGACGCGTTCTGTCTCCTAGAGATGAACGTACTTTGGTGCGAAAAGTGCAAATCAATCCCAGAACAACAGCAAAGGACCTTGTGAAGATGCTGGAGGAAACAGGTACAAAAGTATTTATCCACAGTAAAATAAGTTCTATAAACTGAAAGGCCACTCAGCAAGGTAGAAGCCACTGCTCCAGAACCGCCATTAAAAAAAAGCCAGACTACGGTTTGCAACTGCACATGGGGACAAAGATTGCAAAGATGCTGCGGGGTGGCAGCATCATGTTGTGGGGGTGTTGAGGGACTGGTGCACTTCACAAAATTGATGGCATCATCAGGGAAGGAAAATGATGTTGATATATTGAAGCAACATCTCAACACATCAGTCAGGAAGTTAAAGCTTGGTCGCAAATGAGTCTTCCAAATGGACAATGAACCCAAGCATGTTTCCAAAGTTGTAGCTAAATGGCTTAAGGACAACAAAGTCAAGGTATTGGAGTGGCCATGACAAAGCCCTAACCTCAATCCTGTAGAAAATGTTTGGGCAGAACTGAAAAAGTGTGTGTGAGCAAGGAAGCCTACACACCTGACTCAGTTACACCAGCTCTGTCAGGAGGAATGGGCCAAAATCCAACCAATTTATTGTGGGATGCTTGTGGAAGGCTACCCAAAAACGTTTGACCCAAGTTAATCAATTTACTGGCAATGCTACCAAATATTAATTGAGTGAATGTAAACTTCTGACCCACCGGGAATGTAATGAAAGAAATAAAGGCCGAAATACATTGTTCTCTCTACTATTATTCTGACATTTCACATTCTTAAAATAAAGTGGTAATCCTAACTGACCTAAGACAGATATTTTCTTCTCTGATTAAATGTCAGAAATTGTGAAAAACTGAGTTTAAATGTATTTGGCTAAGGTGTATGTAAACTTCCGACTTCAACTGTTGGTTACATTTTAAAACAGTTTCACACCTATCCTTTTAAACACTGGAGGGTTGAGGTTTTAACTCTGAGGTAAACACTAATGCTCAGGCACTATCTTTTTAAAAGCAGAGAAAAAATACAATAAGATGTTTTGTTCAGATTCAGAAAGGTTCTATGTAGAACCCTTCTTGCCTTCCAAGGAATACTTGATGCACCCAAAGAATCAACAAAGAATTTTTCTTCCAAAAAATGGTTCTTATGATGAGAAAGGTTCGAGGTTGAACCCTTTGCCTTACAAAGAACCCTTGTGTCACGTTCTGACCTTAGTTCTTTTGTTACGTCTTTGTTTTAGTATGTTCAGGGCGTGAGTTGGGTGGGTAGTCTATGTTCGTTTTACTATGTTGTGTTTTGTGTTTGGCCTGGTATGGTTCTCAATCAGAGGAGGTGTCGTTAGTTGTCTCTGATTGAGAATCATACTTAGGTAGCCTTTTCCACCTGTGTTTCATGGGTGATTGTTTCCTGTTTGGTTGTTTGTGTCACCATTCAGGACTGTTTCAGTTTTCGTTTTCATTCACTTTGTTATTTTTGTATTTTGTCGTGTTCAGTGATTATTAAAGTAACATGGACACTTAGCACGCTGCGTATTGGTCCGATCCTTGCTACTCCTCCTCAGGCGAAGAGGAGGAAATCCCTTACACCTTGTCTTCCAAAAAGGGTTCTTGGTAGAACCCTATCCCTCTGCAAAGAACTGTTTTGGATGCCTTTTTTTCTAAGAGTGTAGAGAGAAGAGCAAGTAGCTGAACTCTGGTTTTCCATTCACATAACAAAAATAACCAGTTGATTTTGGCAGTTCTGCTCGTGGTCTGGTTTTTGTGTTGGAACACTGACCGTTCTTTTCTTCCCAAAGTGATTAGGGTGCTACTCTAAATATATATGCAGTTACGGGATGGAGGAGTTTTTGTTGGAGAGCCAGTGTGCTGCTAAGCGCTGCTGTGCCTTTGTAACAGTGTCCAGAAGCAGGTGTTGGATGAAAGAGATACACCTGCATGGTGGATATTGGCCTGCTGATGTATCTTGGGTTTCTGGGTAGAGGCAGCTTCAATTTGGTGTCAATCTGTTCTGTAGTATCATATGGTTCTCTTGATAGCTCTGAGCTCTGAAGCAAGCTTACAGAAAATTGGAACGGAAATGGCGCCACACCAAACTGGAAGTCTTCCGACTAGCTTGGAAAGATGGTACCGTGCAGTACCGAAGAGCCCTTACTGCTGCTCGATCATCCTATTTTTCTAACTTAATTGAGGAAAATAAGAACAATCCTAAATTCCTTTTTGATACTGTCCCAAAGCTAACTAAAAAGCAGCATTCCCCAAGAGAGGATGACTTTCACTTTAGCAGTGATAAATTCATGAACTTCTTTGAGGAAAAGATTATGATTATTAGAAAGCAAATTACGGACTCCTCTTTAAACCTGCGTATTCCTCCAAACCTCAGTTGTCCTGAGTCTGCACAACTCTGCCAGGACCTAGGATCAAGAGAGACGCTCAAGTGTTTTAGTACTATATCTCTTGACACAATGATGAAAATAATCATGGCCTCTAAAACTTCAAGCTGCATACTGGACCCTATTCCAACTAAACTACTGAAAGAGCTGCTTCCTGTGCTTGGCCCTCCTATGTTGAACATAATAAATGGCTCTCTATCCACTGGATGTGTACCAAACTCACTAAAAGTGGCAGTAATAAAGCCTCTCTTGGAAAAGCCAAACCTTGACCCAGAAAATATAAAAAACTATCGGCCAATATCGAATCTTCCATTCCTCTCAAAAAATGTAGAGAAGGCTGTTGCGCAGCAACTCACTGCCTTCCTGAAGACAAACAATTTATACGAAATGCTTCAGTCTGGTTTTAAACCCCATCATAGCACTGAGACGGCACTTGTGAAGGTGGTAAATGACATTTTAATGGCATCGGACCGAGGCTCTGCATCTGTCCTCGTGCTCCTAGACCTTAGTGCTGCTTTTGATACCATCGATTACCACATTCTTTTGGAGAGATTGGAAACCCAAATTGGTCTACACGGACATGTTCTGGCCTGGTTTAGATCTTATCTGTCGGAAAGATATCAGTTTGTCTCTGTGAATGGTTTGTCCTCTGACAAATCAACTGTACATTTCGGTGTTCCTCAAGGTTCCGTTTTAGGACCACTATTGTTTTCACTATACATTTTACCTCTTGGTGATGTTATTCGAAAACATAATGTTAACTTTCACTGCTATGCGGATGACACACAGCTGTACATTTCAATGAAACATGGTGAAGCCCCAAAATTGCCCTCGCTAGAAGCATGTGTTTCAGACATACGGAAGTGGATGGCTGCAAACTTTCTACTATTAAACTCGGACAAAACAGAGATGTGTCATGTTTTGTCATTGGTTATCATGTCTTGTCTCTGTGCTTCCCTTCTATTCGTTTCCCTCTGCTGGTCTTATTAGGTTCTTTCCCTCTTTCTATCCCTCTCTTCCCCTCCCTCTCTCCCTCTCTCGCTCTCTCTCTCTATCGTTCTGTTCCTGCTCCCAGCTGTTCCTCATTCTCCTAACTACCTCATTTACTCTTTTCACACCTGTCCCCTATTTTGCCCTTTGATTAGAGCCCCTATTTCTCCCTCTGTTTTTCGCTTCTGTCCTTGTCGGATCCTTGTATGATGTTCGCTGTTCTGTGTCCTTGTCTCGCCCTGTCGTGTCTTACCTTCTTCAGATGCTGTGTGTGAGCAGGTGTCTAGGTCTGCTACGGCCGGTGCCTTCCCGAAGCAACCTGCAGTCTATGGTCGAGTCTCCAGTCAGTCCTCTCTACTGACGAGTGGATTTCAGTTTTCCTGTTTTGTTTTCACCTTGATATATCCAGGAGTATCACTTTTGTCAAATACTGGAATAAAGACTCTGTTTTCGTTAAGTCGCTTTTGGGTCCTCATTCACCTGCATAACAGAAGGATCCGACCCCGAGGGGATTCTTCCTGATGGGTGTGTTGTCGGGTTGACTGTCTGGGGAATTGAGAGACAGGTTAAGCAAGCACTCACTCACACTGCGTCGCCGCGCGCTTGTCCTAGTAACCTTCTTTTCGTCCCTGTTTCTACTCGTCTGGCTGTTCTTCAGTGGGCTCACTCTGCCAAGTTAGCTGGCCACCCCGGCGTTCGGGGTACGCTTGCTTCTATTCGCCAGCGGTTTTGGTGGCCTACTCAGGAGCGTGACACGCGCCGTTTCGTGGCTGCTTGTTCGGACTGCGCGCAGACTAAGTCAGGTAACTCTCCTCCTGCCGGTCGTCTCAGACCGCTTCCCATTCCTTCTCGACCATGGTCTCACATCGCCTTAGACTTCATTACCGGTCTGCCTTCGTCTGCGGGGAAGACTGTGATTCTTACGGTTGTCGATAGGTTCTCTAAGGCGGCACATTTCATTCCCCTCGCTAAGCTTCCTTCCGCTAAGGAGACGGCACAAATCATCATTGAGAATGTGTTCAGAATTCATGGCCTCCCGTTAGACGCCGTTTCAGACAGAGGTCCGCAATTCACGTCACAGTTTTGGAGGGAGTTCTGTCGTTTGATTGGTGCTTCCGTCAGTCTCTCTTCCGGTTTTCATCCCCAGTCTAACGGTCAAGCAGAAAGGGCCAATCAGACGATTGGTCGCATATTACGCAGCCTTTCTTTTAGAAACCCTGCGTCTTGGGCAGAACAGCTCCCCTGGGCAGAATACGCTCACAACTCGCTTCCTTCGTCTGCTACCGGGCTATCTCCGTTTCAGAGTAGTCTTGGGTACCAGCCTCCTCTGTTCTCGTCCCAGCTCGCAGAGTCCAGCGTTCCCTCCGCTCAGGCGTTTGTCCAACGTTGTGAGCGCACCTGGAGGAGGGTCAGGTCTGCACTTTGCCGTTACAGGGCGCAGACTGTGAGAGCCGCCAATAAACGTAGGATTAAGAGTCCTAGGTATTGTCGCGGCCAGAGAGTGTGGCTTTCCACTCGTAACCTTCCCCTTACGACAGCTTCTCGAAAGTTGACTCCGCGGTTCATTGGTCCGTTCCGTGTCTCCCAGGTCGTCAATCCTGTCGCTGTGCGACTGCTTCTTCCGCGACATCTTCGTCGCGTCCACCCTGTCTTCCATGTCTCCTGTGTCAAGCCCTTTCTTCGCGCCCCCATTCGTTTTCCCTCCCCCCCCCGTCCTTGTCGAGGGCGCACCTATTTACAAGGTACGGAAGATCATGGACATGCGTTCTCGGGGACGTGGTCACCAGTACTTAGTGGATTGGGAGGGTTACGGTCCTGAGGAGAGGAGTTGGGTTCCATCTCGGGACGTGCTGGACCGTTCGTTGATTGATGATTTGCTCCGTTGCCGCCAGGGTTCCTCCTCGAGTGCGCCAGGAGGCGCTCGGTGAGTGGGGGGGTACTGTCATGTTTTGTCATTGGTTATCATGTCTTGTCTCTGTGCTTCCCTTCTATTCGTTTCCCTCTGCTGGTCTTATTAGGTTCTTTCCCTCTTTCTATCCCTCTCTTCCCCTCCCTCTCTCCCTCTCTCGCTCTCTCTCTCTATCGTTCCGTTCCTGCTCCCAGCTGTTCCTCATTCTCCTAACTACCTCATTTACTCTTTTCACACCTGTCTCCTATTTTGCCATTTGATTAGAGCCCCTATTTCTCCCTCTGTTTTCCGCTTCTGTCCTTGTCGGATCCTTGTATGATGTTCGCTGTTCTGTGTCCTTGTCTCGCCCTGTCGTGTCTTACCTTCTTCAGATGCTGCGTGTGAGCAGGTGTCTAGGTCTGCTACGGCCGGTGCCTTCCCGAAGCAACCTGCAGTCTATGGTCGAGTCTCCAGTCAGTCCTCTCTACTGACGAGTGGATTTCAGTTTTCCTGTTTTGTTTTCACCTTGATATATCCAGGAGTATCACTTTTGTCAAATACTGGAATAAAGACTCTGTTTTCGTTAAGTTGCTTTTGGGTCCTCATTCACCTGCATAACAAGATGCTTGTTCTAGGTCCCAAGAAACAAAGAAATCTTCTGTTGAATCTGACAATTAATCTTAATGGTTGTACAGTCGTCTCAAATAAAACTGTGAAGGACCTCGGCGTTACTCTGGACTCTGATCTCTCTTTCAAAGAACATATCAAGACCATTTCAAGGACAGCTTTTTTCCATCTACGTAATATTGCAAAAATCAGAAACTTTCTGTCCAAAAATGATGCAGAAAAATTAATCCATGCTTTTGTCACTTCTAGGTTAGACGACTGCAATGCTCTACTTTCCGGCTACCCGGATAAAGCACTAAATAAACTTCAGTTAGTGCTAAATACGGCTGCTAGAATCCTGACTAGAACCACCATTTGATCATATTACTCCAGTGCTAGCCTCTCTACACTGGCTTCCTGTCAAAGCAAGGGCTGATTTCAAGGTTTTACTGCTAACCTACAAAGCATTACATGGGCTTGCTCCTACCTATCTCTCTGATTTGGTCCTGCCGTACATACCTACACGTACGCTACGGTCACAAGACGCAGGCCTCCTAATTGTCCCTAGAATTTCTAAGCAAACAGCTGGAGGCAGGGCTTTCTCCTATAGAGCTCAATTTTTATGGAACGGTCTGCCTACCCATGTCAGAGACACAAACTCGGTCTCAACCTTTAAGTCTTTACTGAAGACTCATCTCTTCAGTGGGTCATATGATTGAGTGTAGTCTGGCCCAGGAGTGGGAAGGTGAACGGAAAGGCTCTGGAGCAACGAACCGCCCTTGCTGTCTCTGCCCGGCCGGTTCCCCTCTTTCCACTGGGATTCTCTGCCTCTAACCCTATTACAGGGGCTGAGTCACTGGCTTACTGGGGCTCTCTCATGCCGTCCCTGCAGGGGGTGCGTCACCTGAGTGGGTTGATTCACTGTTGTGGTCATCCTGTCTGGGTTGGCGCCCCCCCCTTGGGTTGTGCCGTGGCGGAGATCTTTGTGGGCTATACTCAGCCTTGTCTCAGGATGGTAAGTTGGTGGTTGAAGATATCCCTC
Organism: Oncorhynchus gorbuscha; assembly: GCF_021184085.1. Taxonomy (NCBI): domain Eukaryota; kingdom Metazoa; phylum Chordata; class Actinopteri; order Salmoniformes; family Salmonidae; genus Oncorhynchus; species Oncorhynchus gorbuscha. Next base: position 89,292,108 of record NC_060173.1, read on the forward strand.
TAGTGGTGTGGGGGCTGTGCTTTGGCAAAGTGGGTAGGGTTATATCCTTCCTGTTTGGCCCTGTCCGGGGGTGTCCTCGGATGGGGCCACAGTGTCTCCTGACCCCTCCTGTCTCAGCCTCCAGTATTTATGCTGCAGTAGTTTGTGTTGGGGGGCTAGGGTCAGTTTGTGATATCTGGAGTACTTCTCCTGTCCTGTTCAGTGTCCTGTGTGAATCTAAGTGTGCGTTCTCTAATTCTCTCCTTCTTTCTTTCTCTCTCTCGGAGGACCTGAGCCCTAGGACCATGCCCCAGGACTACCTGACATGATGACTCCTTGCTGTCCCCAGTCCACCTGGCCATGCTGCTGCTCCAGTTTCAACTCTTCTGCCTTACTATTATTTGACCATGCTGGTCATTTATGAACATTTGAACATCTTGGCCATGTTCTGTTATAATCTCCACCCGACACAGCCAGAAGAGGACTGGCCACCCCACATATGCTCTCTCTAATTCTCTCTTTCTTTCTCTCTCTCGGAGGACCTGAGCCCAAGGACCGTGCCCCAGGACGACCTGACATGATGACTCCTTGCTGTCCCCAGTCCATCTGACTGTGCTGCTGCTCCAGTTTCAACTGTTCTGCCTTATTATTATTCGACCATGCTGGTCATTTATGAACATTTGAACATCTTGGCCATGTTCTGTTATAATCTCCACCCGGCACAGCCAGAAGAGGACTGGCCACCCCACATAGCCTGGTTCCTCTCTCGGTTTCTTCCTAGGTTTTGGCCTTTCTAGGGAGTTTTTCCTAGCCACCGTGCTTCTACACCTGCATTGCTTGCTGTTTGGGGTTTTAGGCTGGGTTTCTATACAGCACTTTGAGATATCAGCTGATGTACGAAGGGCTATATAAATACATTTGATTTGATTTGATTTGATACTGTTCTCTAGTATCTTTAGGACATCTGAAAATTCTGGATTTTCAGTCATGCAGAGCAGGACATTCATGCACATTTATTAACAAATGTACTTTTACAAATAACAATCTAATGAAGTGAGCATTGCAAAAGGACTTGACAGCAAGAGAGAATGACCTATGATATAATTCCCCCACGGGAGACTGACCGCAAGGCTGACTGCAAGGATCTGACCGCAAGGCGCTACAGAGGCTAGTGCTTTCAGCCCAGTACATCACTGGGGCCAAGCTTCCTGCCATCCAGGACCCCTATACCAGGCAGTGTCAGAGGAAGGCCCTAGAAATTGTCAAAGAAAACAGCCACCCAAGTCATAGACTGCGGTACCAGTATGCAAAGTCTAGGTCCAAAAGGCTCCTTAACAGCTTCTACCCAGAAGCCATAATACTCCTGAACAGTTATTCAAATGGCTACCCTGACTATTTTCTTTGACCCACGATTTTAAGCTGCTGTTACTAACTGTTTATTATCTATGCACAGTAACTTTTCCCCTACCTACACGTACATATGACCTCAATTACCTCAACTAACCCCTACCCCTGCACATTGACCCTGTACCGGTACCCCCTGTATATAGCCTCGTTATTATTATGTTGTTGTTTTTTTAACTTTAGTTCGTTTAGCAAATATTTTCTTACTCTGCATTGTTGGTTAATAGGGGCTTGTAAGTAAGTATTTCACAGTAATTCCGTTTTTCCAACTGTTGTATTCTGTGCATGTTACAAATAAAACTTAATTTCATATATCTACAGTACAGAGTTGATCTAAAGTCAAGTATCATTCACAGTACGGAGTCACTCTGGTACACTCTGAGTCTTCCACTCTCAGAAAGTTTGTTGGTTGTTGTTTTGTACAGTGTGTCTCATACTTCTGCTTGCAGTTAGCTCAGTTTGACTCCAGCCAATGTAAAACTACTAAATAGATTTCCATGAACTAGTAAACACTGTTATTTGCTCCGTGTGTGTTTCTGAGTGTTTCCCTAAAGGAGTGTACAGGAGGCTGGTGGCACCTTAGTTGGAGAATGGTAATGGCTGGAGTACAATAACAGTAATGGTATCAAATACATCAAACACATGGAAACCATGTGTTTGATGCCATTCCATTCGTTCCATTCCAGACATATTTATGAGCTGTACTCTGCTCAGCAGCCTCCACTGCAGGAGAGTGACATACCAGATCACAGGACATCAACTGAACACCTCCCAGCAGGTCCAACTGCCTTGGATGAACTGAACAAATACAGTGCATTCGGAAAGTATTCAGACCCTTTCCCTTTTTCCACATTTTGTTATGTTACAGCCTTAAACTAAAATTGATTAAATTAATTTTTCCCCACATTAATCAACACACAATAATGATAAAGCGAAGAAAAAAAAAAAAAAACAGTATTTAAGACCCTTTGCTATGGGACTCAAAATTGAGCTCAGGTGCATCCTGTTTCCATTGATCGTCCTTGAAGTGTTTCTACAACTTGATTGGAGTCCACCTGTAGAAAATTCAATTGATTGGACATGATTTGGAAAGGTACACACCTGTCTACATAAGGTCCTACAGTTGACAACTTACGTCAGAGCAAAAACCAAGCCATGAGGTCAAAGGAATTATCCGTAGAGCTCCGAGACAGGATTGTGTCGAAGCACAGATCCGGGAAAGGGTACCAAAAGATTTCTGCAGCATTGAAGGTCCCCAAGAACACATCGGCCTCAATCATTCTTAAATGGAAGAAGTTTGGCCAAACTGAGCAATCGGGTGAGAAGGCCCTTGGTCAGGGAGGTGACCAAGAACCAAATGGTCACTCTGACAGAGCTCCAGAGATCCTCTGTGGAGATGGGAGGAACTTCCAGAAGGACAACACTCCACCAATCAGTCCTTTATGGTAGAGTGGCCAGACGGAAGCCACTCCTCAGTAAAAGGCACATGACACCCCACTTGGAGTTTGCCAATAGGCACCTAAAGCACTCTCAGACCATGAGAAACAAGATTCTCTGGCCTGATGAAAACAAGATTGATCTCTTTGTCTTGAATTCCAAGGGTCACGTCTGGATTGAACCTGGCACCATCCCTACAGTGATGCATGGTGGTGGCAGCATCATGCTGTGGGGATATTTTCAGTGGCAGGGACTGGGAGATTAGTCAGGATTGAGGGGAAGTTGAACGGAGCAAAGTACAGAGAGATCGTTGATGAAAACCTGCTCCAGAGCGCTCAGGACCTTAGACTGGGGCGAAAGCTCCCCTTCCAACAGTACAACAACCCTAAGTTGACAGCCAAGACAATGCAGGAGTGGCTTTGGGACAAGTCTCTGAATGTCCTTGAGTGGCTGTTAAGGGAATTTTGATCTATAATGACTAATTATGTATACATTTCAATCAGGAAGTACTAATCAGAATACTATTATGTTATTGTATATGTACTAATCAGAATACTATTATGTTACTGCATATGTACTAATCAGAATACTATTATGTTACTGTATATGTATGAATTTTCTTTCTTGATCCCAGTACTGAATATAATGTGTGTGAAAGTGGTCAAGAGTTAGAACAATGACTGTCTGTTCCTTGGTACAAATGAATCAGACTGGCTAGAATGCTTATCTACACGAGAAAACCTTGACTCGTAAAGTATATTAAATTGGTAGGGAGACGGATGTGGGAAGGCTTGAGATACAGCCTTTGTACTGGAACGGAGAAGGCACGGGTTGGGGCTGGAACTAAGGACGTCATTTTCAGTTTATAACTTGTGGTAAACTGTATCTTATTCAGTATTCTCGTGAATAAACTCTGCTGTTTGACTTTAAGACCGGGCTCTGTCTATTATTATAGAATAAGGGTCTTACATATCCTTATGAATTGACAGAGTGTTAAATTTTAATTGGGTATTAAAACATAGAGCAATTGAATTCCTTTAACAGTGGCCCAGCCAGCATATCAAAGAAGACTCAAGGCTGTAATCGCTGTCAACGGTGCCCCAATTGATGGGGTAAAAAAAAAATTAAATTAATTTTAGAATAAGGCTGAAACGTAACAAAATGTGAAAAAAAGTCAAGGAGTCTGAATACTTTCCGAATGTGCTGTAAATCACAATTTAGGCTTTAGCTACATGATGTATTGATTTGCCTGACAATGCTTTGTGAAATGTTCTGAGAGTTGTGAAAATGAAAGTACAACAGAGCAAGTTTAAATCGATTTGACAATCAAAGTGCTGAATAACAGAAAATAATTAGTAAGAATTGATGGAATCACATCTTCACTCTATCACCACATTGGAATTTGAGGAAAAAATAATGTAAAATAGGGAATTTAAATGGCGAATGAATAGACCTACATAGGGCTGTGCCCAGCCTTAAAGACAGAAGGTTACGCTGCACGAAAAGTGAAAACAACCTTTGGAAGGCACACAATACTAAAGAACACACAGCTACTATTGAAACGATCGTGGTAAAATGATAATAGGCTATGCATGTCTAAGCACCATGCCTGCATATACACCAGAAGAACAGTGTGATTGCTAGTGTCTGCCATCTAAGGTAATTGATTCAAATTAAACAAGAGCTTCATTGATTGGCCTTAAAGGGGTTTTGTACATTGTGTTCTGCTCTTGTAACCATGTTTCAGTGGCCCCTTGTTCAATGTATTATTCCAGTCCAGTCAGGCACATGCACCGATAGGACACTAGGTATGCTGGAGCACCTGCCCCTTTGCCCCCCAATGAGAAAAGGGTGTTTTTTTAAAGTTACGCGAAAAGAGAGAAAAAAACTAATTGCCCATCAAACTAGATCATTTCTCATAAACTCATGAATAATTTGCCACCACAAGCACTGCAGCGCGTTGCTGCAGCTGTGCTTGTCCTCCTCGCATGCACAAGTTACCCACCGGCGCTGAGCAGTGAGTTTGAAATGAATACAGCCAATAGTAGGTTACTTTGGAGTTGCTTGCTAGTCTTGTCTCATGGTTAGGGGCAGGGGCAAATGCAGTTTGACTGTTTGTCTGTAGCAGAACCAATTTAAATAAAGTAAAGACTAGTTCGCTTGTTTTGACAGCATAGTCTAGCTAACTAGCCTACCTACATTAGCGATGATCAGATGATATAGCCCACCCCAGCAGTCGTTATAGCAAATATACCGTACTTAACTAACTCCTTTCGTCTTTGGTTCTAGCTTGCTTAGCCTAATGTGTGATCAGTGAGTGTTTTGTCAGAAAATGAAGTACTATGTTAAAACCCTTATTTCACTTTAAGCACCTGCCCCACCAAAGGTCTGTGCATGGCCCTGAATCCAGTCCTAATGGAGGATGTCCTGCATGCAGAACAAAGCCAGTGGTTAGAATGGTGAATACTGCATGTTCACTGGAGGGACATGCTAGGTGCCGAGGAAGAGGACAAGACAGCGGAGCAGCACATTGAATCACCGCACACCACCAACTTGTAATCCTTTAATCAACAATAAACATCATAATATACATTGAAAAACAATTTTACAGCAAAAAAATATAGCCACTTAATTGTAACACAATAAAAACTTTGGCATTGAACGAGACAGCACATAAACATGTTCTATAAAGGAACAATTTAGGCCATTTGAGAGGACAGAAAATGCTCAAACAACAACAAAATGTTCCATTAATCCTTGGAGAATTACTTTTTATGTTTACCAAACACTGAGAAACACATGTATCACTTTGGACAACATAGAACTATTCTTGGACACATACTCCCCTACATATTTATTTGGACAGTGAAGCTGAAACTTTTAATTTGGCTCTATACTCCAGCATTTATTTTTTTTATTTTAGATCAAATATTGTGTATGAGGCGACAGTACAGAATGTCATATTTTATTTTGTGTTTCTAGTCCCCCCATTAGAGGGTATCATAAGTATTTGGGCAAATGCACTTATAGTGTATTACATTTAGTCTTTGGTCCAATATTCCTAGCACACAATGAACTACATCAAGCTTGTGACTACAAACTTGTTGGACGCATTTGCAGTTTGTTTTTCTTGTGTTTCGGATTAATAGTGTATTTGGCCATTTTAACATTCGACCCAAACAGATACTGTACTCTGATGTTTGCCATTAGTCTGTATACAGATATTTACATATCCTCTTCCACCAATGCTGATATGTCTATGTGTTGAGATGTATATGGGTATGTAGATAGAACATTTCCAAGCCTTTGAGGCAGCGGTGACTACTCCTGGGCAACTGTTCTTGAGGAAATTGATCCTTCAATGTCGGCTACAGTATCTATCAAATCACCAAAGTTGTTTGGTCTTTTACATCAGCTGGAGTTATCCCTACAGAACTGTCCTTTAGGGGTCGAAGTGTGTACACATTGGCAGGTGGCACTGTACATTCATACTGTAGGTGTCTGTTTCTCTCTCTCGTCATTACCAACTCATCATTTACACTTGGTCGGGTTGTCATGGATCAATTTGGTTCAAATTAGGAACCAGAATAGAACTGCATCTCCAGAGTCCAGTTCTGCCACATTGGTTTACATACGTGGCAGCTGTTTAGATTATACATTCTAAATTTAAAATAAAACACGGATTTGTATCAATCATGGATCATTGGATGCATATAGACCAACATATCAACCCTAGAATTAGAATGATGTATGATGCTTCAATATGGGATATACAACACAGACCCACTATATGGGTTACAGTCATAAATGATGTTGTTAGCAGTGTGTCAGTGTTGGAATGGGACATTTACAAGTCTGGAGCACATTGTCGCTACCCACAGCCTTCCTGACAAACATGAGCCCCATGGATGAAGTTATTCTGTGAGTGATTGGTGCTCTTGACCGAAGTCAGTCGCATGTTGATCTGCCTCGTGCCCTGAGAGTTACACCCGATTGGTGAGTGGCGGCAGCAGCGGAGCTGCTTGTTGAACTGCTTGTGGAAGCTGTTGCTGAGCAGGTAGAGGGCGAAAGGGTTGATGCAGGAGTTGATGAAGGCCAGGACGCGGGCACACACACTGGCAATGAAGTGACCCGGGGACGTGTCCACCTGGCCGTAGTGGTAGGAGCGGTACAGGTAGATCACGTGACTTGGGAGCCAGCACACAGCGAACAGAACCACAAACACCAGCACTGTCTTAGCCAGACGTTTTCTAGACTCAATCTGTGGGGATGGTAGAGAGAACATCATTCAGTTTGAATTCCGAAGCACTGAAATACAGACATATTTAATTGACCTATTCCCCATGTTTCATTAAATGATAAACACCTAATCGTCCGTCCAGTGTCCAGACACACATTCACAAACCTGTTTCTGGATATGTAAGTGTGCCTCCACGGGTATGTCTGAGGCGCTCCGGATCAGGCTGCATGCGATGAGGCAGTAGTACACAGAGATAATGATGAGTGGAATGATGTAGAAGATGAGGAAGAAGGCAATGGAGTGGATCTTAGGGTGCAGTTCCCCAGCGTTGGGGTAGGGGGCACATGTCACAAAGGTGTCATTGGTCTGGCCGATGTTAAAGGTGTGAAGATCGGAGAAGATCGCCTCAGGAATGGCCAGGGTCATGGAGAACAGCCAGATGGCTGCTGCTCGGAAGGAGATCTTAGCTGTGGACCTCTGAATGTCCATGGGTTTGACAATGGCCTTGTACCTGGGATGAGAAGAACATTCAAATTCACTGATGCTACATTTGATTACGTTTAGAAAATGCTTAGTCATTTAGCAGACTTTTTTAAGGATCCTTTATCATTAAAGAAATAAGTGGCTCAAATGGATCAGGATGAAAAAAGTGAGAGAATTCAATGAAAGCAGCAGGTGTTGGTTAATGGAGTTTGATCATATTTATAATGAGAGAATAGGGACACAACATACATAAGGGTACTTCAGGAACATCAGACTGCTAGAAACAACTCTCCTAAGAAAACATATTCCCCGAATCAAAGTCCATTGATTATATGGCACATCAAAGCTCTGATAATAATGATTCAACTTCAATAACAGGTGGTGTGTGAGGAATGTAAAAGTAATAGTTATCTGCTCAGATTGGTTACATTATTGATATTTCCCTGAAATGGTGTTTTTAAAAGAGTGGGCATGGCAGGGAACTGCAGTGACAGATATGTTTGAATGTGTAATGTATTGAGTGGGTTGTCTGGATCTGTGTTCAATAAGAAATTAAGAAACATAATTGACTTCTCTGGTGGCTATTTAACCTATATACTGTAGGCCAGTCTGATCTGTCGGCACTTCACTAAAGGAACATTCACGTTCTCTCTCTCAGCTCTGACTAATACCCTTCGTATAACTCTCTTAACTCTTTTCAAGGTTCCAATAGACTTAGCGATATGACGTAGGTGCACAAAGTAAACAACAGTGTGTCAATTTCCTCAACAACTAAGAGCGTTGAAGTGCTTATTAACGTCTCAGCTGTTTTGGTCCGGTACCAATAACGCTCTAACAGCGTGACGATAACCCATGCACGTCTGCAGCTACTTTTGCCGCGTTTATCTATGTCGGAAACTCGGGACCTCCAAGTTCAAATGAACCGAAGTTATTTGCGTATATCTTCCTATTGGTTGATTCTGAAACCTCCCTAGTCAGAAACTCGGGACCCGACTCTTCTACCAAGGTTAGCAAATCAGAAATATCAGAGTTTCCGACATGTCATGAACGCAGCATATGTGTGACTGTGAGAGTGAAGTCTGTCATCTCGCTCATCGCAATATCTGCCGTGACGTAGTTTTTCTGAGTCTACCTGTAATATGTAACTCTGATGGAGAAAGAACCCTGCAGAACAGAGACAGAGGAGATGATAATAGTGGAATATAATAGAACAGAGCACAGTATTGCAGGCAGCTCAACAGTCAAACCCATTTAGTGTACTGTCTTCACTAAAGGCAAAAACTGTTTTCTTTATCTCCTGATGGCAATTCTGATGTTCTGTGTGGCCTGACAAGACACTTGCTAAGAGCCAAAAGTGTCAATTTAAGGACCATTTCTGACATTATATATTTATTAGTGCAATCAATGCCACAAATGGTGCCACATCTTGGACTCCTGAGTGGTGCAGCGGTCTATGGCACCGCATCTCACTGCTAGAGGTGTCACTGGTTCGATTCCAGGCTGTATCACAACTGGCTGTGATTGGGAGTTGCATTGGGCAACGCACAATTGGCCCAGAGTTGTTCGGGTTTGCCTGGCGTAGGCAGTCATTGTAAATAAGAATTTGTACTTAACTGACTTGCCTGGTTAAAAAAACACATACACACATTGTTTGTTGTCATCAGAAACAGCTAGGAAAACAAACTTTTCAGGAGAGAATTGAAATAAATAGAAAAGGACGCTGTTGGACTTCAATAACACAGAATGAATTTGTCATGCATAAACTGGATCCATTTTTATATTATGTGGGGTTATTTTCTGCAGTGAAAATAATCTGCAACCAGGTTGAACATGTACTGCAATCATTACACACCTGCTTGCTCATGCTACCATGCCAAAGTATAGTTTGAGTATAGTCAGAGCATTGGGCCAGTAACCGATCGAATCCCCCAGCTGACAAGAAATAAAATCTGTCATTCTGCCCCTGGACAAGGCAGTTAACTCACTGTTCCCTGGTAGGCTATCATTGTAAGTAACCATTTGTTCTCAACTGGACTAGTTAAATAAAGGTTACTTTTTTTACTTACAAATGTATGTATAGGTAAAACATTTTTTTTAAATTTCACTTCCCATCAGAGTGATCGAGAAAACAACACATTCAATGATACAACCCTTACCTATCTGCAGAGAGCGTAGTGAGTGTGAAAACAGAAACCCCGACGGAGGTGAGTTGGATGAAAGGGATGAGTTTACATCCCACCCGACCGAAGAGCCACTCGTCAGCGAGGTACCGACTTGCGTCCACCGGAGCGCACGTGACAAGCAGCAGAAGGTCACCGAGCGCAAGGCTGGACATGAATAGGTTGGGCACCGTCCGCATGGATTTAACGGCGATAAACGTTCTCATGAGCGTGACGTTACCGATAATTCCAATAATGATTAGAAGTCCGTAGACGGTGGCGATAACGATACCGGGCAGCCAAATGTAGGACTCCTGGACCCCTGTCTCGATACCGGATGCCCGCGACAAGTTAATAAACATCAATATGTTCTCGGGGGTTAAAATGAAGGAGTCCTCCAAAGACATAGTTGGTGTCTTTCTTGAAAGTATGTAAAAAATATTCTTAAAGTAGCCCTTGCAATGACTTCCTGTTAAATTAAATGGTGTGGCCCATAATTGTACTGTGTTACCAAAACCAATTATGCATAGCCTAATAACCATCAAAAAAAGCGTATTTTTATGATGCCATTTGACACACTGCTAGCCAATGTTGAGGGTTCTCTCATCACCCCTCATTGTAGAGGGGGGGGGGGGGGTTATAAATTCACTGATGGCATGCGTCACTCGCTCCCTGCCCCATTTGGTGGAAGTCACAGTTGCTGTAGGGAAGACGATTTTTTTTTTTATGAGCGTGGCTTTATTTCTATTACAGCATATTGGATGACAGTCATTCATATTCCATTAAATGTAACATCAATAGGTTTAGGCCAGTGGTGGAAAAAGTACCAAATGGTCATACTGGAGTAAAAGTAAAGATACCTTAGTAGAAAATGACTCAAGTAAACGTCACCCAGTAAAATACTGCTTGAGTAAAAGTCTAAAGTATTTGGTTTTAAATATACTGAAGTATCAATAGTAAATGTATTTGCTAAAATATACTTAAGTATCAAAAGTAAAAGGACAAATAAAAATAATTTCACATTCCTAATATTAAGCAAACCAGATGGCACGATTTTCTTGTTTTTTAAATTTATGGATAGCCAGGGGCACACTCCAACACTCAGACATAATTTACAAATGAAGCAGTTGTGTTATTAAGTGAGTCCGCCAGATCAGATGCAGTAGAGATGACCAGGGATGGTCTCTTGATACATGTGGGAATTGGACAATTTCTTGTCCTGCTAAGCATTCGAAATGTAACAAATACTGTTGGGTGTCAGGGAAAATGTAAGGAGTAAAATGTACATTGTTTTCTTTAGTAATGTAGTGAAGTAAAATTAAAAGTTTACATACACCTTAGCCAAGTACATTTAAACTCTGTTTTTCACAATTCCTGACATTTAATTCTAGTAAAAATTCCCTGTCTTAGGTCAGTTAGGATCACCACTTTATTTTAAGAATGTGAAATGTCAGAATAATAGTAGAGAGAATTATTTATTTTAGCCTTTATTTCTTTCATCACATTCCCAGTGGGTCAGAAGTTTACATACACACATTTGCACACACTGTATATAGATTTTTTTTTATTGTGTTATTGACTGTATGTTTGTTTATTCCATGTGTAACTCTGTGTTGCTTGTGTTGCACTGCTTTGTTTTACCTTGGCCAGGTCGCAGTTGTAAATGAGAACTTGTTCTCAACTGGCCTACCTGGTTAAATAAAGGTGAAATAAACAGATCATATCACTTACTAAACACAACTGTATGTACTGAACCCACCGCATGACCACGGCCACCGACAGACTCTGCCTCACACCTTTGCATGTTTATGAAAGATTTCTGTCACTTTGGTTCAGCTTTGTAACTAAGCGCAGCAGTCAGCAGCAGCTGTTGTTGTTGATGTTGCCACAGTGAGATACTTTGATTGGATGTGTATTGTGCTATTGTGTCTCCGAGTCTCTTTGGCCACTTAAATTCTGGTGATTTATTACATATGTTAATCTAGACACAGACTTGCACAATATCTATTTGAAAAGTGTTAAATATTTGGAATGGTGAGAAGAGTCTTTGGTTAGCTTGAACCTTAAATGTATTGTTTTGGAATGTTGTATGTTTCTTTTATAGGATTATTTTTTTACACTAGCTCTTCTTTTGCAACGCTGTTGCACAGGGCTTGACAGAATTTAGTGTCACATGAATGTTCCATATAGTTTATATTAAAAATACAAACAGTCTTTGAAGCCAAACAGAATGTTTGTAATAAAAATAATCAAATGTAAATAACACACAGTGTTGTGAATCAATCTCACAGAGAAAATGATTATTAAAAGTGGTATTTTAAAGATGGAATTCAAACAATATGTGAATTACTTGTATATTTATATGTGACTTATCGAGTAATTGTGTTTTGTGTGTTATAATATAATCAGACCACGTATATGGAATTATACTGACCCCTAGTGGCACAATACATAAACTGACTGTAAATCTCATCCATTAATCAAAACAAATATGACAGAAAGATGTTGTAGCCTTGATGGTGAACCTGATGTAAGCAGATGTGACTATGAATCCTTGAGAGCATTCAGTGCTGTAGGAGAGATGAAGGATTATCCCTTTGTTTCCAACTCGATTACAAACTCCCTTCCCTTTCAAATGTTCACCATTTGACTTTTTCCTATCAAGTATTTTCAGATTAGGGCAGAGGAGAGGTAGCAAGTTTTCTAAATGGAATCCAGCCAAGAATATTCCTCTAGTTTGTTAGGCTGGGAGAAAATTATTTTATAAACTATTTGGCCTTCTCACCATCCTTGAAGTAATTGATCTACTAAGTCTTGGTTGGTGAACAGAATAGAATGGAAACCGCTTCAATCAATGATTAACTCAGGTGAGGGACAAAAGGATGCTAAAAAGAGGGACAAATTCATCCAAGGTAGTCATTTTCAGAACTTCTCTGATGTAAATGTCTAGTTTCACCAGCCATAACCTGTCACTCAATCTCAGGCTATGGATAGCCTTGCTTCATCAGACTTGGTGTCATGCAGGTGAAAGAGGACCCAAAAGCGACTTGGCGAAAACAGAGTCTTTAATCCAGTAAAGTAAATACAAACAAAAAACACAACTTTCACTCGAAATGACGAGGACAAACTGGAGACTCGATCTTGAACAGCAGGTGAACAGCAGGTTGCCTCGGGAAGGCACTTGAACCAGACAGACTCAGACACCTGCTCACCACGCAGCATCTGAGGAAAACACGACACGACAGGGCGATACACAAACACAGCACGGTGAATTCTAGACAAGGAACCGACAGGACAGGAACGGAACACAAAGGAAGAAATAGGGACTCTAATCAGGGGAAAGGATCGGGAACAGGTGTGGGAAGACTAAATGATTGATTAGGGGAATAGGAACAGCTGGGAGCAGGAACGGAACGATAGAGAGAAGAGAGAGCGAGAGAGTGAGAGAGGGAGGGGGAGAGAGAGGGATAGAAAGAGGGAAAGAACCTAATAAGACCAGCAGAGGGAAACGAATAGAATGGGAAGCACAGGGACAAGACAAGATAATAAATGACAAAACATGACACTTGGACAGATATATTCTCATGTGTTGACTTTGGCCTCTTTTCACACTCAACATTTACCTAAATATAAAAGTAATAAACTCTTTGAGACACGCTTGTCATATGAGTTTTAATAGTTGAGGTGTGTGTGTATGTTTAAAGACATTAAAGTCTTAGAGTTTCACTATTCACTTTAAACATCTGTAATTACATAGACCAATGATGTAGCTTGTGTCTGTATACAATCTAATTCCACCTGATCTTCTTTTAAAATGCCACCTTGTACAAGGCTATTCTCTAGATTAGAACAACAAACAATGCAGCAAATAGGATAACCTTTTGTTGTTACAAATTGTCTAACGCCACTACTACCTCACAATCCCCTTATGTACAGGGTAGGAAACTAGCAGTTTCACCCCATCCTAAACCTCACTAGCTATTCTGTCAACCTGCTTTACCGGTGAGACGTCTCAAATAAACACCAGAAAATGGTGATGTTAGTTAAATAATGCATTTAATGACTGAAATGTTAATGGACAAAGATGTCAGTCACAGCTCACAAGTCATATTTACAGTATCTTGAGTAATTGAAACAAAAAGCCTACATCTTCTGCAAGGACTGCAACACTTAACAAAGAGCTACAGTTAGTTTCAGAATGGGTGGCAAGGAATAAATTCGTCCTAAATGTTTAAAAAAACTAAAAGCATTGTCTTTGTGACAAATCATTTCTCTAAACCTCAACTAAATCTTGTAATGAATAATATGTAAATTGAGCAAGTCATGGTCAAAACATATTGATACAACAGTAGCTAAGATGGGGAGAAATCTGCGCATATAAAAGCGCAGTTCTTCTTAACAACACTATCAACAAGGCAGGTCCTACAGGCCCTAGTTTTGTCGCAGCTGGACTACTGTTCAGTAGTTTGGTCAGGTGACACAAAGAGGGACTTGGGAAAATTACAACTGGCTGAGAACAGGGCAGCACGGCTAGCTCTTAAATGTACACGTAGAGCTAACATTAATAATAAGCATGTCAATATCTCATGGCTAAAAATAGAGGAGAATTTGGCATACATTTACATTTTAGTCATATAGCAGACACTCTTATCCAGAGCGATTTACAGTAGTGAGTGCATACATTTGAGTCATTTAGCAGACACTCTTATCCAGAGCGATTTACAGTAGTGAGTGCATACATTTGAGTCATTTAGCAGACACTCTTATCCAGAGCGATTTACAGTAGTGAGTGCATACATTTGAGTCATATAGCAGACACTCTTATCCAGAGCGATTTACAGTAGTGAGTGCATACATTTGAGTCATTTAGCAGACACTCTTATCCAGAGCGATTTACAGTAATAAGTGCATACATTTGAGTAATTTAGCAGACACTCTTATCCAGAGCGATTTACAGTAGTGAGTGCATACATTTGAGTCATTTAGCAGACACTCTTATCCAGAGCGATTTACAGTAATAAGTGCATACATTTGAGTAATTTAGCAGACACTCTTATCCAGAGCGATTTACAGTAGTGAGTGCATACATTTGAGTAATTTAGCAGACGCTCTTATCCAGAGCGATTTACAGTAGTGAGTGCATACATTTTCATTAATCACTACTTGTTTTTGTAAGAAGTTTTAACAAGCTGAATGTACCGAACTGTCTGTTTAAACTACTAGCACACAGCTCGGACACCCATGTATAGCTCACAAGACATGCCACCAGAGGTCTCTTCGCAATCCACAAGTCCAGAACAGACTATGGGAGGCGCACAGTACTACATAGAGCCATGACTACATGAAACTCCATTCCACATCAAGTAACTGATACAAGCAGTATAATCAGATAAAATAAACGAACCCCCTCAAGTACTGGCTTGTGACGTTTTCGAAACAGCATCTATGCAGTACATGCACATGTTAGCTAGCTAACTGGGCTAAATGCTATGAAATCTGATATATATAGCTAAATGCTAAATCTACCTCCCCTCCCTGGAATTGTACTCCACCATTTGATTTAAAAGCAAGAATGTATTATTTATACAAGGCCTTTTCGCCGACCCTGCTGTTATTCCTGCTTAGCTGTCAACGATACGGATATGATCAAAGGCAGAGATAATTGTATTGTTCTATAGCTAAACCACACCCAACGTGAATAAATTAGTCATAGTTGGCAAAACAAGCAAGGAGGTGGGCGAGCTAGCGATATCCTATTGGCCCGTTCTAGCACATATCTGCATATTCTCATTAGGGAACACATACTCTGAAGTGGTGCAATAACTCAATTCGCCTTTGCACTCCTTCCTAACAACACCATTTTTTTTACAACTTTGGCAAAGGGTAAAGTGTACAAAACTTAGTCCACTCTGTTCATAACATATTGTCGTTTTGGGAACAGAACCGTATTAAGATCAAATGTTTAATCGATGAGAGAATGTGCAGAATCTCGGCCAAAATCCATCTCATTCCATCCTCTCCCCATTGCCGGCACTGGGCTTCTCACTACCAAATTTGATTGTGAGGGGGAACGTCAAGCGGATGCTTCACATTTATACATCTGGTGAAACATCTGTCTCATCTGTGACAGACTCAGCGAGGCAAGATACACCCACGACTGCAAATGAGAGCAGTAGATTATTTCCTGTCTCCTTGCGGAGGGAGGTATTAGGAATTGTATGGTAGTAAGTGTAAGAAGTGGACTGATCATAACCACTAATAAACGATCAGATATTGTTTTGTAATTCAGTGTTTTATGTAATTCTGTCATTTTATCCTTGTAGCAGCTAAGGTTAGATCTGGGGTATGGTACCACAATTTGACTCTAGGACTCAAGGACAACACACACACAGAAAAAAACAGAAAAGAGAGAGAGAAAGAGAGAGAGAGAGAGAGAGAGAGAGAGAGAGAGAGAGAGAGAGAGAGAGAGAGAGAGAGAGAGAGAGACGCACAGGAAGACATCTAAACTGCTTCTTTGCCACTGCAGCATGACTTATTGAGTCAATAGGAAATTATTAGCCGATATTCAGTATCAGTATATTGCCACTGGAGAAATAATAGCCTACTAAATCGGGTTCGTAGATAGACTGCAGAGTAGCTGCCCCAGCTGTTTTCCCGAAAATGTGACCACGCCCCCTTACACACGAGAGCACTGGGCTGCTATGCGGAGCAGAGCAGTTGACACCACAGCTGTGATCAGAGAGACGCGCAAAGAGATGGACTAACTGCACAAGCTCCCCCATAGCATCCACTCGCAGGAGTCACCAAGCCACCACTTGCTGGAGTGCTGCTTTCAGGTATGATGGCTTTTCTGTTACAATCTTAAGAGAAACCATTGTAATTTTATGTTGGTGGTTCTATCTGTGTGAAACATGAACTGCGGTGAATGTCCCAGAATGATTCTGAAAGGGAGATTCCCGACGAGGAGGTAACAAGCGTCAAGAGACCAGTAAGCCATTCCCATAGCGAATAACCATCATCATAAGCTAATTCTTAAAACTCATAGGCTACATGCTGTTTTTGCAAAATTGCGATAGATTTTAAACATTTATTTTGTATTGTTACATAACCTTCTAAATAATTGTATTATGGACAAATAATTCAGTAGAGTAATTATAAAATAAAACGTTTCTGTTCAGGTGAGGTCTCAACTACCATACAGCTGCATGTAAAGTTAGCAGCGTTTGTTTGTACAGGTGCAATGCAGCAAAAGGCATTTTTTTGTGCTCTCCGTCCAGTCACACTAGAAACTGGTTCGAAGATGTTCAATTTATCTGACAGTTATTGTTGTCTAGACAGAGCTGTGAAATATAGGCTAATTATAGAAAATATTATTTCTATGGGCTATTATTATGATACTGTGAAACAATTTACACATTTTGCATCTACTAACTTAATAATGAGTAATTAGACTATCCCACAGAGACATATGTTGGATTTAATGCAATAGCATGAACTGAACTCATCAAAATGTTTCATATTCACTTAGCACCTCTTAAACTAATATTGCATCAAAGTTACAGGCTTATGGAAGCACATTCCTGCCACCAAAATGTTTTTAAAACCTTAATACATTTTGAGATAAGTAAGTCAACATTTTGAAGAAATGTATGTCAACATTGAGACATTTTGAGATAGTAGCATTATATGGTGACATATCACCCAGTGTTCTTTGCAAGTTCATTTTTTTCACATTTACATATCGGTCATTTAGTGGGCACATTTGTCCTTTATTGTTGATTAAACAAATTACATATCACAGTCATAGCAAGTAAAATGTTTCTGTTACCTTTACTGAAAATGTTGTTGTAGTTAAGGATGCATTGGTCTTCCAAAGAATTGTAATTATAACAATATATCATAAGATATCTTTGCCTATTCCTGAATAGTGTCAATACAATACTGAACTATTAAAGGTAACTTGATACCAGAGCAATGAAACACAGTACAATACAGTAAAAGTGACTATTAAAATCTAAGAAAGTTGTTTCTATAGTATTTTACTGTAATCACAAGGGATTAAAGGAAGCAGGTTGGCTGCAGGCAATTGCATATTAATGAATACTAGATTGTCTTAAAAGGTAATTGTCACGTTGGTTCGTAATAGGTGGACCAAGATGCAGCGTGGTATGGTTCCATCCTCTTTATTTTGAAGTGAAACTCAAAGAAAACAATAAATGCAAAACTAAACGTGAAGCTGCTAGAGTGCTCACAGGCATCTATACATAGTCAAGATCCCACAAAGCACAAAGGGGAAATGGTTGCCTAAATATGATCCCCAATCAGAGACAACAATAAACAGCTGCCTCTGATTGGGAACCATACCAGGCCAATATAGAAATATAATCACCTAGATGTCCCTCCCTAGTCATACCCCGACCTAACCAACATAGAGAATAAAAAGCCCCCCCCCTCTGGATATGACTAACCCAACATAGAAATATAATAACCTAAATGTCACACCCCGACCTAACCAACATAGAGAATAAAAAGATCTCTGTGGTCAGGGCATGATAGTAATGAACAGTCCACATCACGTTTTTGATTAGATTGGATGATATTTGGATGAAATCACACCAAAGTATGATACAAATTCAAAGTTTCAAGATAGTAGAACAGGATAGGATATGTTTCTTCATTTGTAGCATTATGTGGTGATTTCGATTTATCCATGTTGCAGACATCGACACAACAGGGCCACCGGCAAATGGCATATGGCCCAACACTTTTGATTTGGTTTGATAAAAAATATTGACACACAAGCATCGAAAATAGGGACAAAGTACATTTGTTTAGACTGATTTGCCTCTGATTTGCCTCATGCTGTTATGCAGGTGAATGAGGACCCAAAAGCGACTTGGCGAAAACAGAGTTTTTAATCCAGTAAAGTAACTTTACAATCAAAAGGCATAATTCTACTCGTAATGACGAGAACAGACTGGAGACTTGATCAAGAACTGCAGGTTGCCTCGGGAAGGCACTTGAACGTAGCAGACTCAGACACCTGCTCACCACGCAGCATCTGAGGGAAACACGACACGACAGGGCGATACATAGACACAGCACGGTGAACAATAGACAAGGATCCGACAGGACAGGAACGGAAAACAAGGGAAGAAATAGGGACTCTAATCAGGGGAAAAGATAAGGAACAGGTGTGGGAAGACTAAATGATTGATTAGGGGAATAGGAACAGCTGGGAGCAGGAACGGAACGATAGAGAGAAGAGAGAGAGGAAGGGAGAGAGAAAAAGGGGAACGAACCTAAAAAGACCAGCAGGGGGAAAACGAACAGAAGGAAAAGCAAAATGACAAGATGATATAAGACAAAACATGACACATGCACAATAAATCTGTGCTTCAGTCTGATCAACTGTAGACTACTCATAACAAACACAGCTGCAAGCTAAAGTCATTTATTTATAGCCTAAAATAGGCCTATTTATTTGTGTCAGGAGACAATGTGAATGTAATCAAATTTGGTTTATATTCAAACTTGGAGTAGCTAGGCTACCTAGACCTTATCAATGCAAAATGATTGACTGGATTTAATCAATACAATAGTGATGGCATGCTGTGTGAGTAAGTTTTGAATTACAAATGCAAAGGCCTACACAATACAACCCTGCATAAAGTTATATTGTTCAAGTGCAGTTGAACAGGAATTACATTTACTCTCATGGGTGGGCAAAAATACCTATCTCAAAGCCACGCTACCAATATGCCATGCCTGCAGGGTTAACCCAGCATAAAACTGAATAAAAACTAAACTGATGGTTAAATTAACCCACGTTTGGGTAATCTAAATGTGTGGCCTATTAGGGGTGTGGCTTATATAAAATGTATAACAATAGTGTGATAACGAAGTGGTAACGATCCCAACATTGGGATATGCATTTAAGGAACCGTTCCTATGCCGTCATTGTAAATAAGACTTTGTTCTTGACTGACCTACCTAGTTAAATAAAGGTTAAATAAATCAAATGTAAAAACTCATACACTGTTATAAACTTTATTAAAGCTACAAAAGAGTCAGTGCTAACCTGAATGACAATTCCCTCATGGGTGGCCAAAAAATAACTATTTGAAAGCCACGCCCCTACTAAGCTACGCCTCCATTCTCCCGATCTGACCTTGTGTATCATAGCTCAATAACCAAGCATCAACAACCCAACTTAAAGAACTGGCTGGGTCAAAATAACCCAACATGTGTTCTGTTCAATATTTACCCAAATTGGATTGTTTTTTAGAATGTGGAACTGCAGCGCAGGCTGTTCGGAGCTGTTGCGGAGTGTTCTAGCATGTTCTGGACTGGAGTAATGTTATGTTGGACTCTGCTATGTTGTACTGCACTTACTACACCAAGTTGGTGGTGAAATGCTGCATAGAGCTGTGCCTGTGATGTGCTATGTAGTTGTGTTGTGCTGGGTTTCCCTCCCTCCCACTCACTGGCTTTGATCCCCAATCCCCCTATTAAGTGTCTCGGCGCTACGCCGCTGCCTTTTGGTATGCAAATGAATGACTTAAAAATCATACAATGTGATTTTCTGGATTTTTGTTTTAGATTCCATCTCTCACAGTTGAAGTGTACTACCTATGCTAAAAATTATAGACCTCTACATGCTTTGTAAGTGGGAAAACCTGCAAAATCGGCAGTGTATCAAATACTTGTTCTCCCCACTGTATATCTTTGTAGTGACTGGGTGTTTTGATACATCATCCAAAGTGTAATTAATAACTTTACAATGCTCAAAATGTTCAATGTCTGCTTTATTTTTTACCCATCTACAAATAGGTGGCTTCTTTGCGAGGCATTGGAAAACCTCTCTGGTCTTTGTGGTTGAATCTGTTTTAGAAATTCACTGCTCGGCTTACAGATAATTGTATGTGTGGTGTACAGAGATGAGGTAGTCATTCAAAAATTATGTTAAACACTATTATTGCACACAAAGTCCATGCAATTTATTATGTGACTTGAAAGCACAGTTACTCATGAACTTATGTAGGCTTGCCATAACAAAGTGGTTAAACCTATTGACAAGACATTTCAGCTTGAATTTTTTTAATTAATTTGTAAAAAATAAAAAAACAGAATTCCACTTTGACATTATGGAGTATTGTGTGTAGGCCAGTGACAAAACATCTCAGTCTCAATTTAACACGACAAAATATGGAAAAGGTCAAGGGGTGTGAATACTTTCTGCTTTTATACTTACAAGACCATCGTCCTTGATTGAGCTGTTTTGTCTGTATTTTCTTAAACCTTTATTTTAGCAATACATGTAATTCAGAAAAAAATACATTTCATAACATATTTCTTTGGTCAGTAAGTGCCCAACATAACAACATGTGGTGGTGTGTTGGACACAGTCACTCATATAGAACCTGTCTACAATTCTGATTTCTGTAACCGTTAGCTTACCTGTGTAATATTGACATAAGCTCAGAAACACTTGTTTTGCAAACATGGTCCTGTTTTATTAATTGCTGTGCTGAACAATGGGCAGTTCATTACCTCTGTCAAATGAGTTTGTAGCTTAAAGTTGTGGGTATTTGTATATATGTTTAAAATAAAGATGGTTATGCTGCAATACCATATTTACAATAGGCCTATATCTAAAAATACATAGAGCTTAATGCTATATATATGTATAGACATTACATGGACAAAAGTATGTGGACACATGCTCGTCTAACATCTCATTCCAAAATCATGGACATGAATATGGAGTTGGTCCCCCATTTGCTGAAATAACAGCCTCCAACCTTCTGGAAAGGCTTTCTACTAGGTGTTGGAACATTTCTGCGGGGACTTGCTTCCATTCAGCCACAATAGCATTAGGAGGTTGGGCACTGATGTTGGGCAATTAGGCCTTGCTCGCTGTCGGCGTTCCAATTGGGGTTGAGGTCAGGGCTCTGTGCAGGCCAGTCTAGTTCAGGAAAGGGCCTTCCCCAAACTGTTGCCACAAAGCACAGAAGCACAGAATCGTAAGCACATGTAAGAATGTAAGCACAGAATCATCTAGAATCCTGGAACGTTAAGATTTCCCTTCACTTGAACTAAGGGGCCTAGCCTGAACCATGACAAACAGGCCCAGACCATTATTCTTCCTCCACCAAACTTTACAGTTGGCACTATGCATTCAAGCAGGTAGCGTTCTCCTGGCATCTGCCAAACCCAGATTGCCAGATGGTGAAGCGTGATTCATCACTCCAGAGTCCAATGGCTTCGAGCTTTAGACCACTCCAGCCGACGCTTGGCATTGCACATGATCTTAGGCTTGTGTGTGGCTGCTCGGCTATTTTGTCCCCTGACACCAAACGCGATCACGTCACGCGGGTTAAAATATCAAAACACACTCTGAACCAATTACATTAATTTGGGGACAGGTCGAAAAGCATTAAACATGTATGGCAATTTAGCTAGATAGCTTGCACTTGCTATCTAATTTGTCCTATTTAGCTAGCTTGCTGTTGCTAGCTAATTTGTCCTAGGATATAAACGTTGAGTTGTTATTTTACCTGAAATGCACAAGGTCCACACATAATTAATCCACACATAAAACGGTCAACCGAATAGTTTCTAGTTCTCTCCTCCTTCCAGGCTTTTTCATCTTTGAACTTATATGGTTATTGGTATCTACACATTCATAGTATTACCACGACAACTGGCAAAACAGTTTGTCTTTCAATCACCCACGTGGGTATAACCAATGAGGAGATGGCACGTGGGTACCTGCTTCTATAAATCAATGAGGAGATGGGAGAGGCAGGACATGCAGCGTGATCTGCGTCAGAAATAGGAATGACTTCTATTTTAGCCCTTGGCAACACAGACGCTCTTTGGCGCGCATGACCAGTGTGGGTGCAATAATTGAATAACATAGATTCCTATATTTATTTTGCAACGCGAGCGGTGTAGTCAGGGTATTAAACTCGGTAGTGAGTTTTGCAACCAAGGACAGAGCATTTTTACGTGCTATGCGCTTCAGCAATCGGCGTTCTCCTTCTGTGAGCTTGTGTGGCCTACAACTTTGTGGCTGAGCTGTTGTAGCTCCTAGACATTTCCACTTCACAATAACAGCACTTCAGTTCACCGGGGACACTCTAGCATGGCAGAAATTTGACGAACTGACTTGTTGGAAATGTGGCATGCTATGAAGGTGTCACGTTGAAAATCACTGAGGTCTATGGAGATTGCATGGCGGTGTGCTCGATTTTATACACCTGTCTTGATTTTGTGGCTGAAATAGCTCAATCCACTCATTTGAAGTGTAATATACAGTGCATTCAGAATGTATTCAGGCCCCTTCACTTTTTTACACATTTTGTTACATTACAGCCTTATTCTAAAATGTATTAAATAAAACAATTTCCTCATCCACCTACAAACAATACCCCATAATGACAAAGCAAAAACAGCATGGCTACCACAGCATTCTGCAGCGATACGCCAGTCCCACTAAGCCCGAACCAGATGGGATATCATTTGTTTTTAAACAGGACAATGTCCCAACACACCTCCAGGCTGTGTAATGGCTATTTGACCAAGAAGAAGAGTGATTGAGTGCTGCATCAGATGACCTGGCCTCCACAATCACCCGACCTCAACCCAATTGAGATGGTTTGGGATGAGTTGGACCGCAGAGTGAAGGAAAAGCAGCCAACAAGTGCTCAGCATATGAGTGAACTCCTTCAAGACTTTTGGAAAAGCATCTCAAATATAAAATATATTTTGATTTGTTTAACAATTTTTTTTGGTTACTATTTGATTCCATATGTGTCATGTCGTAGTTTTGATGTATTCACTATTATTCTACAATGTAGAAAATAGTCCAAATTAAGAAAAACACTTGAATGAGTAGCTGTGTCAACTTTTGACTGGTACTGTATATATATTATTTAAATAGCAGGACACTGTGAAGTCCATTATTCCACAGAAGAGTATGAATTAGGCTGTTGGAGAAGGTTTTAATCCTAAGAAACCTGCATACATATTGTTTGAAGTAAAATAAAACAACATAGCTACTCATAGCTACTCAAAGCTGTTTGCTAGAAAACCTTGCTAGATCGTGGGTGGAGTAGGCATTGTGGTACTTATGAATTTCCTTTTCCGGCTTCAGACCAATGCCTACTTATCACTTTAAACATATTTTTTTGTTTTTAATTTCCGTGTTTTTTTTTTACAGCGGAAGGTGATGGATGATACAACATTTCCACACGCTAAAGTGTTCTTTCGAAAAAATAATTTGCACTTCAAATTATGTTTTGTCCACATTATTTATTTTCCAGGGCCACTTTGGCACTCAACAAACTGTATGGGGCCACAAACAAGACACCACTCACCCAGAGGCAGTGTTTCTGGTGAGCGGAGACTTTATCACAGGGAGACTTAAAACCGTCCTACTTCACTTCTACCAACACGTCTCCTGCGCCGCTAGGGGCACTAAACTCTAGACCAAACTCTAGAAACACATACAAGGCACCCCCTCGTCCTCCCTTCAGCAAATCTGACCATGACTCCGTTCTCCTGCTACCTGTTTACAGACAAAAGCTCAAACAGGAAGTACCAGTGATGAGCTCAATACGGAAGTGGTCAGATGAAGCAGACGCGAGGCTACAAGACTGTTTTGCTAGTACAGACTGGGATATGTTCCAGGATTCATTCGATAGCATTGAGGAATTAACCACAACAGTCACAGGCTTCATCAATATGTGCATAGGCGATGTCGTCCCCACAGTTACTATAAGAACACATCCAAACCAAAATCCAAGGATTACATGCAATGTCTGCGCTAGGCAAAAGGTTAGAGCTACAGCTTACAATGAATGGGACATGGACATGGACACATACAAGAAAGCCTGCTACGACCTCCGAGACATCAAACATGCGAAATGACAATATAGGAAGAAGGTGCAATTCTATGAAGCCGGCTCTGACACTCTTCGTATGTGGCAGGGCTTGCAGACAATAAAGGATTAAGCGATCCAGAACTCCCAAATGAGCTAGATGCCTTTCATGCTCGCTTTGAGGAATATGACACTGTGCAAGGAAGCCCCGGTTTTACCAGATGACTTTGTGATCTCGCTTTGCGTGGTTGATGTGAGCAAAATGTTTAAAAAGGTTAGCAATCACAAGGCTGCCGGGCCAGACGGAATACCAGGGTGTGTTCGCAAAGCATGCGCAGACCAGCTGGCAAGTGTCTTCACAGATATTTTCAATCTATCCTTGTCCAAGTCTGTAATCCCAATATGTTTCAAGCGGACCACCATTGTTCCTGTTCACAGAACTCCAAGGTAACCTGCCTAATCGACTATCACCCTGTGGCACTTACATCTGTAATTATGAAGTGCTATGAAAGGCTAGTCATGACACACATCAACACCATCATAATAATATAATAATAATATATGCCATTTAGCAGACGCTTTTATCCAAAGCGACTTACAGTCATGTGTGCATACATTCTACGTATGGGTGGTCCCGGGGATCGAACCCACTACCCTGGCGTTACAAGCGCCATGCTCTACCAACTGAGCTACAGACACCCTAGACCAGGGCTCTCCAGTCCTGTTCCTGGAGAGCTACCACCCTGTAGGTTTTCATTCCAACTCAAAACTAGCGCACCTGATTCAAATAATTTGTTGGTTTATAAGATGTATGAAGTTAGTTACAATTGGGGTTGAAGAGAAACCCTACTGGAGGGTAGCGCTCCAGGAATAGGGTTGGAGAGCTCTGCCCTAGACTCACTCTGCCCCAACAGATCTACATATGACGCAATCTCAATTGCACTTCACACTGCCCTCTCCCACCTGGTCAAAAGGGGAAATAGCTATGTGAGAATACTGTTAATGAACTACAGCTCAGCGTTCAACACCTTTAAGCTAGGGACCCTAGGATTGGGACCCTAGGACTGAACCCCTCCCTCTGCAACTGGATCCTGGACGACCTGTCGGGCCAGCCCCAGGTGGTGACTGTAGGCAACAAAACCTCCGCCATGCTGACCCTTAACATGGGGGCCACTCAGGGTTGTGTGCTTAGTCCACTCCTGTACTCCCTGTTCACCCCCATCTGCTTAGCCTCGCATGACTCCAACACAAGCACAACAGAGGGTGATGCGGACAGGCCAGTACATCACTAAGAACTCTTTTTATTAAAAAAAAATATTTTATATATATTGACTTTCAACTTTCAAACCCCCTCTACATCAGGGGGTTGTCAGATGAAGTTCAGAAAAATGGCCAAATACTCCACCCAACCAAGCCATAGATTGTTCACTCTGCTACTGTCTGGCAAACGGTACCGGAATATCGGCTCCCGGACCAACAGGCTCCGAGATAGCTTCTACCCCTAAGCCATAAGACTGCTAAACAGTACAATTAATGGTACCCAAACGATCTGCACTGACTTTATCTTGCACTCACCCTACGCACAGTCACTAGACTGTACATACAAACCATATACACAAACTCAGTCACACACACTACATTGACACTCCCACACCAAACCCCACACACATTCACTACATACACCCACACACACTTAACACACACGCAGACCGACACAACACAATCACAATCACACACACAGACACATGACACACACTTTTCCTAATTTGCTGCTGCTACTCTGTTCTTTATGTTACTCTTATTATATATTATCTGTCCTGATGCCTAGTCACTTTACCCTGCCCTCATGTACATATCTACCTCAAATATGTCCTACCTCTGCACATTGATATGGTACTGGTACTCTATGTACTGTACAGTGTTGTGAAAAAGTATTTACCCCGTTAAATTTTGTTCACTTTTGCACATTATTGACACTGGATGTTATATCTTCGACCAAAAACAAATATTTTATTAAAGGGACGCTGAGTGAACAAATAACACAACAAATGTGTACATATTTATTAAGGAAAGTAATGCAACACCCAATGCCCCTGTGTGAAAATGTAATCACCCCCTTAAACAACAACTGGTTATGCCATCTTTAGCTGCAATAACTGTCACCAAACACTTCCTGTAGTTATCAATTAGTCTCTCACAGCACCATGCAGAACTGCTTCAACTCAGTGACATTTCTGGGTTTTTGAGCATAAACTGCTAATTTCAGATCCTGCTACAACATCTCAAACATATTCTTTTTCGTGAGCAATGTTTTTTTGAGAGTTATTTATGACTTCCTGGGCGATTTTATGCCTAGCTCTTGGAGAGATTTTGGTACGGCCACTCCTGGGAAGATTCACTTCTGTACCAAACTTTCTCCATTTGGACAATATGGCTCTGACTGGTTCGGTGGAGCCCTTGGGAACCCTTTACTCTTCTTTAAGTCACCACAGAGAGAGAGAAAGAGACCGAGACTTAGAGGTTAGACTACCTTTCAAAGTATATTATTCGGCCTATGTGATCTAAAAAAGGACAATACAATCACGAGGATCCGCTTTTATAGACAATATATACACCCACTGACACACAGCCCTCGAAATATGAACTGGAATTAGATGGGTCTATTACTGAACTTTTTGTTGAACACAAATATTTGAATGGGAAGAGACTGTCACTGGCAAACATGGTTACGAGGAGGGGACACTACAATATAATGTTGTTGGGTCTTGGCCTCATGGAGAAAAGCACCCTAGCTAATTACAACACACAAAGTAAGAAAAACAATTAAATGCATCATTCTGACATTTCCTAAAATTATTAGTAATATACTGATGAAATAGACCTATATAAGCAATATAACAATGCAGATGTACAAACTATGGCATATATGACGATAAGTGGTTAAGAGGCCAGCCGTAATTTTGATTAAGACATGAGCGAGCTGAGACAGATGTAGCCTATATGCCGCCTATTTGTTCAGCACTTTTGAAATTGACAGCGACATAATTCAGAACATGGGCCGTTCTTACAGTATTCTCCCTGTACAACAAGTCTGAACCTTAGGGTAAATAATGGGGACACATAAGTAGACAATGAAAGCACTTACAACATTCGATCATTACATTTCTCGAAAACAGGCTATAGACTACATGTGCAGATGATGAAAGCTTTTGCAATGGGGCAGGTAAGCAGGCAATGAAAGCTGTTACAATATTTGATGATGACATTTCTCTAAAACAGGCTATAGGCTACATGCGCACCACCAACTCAGAACAGTAGGATAAGTTCTAAGTGGGAAAGGGACCACATTCTTAGGGTGAGACGCATAGGCTAATAACTGCTTACTACACAGCTGCTTACAACACTTAGTATTACTTTCTTAGCTACAGTATACATATCTCCCTGGCATATTACATCACTTACGTAGCAGAATACTAGACATATTTATAGACTCACCATTGTTGTGCTGTGCTCACTTGAACAGTAACTTGGCAGGGTGGTCCTTGTGGGCAAACTTCTCAATTACTTTGTCATCCAAGTCTGGCATTCTCTGGATGAAGGCCAATGCATTTAACATTTTCTGTCCCATGGAATTGCGTGTGAAGGTTTTTTATCCTTTTAAGGGTG
This sequence comes from Oncorhynchus gorbuscha, assembly GCF_021184085.1. Classification (NCBI taxonomy): domain Eukaryota; kingdom Metazoa; phylum Chordata; class Actinopteri; order Salmoniformes; family Salmonidae; genus Oncorhynchus; species Oncorhynchus gorbuscha. Next base: position 89,320,364 of record NC_060173.1, read on the forward strand.
TAAAAGTCTCTCTTGTCATTGGAGTGGTGATGATTATTTTGAGAAGAGAGACCGTCTCAGACAAGGCCTCCTGCAGATATTTGGTATTTGGTATTTTATTAGGATACCCATTAGCTGTTGCAAAAGGAGCAGCTATTCTTCCTGGGGTCCACACTAAACATGAAACATAATAATACAGAATTACATAATACAGAACATCATTAGACAAGAACAGCTCAAGGACAGAACTACATACATTTTTATCTACAAACACGAAGCCTACATATCAATGCATACACACAAACTATCTAGGTCAAATAAGGGAGAGGCGTTGTGCCGTGAGGTGTTGCTTTATTCGTTTTTTGAAACCAGGTTTGCTGTTTATTTGAGCTGTATAAGATGGAAGGAAGTTCCATGCAATTAGGGCTCTATATAATACTGTACATTTGTTTTAGATTTGGGGGCAAATGAAAATACCCTGGTGGCATGTCTGGTGGGATAAGTGTGTGTGTCAGAGCTGTGTGTAAGTTGACTATGCAAAGAAATTGGGATTTTCAACACATGAATGTTTCCTATAAAAGGAAGTGATGCAGTCAGTCTCTCCTCAACTCTTAGCCAAGAGAGACCAGCATGCATAGTATTTATATCAGGTTGTTCTCAGAGTGATTTCAATAAAGAAAGTGCGTTCTTTCTAGTGTCCAGCTAAGGAGACAGGTAGAGAGTGGACAGCTCCGTTTTCATCTTCTCCTGGTTGCCCACAGGCCATATCTTGGTAGCACACGGGAGTGCTGCGGTCAGAAAGGAATGTACATACTGGGGGGAAAATGAGCTGCCCACCAACTTGCTGCAATTAAGTGGTCACTTTCAGAAAACCTTTCTTGCACATGAGCAGCGATTGTGTCGCATGCTTCCTTCATCATGGGGGTAGTGTTAAGTTCTCTCCACCTTGGTTCAGTGGCATCAACATGTCCATTGGCCAGTGCAATAGTTTGCTCGCAAATGTTTGGAATGTTCACCTTGAAATTGTTGATTGCTCAGGCGATTCCTACTGCATCAATGGTTCGATTCTGCATTATGTTGTACAAAACATCCACCTTTGGATTGACCTAGGAAAAGAACTCGAGCAGTTGCAGAAATGTGGGATCCTTGAGGTTCATGGACAGGCCATAAGCCTCGCTGATGGTGATCTCATCCCATCCAGGCTGAGTGCGGATGTCTTCCATGCACTGGGCCAGTATCTTATGGTCCTCCCACACAGCATTGACGGTTCTGCTTTTGCAGTTCCATCATGTACCCGGTGGCTTGGGGACCCGTCTGTTTGTTGATTCCGCAAGAGCGGAGAGTCTTTTGGGTGAGCCTGTGAAAAAGGTGGAAAAGGAGGATAGGCCTGCAAAAAACACTTCAAGCATGCTCACTCTCCCAGCACAAAGTTTCTGGTGTTAGATTTTGTCAGTGTACGTAACAGTGCACCAATTGCGCGTTTGGGTAAGTCTCTTTCAGTAGCGTTTGGACACCACGTACATTACCACTCATCACCGCTGCCCCGTTGTAGGTTTGTGTAACCAGCTTCTCCTTGACATTCAGTGGCGCTAGGACTTGTTTGATAGTGTTGGTGTGGCCAACACCAGTTTTGTCCTTCACCTCTACGAACTCCAGAAACCTCTCACACACACTGTTGTCTGGTAACATGTAGCACAGCACTATTACCATCTATGATTTGCAGGAGACGTCAGGGGTCTCGTCTACATATACAGACGCAAAAGGAGTCTCAGACACCTCCTTAACTACAGTATAGCTTCTCTGTACACTTCATACATACAATCCAAAAGTTTGTTTTGGATCGTGCTCAATGTACCCTTAAAAATTGGTTGGTTGTCATAATGCTTTTGTAGCCTGTAATCTCCATGCATGGTCTCAAAAATACCACTGAAAACGCCTGGGTTCAAGGAGTCAGCCGACTCGTTATTTCCCCTCAGTGCTGTCTCACAATTGCCACACAATTTAATGCATGCTATAATTCTGGCAAGCACGTACTTATTCTCCTCCGTTGTTGGCTGTGAAGGTTGATGACTTCAACTGAAGTCCATCATTCAATGGACTTCAGGAAACAGCAGAGGGAGCATGCTCCTATCCACATCGACGGGACCTTAGTGAAGGAAATAGAAAGCTTCAAGTTCCTCGGCATACACATCACTGACAATCTGAAATAGTCCACCCACACAGAAAGTGTGGTGAAGAACGCCCAACCTCAGGAGGCTGAAGAAATTTGACTTGGCCCCTAAAACCCTCACAAACTTTTACAGATGCACTATTGAGAGCAGCCCGTCGGGCTGTACCACCGCCTGGTACGGCAACTGTACCGCACGCAACCACAGGGCTCTCCAGAGGTTGGTGCGGTCTGCCCAACGCATCACCAGGGGCAAACTACCTGCCCTCCAGGACACCTACACCACCCGATGTCACAGGAAGGCCAAAAAGATAATCAAGGAGATCAACCACCCGAGCCACATCCTGTTCACCCGCTATCATCCAGAAGGCGAGGTCAGTACAGGTGCATCAAAGCTGTGACCAAGAGACTGAATAGCTTCTATCTCAATCCCATCAGACCTGATTATGCAACCCTGCACCTTAGAGACTGCTTCCTTATATACATAGACTTGGAATCACTGGCCAGTTTAATAATGGAACACTATTCACTTTAATAATGTTGACATATTTTGAATTACTCATCTCATATGTATACTGTATATTATTATATACTATTATATTCTACTGTATTTCAGTCAATTCCACTCGTACATTGCTCAATCAAATATTTATATATTTCTTAATTGCATTATTTTACTTTTAGATTTGTGGGAATTGTTTGATACTACTGCACTGTTGGAGCTAGGAACACAAGCATTTCGCTACACCCACAATAACATCTGCTAAATATGTGTATATGACCAATAACATTTGATTTAATTTGATAAACCAATAAACATTTACGCTCACCTCTGGACTACAGATGACAGATTTCTGGAACCCAGCGGATCCAGAAAGCCATTTCCAGTCACAGTGACCTCATCACTCCTTGCCATGACTCCGAGGGGAAAGATTGAAACAATACAGCCTTCATTAAGAACATTCTCCATTCAACAGACCGTTTCACTGGCCTCCCTGGGGAAATGGGAGATTACATTATTATTTCTGTGTTCATTACGTTGATCTCTCTCTCTGTGCCAATGTTCTCCTGCTGGCATGCAGCCACTGGACAGGAGGTGTGCTGTGGTCCTTAATCTGTCTCTGTCACTTTGAATAGTCAGGCCCCTAATTAACTAGATGGATTATCATCACCCAGAGCTGATTGGATTGTCAATGCTTCAGAGCTGATTGGATGGTCAATGCTTTGAGAACAACAGAAGAGTTGGACGACAGGTGGAGAAGGTGGATGAGAAGAAGAGGTGGAAGGGAGGAAGAGGGCTTCTCAGGACAGGTGTTGATTTCAGTGTTACTTGTGTAGCATTTTGCACAAAGACTGTCACAGTGTTGTCGTGACTTGACTTTAAAAACCTGTCTAGGGTATGTGGGATGCTAGCGTTCCACCTAGCCAACATCCAGTGAGATTGCAGAGTGCCAAATTCAAATACAGAAATACTCATTATAAAAATTCAGAAAAGATACAACTATTTTATATAGGTTTAAAGATTAACCTCTTGTGAATCCAACCACGGTGTCAGATTTCAAAAATGCTTTACGGCGAATGCATACCTTATGATTATTTGAGAACATCGCCCAGCAGACAAATCATTACAAACAGTAACCAGCCAAGTAGAAGAGTTACACAAGTCAGAAATAGAGATAAAATTAATCGCTTACCTTTGATCTTCATATGATTGCACTCAGAAGACATTCATTTATTCAATAAATTTTCCTTTTGTTTGATAAAGTCTCTCTTTATATCCAAAAACCTCCATTTTGTTTGCGTTTTCTTCAGTAATCCACAGGCTCAAACGAAGTCACAACAGGCAGACAAAAAAAATCCAAATTGTATCCGTAAAGTTCATAGAAACATGTCAAACGATGTTTATATTCAATCCTCAGGTTGTTTTTAGCCTAAATAATCGCTAATATTTCAACCGGACAATAACGTTGTCGATATAAAAGGTAAACAAGAACGGCGCTCTCTCGGTCGCGCTGATGAAAAAGCTCTGTGACACGGCAGGGTCCACTCATTCAGACTACTCTTACTCCCTCATTTTTCAGAATACAAGCCTGAATCAAGTTCTAAAGACTGTTGACATCTAGTGGAAAGCATAGGAACTGCAATTTTAGTCCTAAGTCAATGGATACGGTAATGACATTGAATAGAAAACTACCAAAAAAAAGAAATCCTGAATGGATTTTTCTCAGGTTTTCGCCTGCCAAAATATATATTATACTCAGACACTATTTTAACAGTTTTGGAAACTTTAGAGTTTTCTATCCAAATCTACCAATTATGTGCATATCCTATCTTCTGAGCCTGAGTAGAAGGCAGTTTAATTTGGTCACGCTTTTCATCCCAAATTCCAAATGCTGCCCCCTACCCTAGAGAAGTTTAACATTAATCTGAAGACAGTTAATCCGATGAATAACAAACTGTTTAATTATTACCTGATTTAACTTTATCATGTAACAATTAACTCATTAGGATCTAGGTAATTTTTTTCTCCACACATAGTGTTGTGTGTTCCTTCCAAACAACTCAACTTTAGTTTAATCTGTCCTCAGAGTATTTTGCCAGTAGCCTAGTCGTTAGAGCGTTGGACTAGTAACCGGAAGGTTGCAAGTTCAAACCCCTGAGCTGACAAGGTACAAATTTGTCATTCTGCCCCTGAACAGGCAGTTAACCCACTGTTCCTAGGCCATCATTGAAAATAAGAATTTGTTCTTAACTGACTTGCCTAGTTAAATAAAGGTAAAATTAAAATTAATTAAAAAAAATTGCCAGTAGCGCTGTGGAACATCCAGATGCTGTTTTGCGAACTTCAGACATGCAGAAATGTTTATTTTGGACAGCAGTGGCTTCTTCCGTGGTGTCCTCCCATGAACACCTATCTTGTTTAGTGTTTTACGTGTCTCGTCAACAGAGATGAGAGACTCGTCAACAGAGATGTTAGCATGGTCCAGAGATTTCTGTAAGTCTTTAGCTGACATTCTCAGATTCTTCTTAACCTCATTGAGCATTCTGCACGGTGCTCTTGCAGTCATCTTTGCAGGTCGGCCACTCCCAAGGACAGTAACAACAACTCCATTTATAGACAATTTGTCTTATCATGGACTGATGAACATCAGCAGCTCTAACCAACATCTCCAATCTTGTCTCATTGATTGGACTCCAGGTTAGCTGACTCCTAGCTTTTGGAGAAGTCATTAGCCTAGGGGTTCACATACTTTTTCCCAACCTACACTGGGAATGTTTAGATGAAAAATCCATTAATTTGTGTGTTATTAGTTTAAGCAGACTGTGTTTGTCTGTTGTTGTGACTTAGATGAAGATCAGATCAAAATATATGACCAATATATGCAGAAATCCAGATAAAATCCAGGTTCACATACTTTTTCTTGCCACTGTATGTAGTGGGTTACTTTCCAAGTTACTGTATTTCCTGTATAACAATTTTTATGACATCACAAAATAACAAACAAAATAATAGTGTTCTATAGATCGCCTCTGACCGTTCCCCATGTTCTATGTTAGAAATATTGTTCCAGTATTCGCTTTTGAACGTGTTAGTTTCAGCAGGAAATAAGTATGTTGAAACAAAGCACTTTCCTTTTGGTGAATCTTGAGAGCGCAGGCCTGAATCTTCTCCCTTGATTTACAACAGGGCGTGAGTTGTTAACCCCCACTAGTTCTTTCCTTCCCCCTCTATAGGGTGAGAGGGGGTCTGATTGAAGTTATTCATTGCAAACCTGATCTGACCTATTCGGATTCTCGTGGACAGTCATGACAGTGTCTTAGGCGTAGAATAAACCCTTCAAACCACAATCTCTCTTTGATTGGGACTCAACCATCATGATGACTCGATGAGTATAACAACCTGTCATGATAGATATGACAGCGGCAGTGAAAACGCGATCATTGTTTGATAATGATATCATCTCTTTGTGTTTTGTTCCCCTGCCTCCGCTCAGCATGGCTTGGTTTATTTCTGTGTCATCATTGCCAAAGCTTCTTCTCAAGGATTCCTAACCAATCTCTCCCTGGCATTCACAATGTCAACGAATATGACACGTACAACAATACTATCAACGTTTAAGGTCAAAGGTGATCTCTCCTGCCTCCTCCACTCTTGTAATTCCTTCATTCTTTTCTCTCATGTCTCTCTCTCCATCCCTCACTTCCTCCTCCCTCTCTCTCTGTGGGTGTGTTTTATTGAAGGGGACTGTCATCTCTGTGGATGGGCTTTGTGTTTCCATGCTAATCTTGGCCTGTGCATGGTGGCATATCTCATTTAGAGGAAAAAAGACACAACCAGGTCATTAACAGCATGGACGTGGAGATGCATTCCTTCAGGGGCAGGAGGAGAGCAGATAACTGGAGAGGAGGAACAGGGGGATGAAGCAGGGGTGATGAGAGGGAAAGGGAGAAAGGAGGAGTGGAGTGATGAGGAATTGAAAGGACAGGTTTGAAAGGAAAAGAGAAGAGATGAGGAGTGTAAAAAGGAGAGTGATGAGGAATTGAGAGGTAGAAGCGGAAAGGAGGGGGGAGGTAAGTCTATAGAGGCAAAGGCTCAGATGGTTGAATCTATTTCTCATTTTCTGCTCCATTGAGCCCCGCATGAAGTTGCAGCAGCCTTGGGCATGGTTTGGTGATTACTCAGACTCAGTATTATGGGTTGTAGCGATACTACTGCAGGGTAGTGATGTTGTATCATTACGGCTGTTGTGTGTGCTTTATTACATACGTATAACATATTTGTTGGGCAAGTAACCCTATCCAGACCAGTGTGTGTATGTGTACAGTATGTGCTTGTGTTGTGGAACTCTTTATTCTGCCCCCTGTCCCAGCGTGTGTCTAATGAATTGGAGCTGCAGACAGTACACAGAGTGCTGGGAATTATGGGTAGGTGTGCCCTATATAAATGAGATGGGTAGAACCTGTCCCAGCATGCAGATGCAGAGTCAGTGTACTCTCCCCAATCATAATGTTTCATATTAGGGAGGGAAACTCAAGACTGGTCTGAGATCAGTGTCTAGGGGGAAACTTTATCCTACTCCACTTGCAGTTACTGTATTTCATCACAAAATGGTGGCGTCTGATGAGCTGCAAAAGTGTAATGTGTGTTTTTGGAATGTCTGAAGATCACATGATGACTGAAACATATTTTATATGTATAACAAAACTACATTTTGATACTAATTGAATTAGAATGTTGTGTCTTTTATAATTGGCTTCCCACACATCTTTTGTCTTAGGGCAGAACATGCACCATGGCTATTTCTCTCAGACATCTTCAGTGATTGTCAAGCTTAATTGGATTGTGATTGCCACAAAATAATAATTAGCAGTATTTCTCAACAGGTATTGGCATGCATGTCTAAACAAAGGAGTGAGTGAGATTGATGGATATAGATATTGATGGATATGGATATTTATCCAAGTTTCTAATCCTGACAGTCGTGCTGAATACAGATTGCGTATAAATGTGATTTGCAGGCCTGATGTGGCCTGTAAACCAGGAGGTTCCTAACACCACTGCGATTTAGGTAATTTTATTAGGTTGTACATAATTCAATCCAAACTAATATTTCAATAAAAAGTAAGAACTTTAAAAAAAACAATCAAATCAATACATCAAAGCAAAACTAAGCAGATCTAATCAAATATCATTAAGATCAACACAAAAATACAATAAAAATGGTCTTTTCACAGTTTATATTAAAAGTCTTCCACAGTGTGTTGGAGTAGATCTTGTCTGTTTTGATTTTGGAGCTTGATTGTTGGACTAGCAGAGAGGTTGACGGTCTTCTCGCAAACATTCCCAATTTCCCTTCAGCATGCAAGGTCTTATCTCTGGCTGACTGGAAAGAGGCTATCTGGCCATCGATTGCATCTCGCTGTGCAGAGAGACTGACATCCTATCTACAGGAAGTGGATTATATGCCGTTAGATAGACAGCAGAAATTAGATTCAGTGCATTTCCCCAAAAATGTCAGATAAAGTTAATGTTAAGTGCGTGTGTGTGCATGTGTGTGTGTGTGTGGAGCTTTTTACATACCTTTCTGTAGAAGGTTAACACAATGAGTCTAAAGGTTAACGAGCTCAGCTCTATAGTCTCCAGGCAGGTACCAAAACACTCAAACCTTGAGAACCACCTAGATATACTAGACGAAATATACTCACTATGTACCAGATAGGGATCTATTCTATTCTGAATGCATGTGCTTGTGTATGCCTAATTGAATTGTGCAGTGACTGTACATACCTGTTTCTGTGTAATGTACACCAGCTCCCAACTCAGCCACACCAACATTAACTAAACTCAGCAAAAAAAAAACGTTTTCCCTTTTCAGGAAGCTGTCTTTCAAAGATAATTCGTAAAAATCCAAATAAGTTCACAGCTCTTCATTGTAAACTGCAATGTCCGTACTGTGAGATGCCTAAGACAGCGCTACAGGGAGAAAGGACGGACAGCTGGTCGTCTTCGTAGTAGCAGACCACGTATAACAACACCAGCACAGGGTCGGTACATCTGAACAACACACCTGCGGGACAGGTACAGGATGGCAACAACAACTGCCCGAGTTACACCAGGAACGCACAATTCCTCCATCAGTGGTCAGACTGTCCGCAATCGGCTGAGAGAGGCTGGACTGAGGGTTTGTAGGCCTGTTTTAAGGCAGGTCCTCACCAGACATCACCGGCAACAACGTTGCCTATGGGCACAAACCCACTGTCGCTGGACCAGACAGGATTGGCAAAAAGTGCTCTTCACTGACGAGTCGCGGTTTGTCTCACCAGGGGTGATGGTCGGATTTGCGTTTATTGCCGAAGGAATGAGCATTACACTGACGCCTGTACTCTGGAGCAGCGTCGATTTGGAGGTGAGGGTCCGTCATGGTCTGGGGTGGTGTGTCACAGCTTCATCGGACTGAGCTTGTTGTCATTGCAGGCAATCTCAACTCTGTGCATTACAGGGCAGACATCCTCCTCCCTCATGTGGTACCCTTCCTGCAGACTCATCCTGAGATGACCCTCCAGCATGACAATGCCACCAGCCATACTGCTCGTTCTGTGCGTGATTTTCTGCAAGACAGGAATGTCAGTACTCATGGCTAGCCGAATAGCCCTGATCTCAATCCCATTGAGCAAATCTGAAACCTATTGGATCGGAGGGTGAGGGCTAGGGCCATTCCCCCCAGAAACGTCTGGGAACTGGCAGATGCCTTGCTGGAAGAGTGGGGTAACATCTCACAGCAAGACCTGGCAAATCTGGTGCAGTCCATGAGCAAGAGATGCAGCTGGTGGCCACACCAGATACTGACTGTTACTTTTGATTTTGACACCCCCTTTGTTCAGGGACACATTATTCCATTTCTGTTAGTCATATCTGTGGAACATGTTCCATTTATGTCTCAGTTGTTAAATCTTGTTATGTTCATACAAGTATTTACACATGTTAAGTTTGCTGAAAATAAATGCAGTGAGTGGATGTTTCTTTTTTTGCTGAGTTTACAACACAGTATCCGATGTCCGTCAGTTTTACATACAGCAGCCTTTTTATGGCTTTATCATAAAACACACTGAATGGCTGGCTTGCCCATAGAGGCCCATTCCAGTCATGTTGACACCGTGTCACAGCCTCCCATCTCAAATAACTTTCTGCACTTTATGTGTTCTGTTCCAATAACTAAATCCAGCCCCTGTGTTCTGTACATTGAGTCACTGTGGTTAGAGAGGGGAGATGTGGTGTGGCACTCATTCAAGGTCTCTTTCAATCTGTGTCAGTATGCAATGACGCAAAGATGTATGGGTATCTTCTCGCCCTGTAAGCGTCACGGTTGTTCTTCGTTTGTGACATTTTAAATAAAAGGAAAATGTACGCTCACCACGCTGCACTTTGGTCCACTTCTTTCGACGGCCGTGACCGTTATCCATTATGATATCTGTAGTATGATATGTATGTATGATATCTGTAGTATATAGTCACAACTATATACACACGTTCACCTTTTCCTTTTCAGGCTTCATAAAAATGTTCACATAATGTGATTTTTGTCACTACTCTGAACCTTAGATTGTGTGCTTTCTGGCACTTTGACAGAATTAGAATATTCGACATAACTCCTTATCCTTAGACCAGAAATAGTTGAGTTGGAAATTGTTAAGATGCACAATTAAATCATACCGTAACCAATACTGCGCATGATTCCACAATCTCTCTGAGTGTAATGGTCTGTAATATCATCCACTGTTGAAGGATACTCCATCCGTACAGAATGCTGATTTGTGAGTAGTGTAGTGACGTTGGTTAAGTGGAGTGTTTAGTGCTCTCCTGGTGTTGTCACTGGATTGAGATGCTCTGACATTCACCATCGATCTGTGTCCATGTCAGAGTGGCATTAAATATTTAGGAGGAAACCACTGCAGCGAGAGACACAGCCTGGAAACTCTCACCACACACACAGAGGATGTATAGTATATTCATTTAACAGCAGAGAAGGCAATGGAGCAGAGCAGTACATTATTTTAATACACAAGTCAGTAAAATGGATGACATATTGTATATTAACGTATAGAGGTATGGATCATTTTACAATACCATCTATTACGATATTTTGATGCAATGCTAAATAAATCAAAACTTCTACAATTACACTACTTTACTGTTTTGCCCTAGTTTGGTTGAGTATAAAACAATCAAAATGGAGAAAGACCATTAAAACTACATTAAATTCATTTTTTGCAATCCTAGGGTCATCCACTACTCATAAAACTTGCCATTTTAAGACGTTTAGAATTCAGAAACGGTAAAATAACGGCATTATTTTGGGGGTTGACATAATGTTTTGGCCATATAGCTCAGACCTATAGCTCAGATACAAATATTAATTTTCAAAGTTTGCTTCAGTGTCTTTAGATATTTTTGTCAGATGTTACTATGGAATACTGAAGTATAATTACAAGCATTTCATACGTGTCAAAGGCTTTTATTGACAATTACATGAAGTTGATGCAACGAGTCAATATTTGCAGTGTTGACCCTTCTTTTTCAAGACCTCTGCAATCCGCCCTGGCATGGGGTCAATTAACTTCTGGGCCACATGGCAGCCCATTCTTGCATAATCAATGCTTGAAGTTTGTCAGAATTTGTGGGGTTTTGTTTGTCCACCCGCCTCTTGAGGATTGACCACAAGTTCTCAATGGGATTAAGGTCTGGGGAGTTTTCTGGCCATGGACCCAAAATATCGATGTTTTGTTCCCCGAGCCACTTAGTTATCACTTTTGCCTTATGGAAATGTGCTCCATCATGCTGGAAAAGGCATTGTTCGTCACCAAACTGTTCCTGGATGGTTGGGAGAAGTTCCTCTCGGAAGATGTGTTGGCACCATTCTTTATTCATGGCTGTGTTCTTAGGCAAAATTGTGAGTGAGCCCACTCCCTTGGCTGAGAAGCAACCCCACACATGAATGGTCTCAGGATGCTTTACTGTTGGCATGACACAGGACTGATGGTAGCGCTCACCTTGTCTTTTCCAGACAACCTTTTTTGCCGGATGCCCCAAACAATCAGAAAGAGGATCCATCAGAGAAAATGACTTTACCCCAGTCCTCAGCAGTCCAATCCCTGTACATTTTGCAGAATATCAGTCTGTCCCTGATGTTTTTCCTGGAGAGAAGTGGCTTCTTTGCTGTCCTTCTTGACACCAGGCCATCCTCCAAAAGACTTCGCCTCACTGTACGTGCAGATGAACTCACACCTGCCTGCTGCCATTCCTGAGCAAGCTCTGTACTGGTGGTGCCCCGATCCCGCAGCTGAATCAACTTTAGGAGACGGTCCGATTCCAAGCACCACCCTCCTTTTGAAGCTTCCAGTCTGTTATTCGAACTCAATCAGCATGACAGAGTGATCTCCAGCCTTGTCCCCGTCAACACTCACACCTGTGTTAACGAGAGAATCACTGACATGATGTCAGCTGGTCCTTTTGTGGCAGGGCTGAAATGCAGTGGAAATGTTTTTGTGGATTCAGTTCATTTGCATGGTAAAGAGGGACTTTGCAATTGATTGCAATTCATCTCATCACTCTTCATAACATTCTGGAGTATATGCAAATTGCCATCATACAAACTGAGGCATCAGACTTTGGGAAAATGTATATTTGTGTCATTCTCAACTTTTGGCCACGACTGTACAGCCATACAGTCAGAAATGATTTCTTACACACTACCATGAAAATAGAGTTAGACCAGTTATACATTTAGAACATAGGCTACGCTAATAACAATATACAGCAAATTGGCATGTGTTACCTAGAGTTGCTTTTTCAGTGTAACATTTCTAGAGTTCATTCAGGAGTTAAATCAACTCTGTACGTGTTAAATGAACAGTCAATGGTGTAAAATAACCCCAGTGTTGGTATTAATAGCCATAATTAAACCAAAAACATGAACAGTAAGAAAAAGCAGAATCTTTAAGGAGAGAATGCTTTCCTGTGTGATAAATATTAATGAGACAGACAGACCACCATGACCCTCAAGCAGCTCTTCACAAACCCTTAAACCCTTGAGCATTACATTATACATCTCTGTGTCAAACACAATGAAATTATCTGGTAAAATAGATCTGCTTCTCTGAAGCTGGATCTGCTGATGAATGGGGAAAAAATCTGTGAGCTGAAATATATTTGATTTAGAACGAAAAACCCACTGATTTAAGGCCAAAGAAAGTCTCTAAAGTCTGATAAATTTGTTCTGAAATAATGAGGCTGAGACACTGATGCCTTGCTGGGATCTGCTATGTTTTCCATGGGATCCATGGGAAGACGACGCAGAGTGACCCACATACCCACATTTAGGGTACACACACAAGCACAAATGCGCATTGCGCACATGCCCACAGTTACAGTACACACGCTCACATTAACAGTACACACGGACATGCACACGTATGCACAAACACATAGGTGCGCACACACACAAAAGCACTACGTACACGTTAGTAGTGACACATACAAACTAACACAATGGGCACACATGCATACACTGGCACACATACACAGTACTATCACACAAACACACGCACATAGAGGATAGTGTACTATTGTTGTCTGTATCACTGTAGCACTGATCCTAATACCAGAGCTCTCTACACAACAGCCCTGTGCCCAGGGACGGACTGGGACTAGAAATCCGCTCGGGCATTTCTTAAACAACGGCCCATTTTATTCCCTCGAGGCCCCCACACAGGCCTATTTTATTCCTTGAGACAACATTTTTAGCCAGATAATTATAATTTTGATTATAAAAAAAAAACAAGTAAGACAGGTCCACTAGGCTAAAACTGGAACAGTCCATCTGGCATTTGCCCGAAATGTCAGATGGCCAGTCCTCCCCTGCCTATGCCCAAAGACTAAAAGCAGGGAAAATAAAAGTAGGAAGGGGAGAGAGAGAACTGGGGGAGGGGGAGGGGTTGAAATGCTCTTTGAAAAGTGTATTACATTTGATGGGACATAGACACAATCAATCTTAATGAGTTTTTATAGTTTTTATTTTGTTTTTAATTGTGTGTGTGCTCGTGTATGTGTGTTATAATGTACTGGATGTCTAAATTATCTCCTGTTCACATTAATAGTTGGATTGTTTTTACTCTACTTTACACAAAATATAATCTGGTTCTTCTGCTTCTTGTCAACTGGAGCATGGTCACTCTGACACTCCTGTGGTGTGTAATAGGTAGATGGATGCAGCTTTCTCCACTTGTACCTGCTGCAGTGAAACAAAATGTCTCCTGGGTGTCCACAGTCCATTCTCTCAGATAGTGAATGTAGTTTTAAACCACATAATGGAACCAACAATAACTCCATACCCTTGGCTCAAAATCACACTGCAATGGGCCCAGAGATGGGCCCTGCTGATAGATGATACGAATGTAGTGGGTGAGTAGTCTGACGCTAACAAGGCTGCCTTGCGTCACCTAGGCAGATGCTACACATTGGGAGTGGAGGAGGTGACCCGCCTGTAAATGACTGAGCCCTTCGAAAACAGCTACATAAATCCAATTCATCAGCAGGTATCACCTGCTAGTCACCCAGGTATCGGCACAGTCCTTTCCCTCTCTGACGTAAATGTAGTCGGAACCCACATGATGGAACAAGAGACACCGGATACTTTGCTTCTATATTCTGAATTCTGTTACCATAGATCCCCATTCAAGAAGTCACACATGTTCTGGTGACTCATTCCTTTCTGCCCACAGTGGAATGGACGCTATTGATAAACCATTAGTCAGACCATGAACTGTAGCCTTGTACCGCATAATGCAGAAAAGGGTAGGAAACTCCCTCCACTGCTACTCCCACGCTACACCAAGAAATCTCAGTATTTATTTTATGTCTTGACCCAGAGTATTCAGATCTGGGCCTACAGGTCTGCAGCATTGCTCTGCTGGTTTCTATCCTTCCCCTCTTGTAAGGAACTGATTTAGACCTGGAACAATAGATTAGTGGAAAAATCAATGACATGAATCAATTAGTTAACCATTCACAGCAAATTGGCCTGGTACCTAGTGTTGATTTTTCAGTATAACATTTCTAGTGTTGATTCAGGTGTTAAATTAACACTTGTTGGTGTAAAATAATCCCTGTGCTGGTGTTAATAACTAGTATTAAACCGAAACCACGCTCATCATCACAATTCCTAGCATGTTTAGTGCAGGTTGTTTTTTAGAATTGTTTGTTTCAATATCTATGTATCTATGCATGTACGTTAATTTACGTTAAATTATGCTACTCAAATATAAATAACATTTTTTATAACTAACCTAATCTGTTACTTGTATTTATTGCTCCCTTTACTGAAATGGTTGTTCAAGTTTAGATGCTTTACGTATAATCATATCTTACCCTTCCCAACCCAGCAATCATTCGGAATGCATGTTGTGGGTGAATGAACATTCAAAGTGTTGGATAGCCCCACTCTGGCTGGATTCCAATAGGAATTACACATCACTTAGCAAGCCAGCATAATGTGACATACCGTATATGTCTGAATTTGCCTGTAACCATGAGTTTCAGCACACCTCAAAATAAGGCCTTAAGAAATATGTTGTATTATATTAAATAATAAAAAATTGTCTAATCACATATTTGCTTAAGATCTTACTTGGTAAAGGCCAGATGACTGAATGAATGATAGATAAATGCAACAAACATTTCTCTGTCACTAACAAATACAGTAATGGTTATTCTGGGAAATATGCAAATAAGGCTTTACACTTTGTTAATTTAATGCTGAAAAGTGTGGACCCATATAGACACTGGACCAGTGTTAAATGTAACACTCTCAGTGTTGATTTGACACTGGAGAATTTGCTGTTTTGGAGACAGAAGTTCGAGAAACAGAATCACGATAAAGTTGAAGTAAAAAGCTCTGGCCCCCCAATGGTGGAACAAACTCCCTCACGACGCCAGGACAGCGGAGTCAATCACCACCTTCCGGAGACACCTGAAACCCCACCTCTTTAAGGAATACCTAGGATAGGATAAGTAATCCCTCTCACCCCCCCCCCCTTTAAGATTTAGATGCACTATTGTAAAGTGACTGTTCCACTGGATGTCATAAGGTGAATGCACCAATTTGTAAGTCGCTCTGAATAAGAGCGTCTGCTAAATGACTTAAATGTAAATGTAAATGTAAATGAGAAAGATAATAGAAGAGTTGCAAAAGCAACAGCACTGCGGACTCAAGTGTCAGATTTAAAAGCACTTGCCATAGCTCTGGCTTTATTGGTTGAGTGCAGATTAGGGGTGTGCCGAGTACTCGGACAAAATGAGTATTGTAACGGATATGGTGAATTTTCAGAATACAATTATGACACATATTTTTTGTAGTTCTCCGCGATAAGAAAAAAGTAATTTTCAGCTGCTCTTGCACTCAAACAGTGTGAAGCGCTGTGTGCTCTAACAACTATTGTTTAGTTATTGTGTCAGTAAAGAAACGGTCGGGGTAGCGGTTGAGCCTGCTGCAATGATTGGATTAGAACAAACCGCTCTCCCTCTGCTCTCATTTCCCCAAACAGACACTAGTGGAGTTGTTTCACTCACTCGTATCGGGGCAGAAGTCTCCCCTTCTCCAAATATTGTGTATAAATCAGAATCTGTAACTAGTCATTGTTGTTAAATTTAGTTATTTCCGGGTGACTTTGCTGAGGCCATATGGTTGTTTTTGTCTGTCTACATGGTGTTGTTTAGTAGGTTACTTTGTCTGTCCATATAATTAGTCCATTGCTGATGACGTCTGTCGTTATTTCGTGATCCAAGCCCAAGCTCGCTTGCTATTATTATTTGTTCTCGTCCAGGCATGTTTATTCGAAAATAAAATTACAAATGTAGATTGTTTATTTTAATTGTGCAAATGTTATGGCATAAGTGTCGGGAGAGAAGTTCCTCTCAAACATGAAACAGCATGGGGCAAGCGAATTAGCCTACCTTCATCTAAATCTGTGTCTGGAATAAATACAGGCACTAGTATCAGCCTATTTCGTTGATAAATGAATAGGACTAAGTAAGTAAATCATGTGCATCTTCATCTGTTGGGATCGTTTACCTTTGAACAGTGTGTGAAGGAACATAAGTCACTATGAGTGATAGCGCAGTAAAAGGCACTTGAGGTATAGGCTTTATCGGCATTTAAAGCACACTTTGAGGTTTTACGATCACAAGTAAATCCGATTACGAGTATCAAGTGTTATAAAATGGATGAGTATGAAGAGTTCAGCACACCGTATCCAAACCGGTGCGCCATCGTGCGCAAGTTGATTTTGTCCCCCCACACCAAACGCGATCATGACAAGCAGGTTAAAATATCAAGACAAACTCTGAGCCAATTATATTAATTCGGGGACAGGTCGAAAAGCATTAAACATTTATGTCAATTTAGCTAGCTAGCTAGCAGTTGCTATCTAATTTGTCCTGGGATATAAAGTTGAATTGTTATTTTAACTGAAATGCACAAGGTCCTCTACTCCGATAATTAATCCACACATAAAACGGTCAACCAAATAATTTCTTGTCATCTCTCCTCCTTCCAGGCTTTTTCTTCTTTGGACTTTAAATGGTGATTGTCATCTAAACTTTCATTGTATTACCACAACAACCAACAAACTCAGTTGCCTTTCAATCGTCCACGTGGGTATAACCAATGAGGAGATGGCACGTGGGTATCTACTTCTATAAACATGAGAAGATGGGAGTGGCAGGACTTGCACCGTGATCAGCGTCACAATTAAAACTGACTCCTATTTTAGCACTTGGCAACGCAGACGCTCGTTGTCGCAATAATTGAATAATGTGTGTTGAAATCTATTTTGCAACGCTCGTGCACGCAACGCGAGCGGTGTAGTCAGCATGTTAGTGCAGAGTGCGGTACCTCTGGTTAGAGGCTGAATTTTGGACATTCCTGGATGTTGTATTTGCTATTAGTGTGTTTACGGTTAAGCAGTGTGCTGAAGGAGGGCTTCAACTCCCACACAACACAGCACCTGCTTTTGTGACATTTAGGAGTCCGACGTAAAGAGACAGGTACTGTAGACACAGTAGTGCGACACAATAGCAGAATTAATGGCACAAGGTCAAATCAAATTAATTCATGTATTGAGTCAACAGACATCGTTGTTCTTCTAGGCTGCTTACTTGAGTCACATTTTATATGCTATAGATTTCTATGGCTGCCAGGTTGTGAAGTAGTCTGGATATTGGCTGGTATTGCAGATGGAGTGTCTTACTATAGATTACAGAATGTATGTTTGTGAGTGCATGTTTGTGTGTGTATCAGTGTGTGTGTGTGGTGTAATCATATTTATCAGTGGGCGTACGTGTGCGTGCACTCATGCTCATCTGTGTGTATAATATATTAGCACACTGAGGCAGTGATGGGGTAAAATAATGTGTATCTGATATCATGGGTCAACTGCAAGTACAAATGATCACATGTACATACATGACAGTGTGTGTGTTGTGAAGTCTGAGTATAAACTCATACAGAGCAGGCGTGTAATTAAGTGATAATGTTTGAAAATGTCATTGAAGACACTTGCCAGTTGGTCAGTTCATGCTCGCAGTACACGTCCTGGTAATCTGTCTGGCCCTGCGGCTGCGTGATCACACAGTTTTCAGGAAAAGCTGGTGCTGTCATGCATGTTTGTGTTTTTTGCCTTGAAGCGAGCATAGAAGTAGTTTAGCTCGTTTGGTATGCTTGTGTCACTGGGCAGCTCTCGGCTGTGCTTCCCTTTGTCGTCTGTAATGGTTTGCAAGCCGTGCCACTTCTGACGAGCGTCAGAGCTGGTGTAGTATGATTTGATCTTAGTCCTGTATTGACGCTTTGCCTGTTTGATGGTTCGTCGGAGGGCATAGCGGGATTTCTTATAAGCTTCTGGGTGAGAGTCCCTCTCCATGAAAGCGGCAGCTCTGGCCTTTTGCTCAGTGCGGATGTTGCCTGTAATCCATGGCTTCTGGTTGGGGTATGTACATACAGTCACTGTGGAGGCGACGTCATCGATGCACTTATTGATGAAGCCAATGACTGATGTGGTGTACTCCTCAATGCCATCGGATGAATTCCGGAACATATTCCAGTCTCTGCTAGCAAAACAGTCCGGCTTCATCTGACCACTTTTTTATTGATCTAGTCACGGGTGCTTCCTGCTTTAATTTTTGCTTGTAAGCAGGAATCGGGAGGATAAAATTGTGGTCAGATTTGCCAAATGAAGGACGAGGGAGAGCTTTGTATGCATCTCTGTGTGTGGAGAGTAAAAGTGGTGGTCCAGAGTTTCTTCCCACTCTGGTTGCACATTTAACATGCAGATAGAAATTTGGTAAAACGGTTTTAAGTTTCCCTGCATTAAAGTCCCCGGCTATTAGGAGTGCCGCCTCTGGGTGAGCGTTTTCTTGTTTGCTTATGGCGAATACAGCTAATTCAATGCTGTCTTAGTGCCAGGCTCTGACTGTGGTGGTATGTAAAACAGCTACAAAAACTACAGATGAAAACTCTCTAGGTAGATAGTGTGGTCTACAGCTTATCATGAGATACTCTACCTCAGGCGAACAATAGCTCGAGACTTCCTTAGATATTGTGCACCAGCTGTTATTTACAAAAATACATAGTCCGCCGCCCCTTGTCTTACCAGACGCCGCTGTTCTTTCCTGCCGGTACAGCGTATAACCAGCCAGCTGTATGTTGATAGTGTCGTCGTTCAGCCACGACTCTGTGAAGCATAAGATATTACAGTTTTGAATGTCCCCTTTGGTAGTTTAATCTTGCGTGTAGGTTATCAATTTTATTCTCCAAAGATTACATGTTTGCAAGCAGAATGTAAGGAAGTGGGGGTTTATTCGATCGCCTACGAATCCTCAGAAGGCAGCCTGCCCTCTGGACCCTTTTTCTCCGTCTCCTCTTCACGCAAATCACTGGGATCTTGGCCTGTTACCGAGAAAGCAGTATATAATTTGCATCGGGCTCATCAGACTCATTAAAAGATTCTGCCAGTCTGTGGTGAGTAATTGCAGTCCTGATGTCCAGAAGTTCTTTAAGGCCATAATAGATGGTAGCGGCAACATTATGTACAAAACAGGTATAAAATAAGTTACAAACAACGCAAATAAACAAACCAAAAAACACAATCAGTTGGGGACACGTACAACGTCTGCCTTCTTCTCCTGCGCCAGTTCCATTAAAGGGAAATCTTAACGCTACAGCATGACATTCTAGACAATTCTGTGCTTCCAACTTTGTGGCAACAGTTTGGGGAAGGCCATTTCCTGTTTCAGCATGACAATGCCCCCGTGCACAAAGCGAGGTCCATACAGAAATGGTTGTTGAGATCGGTGTGGAAAAACTTGACTGGCCTGCACAGAGCCCTGACCTCAACCCCATCGAACACCTTTGGGATGAATTGAAACGCTGACTGTGAGCCAGGCCTAATCGCCCAACATCAGTGCCCGACCTCACTAATGCTCTTGTGGCTGAATGGAAGCAAGTCTCCGCAGCAATGTTCCAACATCCAGTGGAAAGTGTACTGTATATCAGACCGTATACCCTGTGTATGACAAAACATTTATTTTTACTGCTTTAATTACGTTAGAAATAAGGCACCTCGGGAGTTTGTGGTATATGGCCAATGTGCCACGGTTAAGGGCTGTATCCAGGCACTCCACGTTGCATTGTGCTTAAAAACAGCCCTTAGCAGCGGTACATTGGCCATATACTACACACCCTCTGGCCTTATTGCTTAACTATATTTGCTTGGCTTCCCCCTAAGTCAGAGAGAAACAAAGGCACTGTGCCATAAGTCCTGCCGTATAAGAGGGTGCACAGACTGCACACACACTGGTGCACATACACACACACACACACACACACACACACACACACACACACACACACACACACACACACACACACACACACACACACACACACACACACACACACACACACACACACACACACACACACACACACACACACACACACACACACACACACACACACACACACACACTCTCACTCATCCATACACACCCTTCATCTCACAAAGTTGGAATACATTGCACACACATGTTTAAATACATAAGACATTGCAGATCTAATCTTGGCGGAAAACATTTCTGAGTAACTCAAAGAATTCCCCACAAGTGAAGCATGATATGCTAACTCATGGTGTACACTGTGAAGTGTGTGTGTCCTCAGAATCCAGGAGAAATGCTTCAGTTCATTGTACTGTTGGATTCTTAGATCGACTCACACCAAAGGTAAACCTCGTTGATGTTCAGTGTCCGTAGCTCAACCAAACAGCCATTTAGTGTCAGACTATTGATTCATCCATCAGTTGTTGTGGAGGAGCAGCGCAGTGCCACTTGATATGCTGATCACAAGCACCTCTGTCTCTGGGCTGAGACACATCTGCTGGAGGTGGCTGTGCGTCTTCATTGCACAGAAAAAATGTGGGTTACTCAAGGGTGCTTTGGGAAGGGTGATGGTTTTATGTAGGCTTTGGCGGTATACCTATACGGTATATACCGTATGCCAAGGTATTTGGAAATAGCCACGTGATGGTTTTTCAAAACCGCCAGTACCGTTGAAAGAATTTCTTTGAAGTTTTTCAGTATATTTAAACATTTGTAGCTGTTTTTGAAGTGAATACCTGCAGTCAACATACGTTAGGAGATAAAGCAGATCGCGGTCTTTATTTCACCATCTCATTATTTCACATTATGAAGCTTATGTAGTTACCCAGAACAGTTAAAGCCAGTCCTGTGTTTGTTTGTAAACAGCACAACAGGAGAAAGCGGGAGCAGTTGAGTCCAGCTGTGTATTGAAAGGGTTCGCATTTGGGTTTTACTTAATTGAATCTTACATTTTACCAGAGAAAAATAGGCTGGCTACACCTGAGAAAAGTACCGGAGAAAAGTAGCTAGACATCAGTCAGAGCGCTGTTTGCTGATAAAATTGTATTTTTATTTATTTATTTCACCTTTATTTAACCAGGTAGGCGACCTGGCCAAGATAAAGCAAAGCAGTTCGACACATACAACGACACAGAGTTACACATGGAGTAAAACAAACATACAGTTAATAATACAGTAGAAACAAGTCTATATACAATGTGAGCAAATGAGGTGAGATAAGGGAAGTAAAAGGCAAAAAAAGGCCATGGTGGCAAAGTAAATACAATATAGCAAGTAAAACACTGGAATGGTAGATTTGTAGTGGAAGATTGTGCAAAGTAGAAATAAAATGGGGTGCAAAGGAGCAAAATAAATAAATAAATACAGTAGGGAAAGAGGTAGTTGTTTGGGCTAAATTATAGATGGGCTATGTACAGGTGCAGTAATCTGTGAGCTGCTCTGACAGCTGGTGCTTAAAGCTAGTGAGGGAGATAAGTGTTTCCAGTTTCAGAGATTTTTGTAGTACGTTCCAGTCATTGGCAGCAGAGAACTGGAAGGAGAGGCGGCCAAAGAAAGAATTGGTTTTGGGGGTGACCACAGAGATATACATTTACATTACATTTAAGTCATTTAGCAGACGCTCTTATCCAGAGCGACTTACAAATTGGTGCATTCACCTTATGACATCCAGTGGGACAGTCACTTAACAATAGTGCATCTAAAACTTAGGGGGGGTGGGGTGAGAGGGATTACTTATCCTATCCTAGGTATTCCTTAAAGAGGTGGGGTTTCAGGTGTCTCCGGAAGGTGGTGATTGACTCCGCTGTCCTGGCGTCGTGAGGGAGTTTGTTCCACCATTGGGGGGCCAGGGCAGCGAACAGTTTTGACTGGGCTGAGCGGGAGCTGTACTTCCTCAGTGGTAGGGAGGCGAGCAGGCCAGAGGTGGATGAACGCAGTGCCCTTGTTTGGGTGTAGGGCCTGATCAGAGCCTGGAGGTACTGAGGTGCCGTTCCCCTCACAGCTCCGTAG
Organism: Oncorhynchus gorbuscha; assembly: GCF_021184085.1. Classification (NCBI taxonomy): domain Eukaryota; kingdom Metazoa; phylum Chordata; class Actinopteri; order Salmoniformes; family Salmonidae; genus Oncorhynchus; species Oncorhynchus gorbuscha. Next base: position 89,343,004 of record NC_060173.1, read on the forward strand.
GCAAGCACCATGGTCTTGTAGCGGATGCGAGCTTCAACTGGAAGCCAGTGGAGAGAACGGAGGAGCGGGGTGACGTGAGAGAACTTGGGAAGGTTGAACACCAGACGGGCTGCGGCGTTCTGGATGAGTTGAAGGGGTTTAATGGCACAGGCAGGGAGCCCAGCCAACAGTGAGTTGCAGTAATCCAGACGGGAGATGACAAGTGCCTGGATTAGGACCTGCGCCGCTTCCTGTGTGAGACAGGGTCGTACTCTGCGGATGTTGTAGAGCATGAACCTACAGGAACGGGCCACCGCCTTGATGTTGGTTGAGAACGACAGGGTGTTGTCCAGGATCACGCCAAGGTTCTTGGCGCTCTGGGAGGAGGACACAGTGGAGTTGTCAACCGTGATGGCGAGATCATGGAACGGGCAGTCCTTCCCCGGGAGGAAGAGCAGCTCCGTCTTGCCGAGGTTCAGCTTGAGGTGGTGATCCGTCATCCACACTGATATGTCTGCCAGACATGCAGAGATGCGATTCGCCACCTGGTCATCAGAAGGGGGAAAGGTGAAGATTAATTGTGTGTCGTCTGCATAGCAATGATAAGAGAGACCATGTGAGGTTATGACAGAGCCAAGTGACTTGGTGTATAGCGAGAATAGGAGAGGGCCAAGAACAGAGCCCTGGGGGACACCAGTGGTGAGAGCGCGTGGTGAGGAGACAGATTCTCGCCACGCCACCTGGTAGGAGCGACCTGTCAGGTAGGACGCAATCCAAGCGTGGGCCGCGCCGGAGATGCCCAACTCGGAGAGGGTGGAGAGGAGGATCTGATGGTTCACAGTATCGAAGGCAGCCGATAGATCTAGAAGGATGAGAGCAGAGGAGAGAGAGTTAGCTTTAGCAGTGCGGAGCGCCTCCGTGATACAGAGGAGAGCAGTCTCAGTTGAATGACTAGTCTTGAAACCTGACTGATTTGGATCAAGAAGGTCATTCAGAGAGAGATAGCGGGAGAGCTGGCCAAGGACGGCACGTTCAAGAGTTTTGGAGAGAAAAGAAAGAAGGGATACTGGTCTGTAATTGTTGACATCGGAGGGATCGAGTGTAGGTTTTTTCAGAAGGGGTGCAACTCTCGCTCTCTTGAAGACGGAAGGGACGTAGCCAGCGGTCAGGGATGAGTTGATGAGCGAGGTGAGGTAAGGGAGAAGGTCTCCGGAAATGGTCTGGAGAAGAGAGGAGGGGATAGGGTCAAGCGGGCAGGTTGTTGGGCGGCCGGCCGTCACAAGACGCGAGATTTCATCTGGAGAGAGAGGGGAGAAAGAGGTCAGAGCACAGGGTAGGGCAGTGTGAGCAGAACCAGCGGTGTCGTTTGACTTAGCAAACGAGGATCGGATGTCGTCGACCTTCTTTTCAAAATGGTTGACGAAGTCATCTGCAGAGAGGGAGGAGGGGGGGGGGGCGGAGGATTCAGGAGGGAGGAGAAGGTGGCAAAGAGCTTCCTAGGGTTAGAGGCAGATGCTTGGAATTTAGCGTGGTAGAAAGTGGCTTTAGCAGCAGAGACAGAGGAGGAAAATGTAGAGAGGAGGGAGTGAAAGGATGCCAGGTCCGCAGGGAGGCGAGTTTTCCTCCATTTCCGCTCGGCTGCCCGGAGCCCTGTTCTGTGAGCTCGCAATGAGTCATCGAGCCACGGAGCGGGAGGGGAGGACCGAGCCGGCCTGGAGGATAGGGGACATAGAGAGTCAAGGGATGCAGAGAGGGAGGAGAGGAGGGTTGAGGAGGCAGAATCAGGAGATAGGTGGGAGGTTTGAGCGGAGGGAAGAGATGATAGGATGGAAGAGGAGAGAGTAGCGGGGGAGAGAGAGCGAAGGTTGGGACGGCGCGATACCATCCGAGTAGGGGCAGTGTGGGAGGTGTTGGATGAGAGCGAGAGGGAAAAGGATACAAGGCAGTGGTCGGAGACTTGGAGGGGAGTTGCAATGAGGTTAGTGGAGGAACAGCATCTAGTAAAGATGAGGTCGAGCGTATTGCCTGCCTTGTAAGTAGGGGGAAGGTGAGAGGGTGAGGTCAAAAGAGGAGAGGAGTGGAAAGAAGGAGGCAGAGAGGAAAGAGTCAAAGGTAGACGTGGGGAGGTTAAAGTCGCCCAGAACTGTGAGAGGTGAGCCGTCCTCAGGAAAGGAGCTTATCAAGGCATCAAGCTCATTGATGAACTCTCCGAGGGAACCTGGAGGGCGATAAATGATAAGGATGTTAAGCTTGAAAGGGCTAGTAACTGTGACAGCATGGAATTCAAAGGAGGTAATAGACAGATGGGTAAGGGAGAAAGAGAGAATGACCACTTGGGAGAGATGAGGATCCCGGTGCCACCACCCCGCTGACCAGACGCTCTCGGGGTGTGCGAGAACACGTGGGCGGACGAAGAGAGAGCAGTAGGAGTAGCAGTGTTGTCTGTGGTGATCCATGTTTCCGTCAGTGCCAAGAAGTCGAGGGACTGGAGGGAGGCATAGGCTGAGATGAACTCTGCCTTGTTGACCGCAGATTGGCAGTTCCAGAGGCTACCGGAGACCTGGAACTCCACGTGGGTCGTGCGCGCTGGGACCACCAGAGTAGGGTGGCCGCGGCCACGCGGTGAGGAGCGTTTGTATGGTCTGTGCAGAGAGAAGAGAACAGGGATAAACAGACACATAGTTGACAGGCTACAGAAGAGGCTACGCTAATGCAAAGGAGATTGGAATGACAAGTGGACTACACGTCTCGAATGTTCAGAAAGTTAAGCTACGTAGCAAGAATCTTATTGACTAAAATGATTAAAATGATACAGTACTACTGAAGTAGGCCAGCTGGCAGTGGGTGCGTTGTTGACACTACACTAATCAAGTCGTTCCGTTGAGTGTAATAGTTTCTGCAGTGTTGCTATTCGGGGGCTAGCTGGCTAGCTAGCAGTGTTGTTTACGTTACGTTGCGTTAAAAGAACGACAATAGCTGGCTAGCGAACCTAGAAAATCGCTCTAGACTACACAATTATCTTTGATACAAAGACGGCTATGTAGCTAGCTACGATCAAACAAATCAAACCGTTGTACTGTAATGAAATGAAGTGAAAATGTGATACTACCTGTGAATGCGACCGGGTAGTTGAGTTCTATACAGAAGACGTTGGCTAGCGTTGGCTAGCTAGCAGAGTCACCTACGTTAAGGACGACAAATAGCTGGCTAGCTAACCTCGGTAAATTAAGATAATCACTCTAAGACTACACACTCTAAACCTAAACAACACAATTATCTTGGATACGATGAAACGAAGACAGCAAAGGCAGCTATGTAGCTAGCTAACACTACACTAATCAAGTCGTTCAGTTGAGTGTAATAGTTTCTCCAGTGCAGCTAATCAGTGGACGTTAGCTAGCTGGCTAGTGAAGACTACGTTAGGACGGCGAAATACGATAATTACGCAATTATCTTTGATACAAAGACGGCTATGTAGCTAGCTGAGAAGAAATTGCTAAGATTAGACAAATCAAACCGTTGTGATATACTGAAATATAATGAAAAAGTTATACTACCCGCGGGAGCGAAGTGCAGATGCGACCACTCGCTCCAACCGGAACCGGAGAATGCCAGAATGCCTGTTCGTGAATTGTCAATCCGGGTTTAGAAGTGCAACTGAAGCACAACATTTGTCTGATGCCAAGCAGAAATTACAATAAGAAGCATATTAGATCTGCGTTTACAAAACGCTGCAAGCTATTTCTGCATTTAATATTTATTTTGCGAGAAAGACGCAGAATTCTAAGTTTAACTTGCTATCTAAGTGGCTGAATTAATAAGGTGATGGGGCATCATATTGTGTTAGCTTTCTGCTGTGTTTGAGAAGGAAAACCCTTTGGATTAGTTATTTGTACAGCTGCCACTGCTATCTTGATTTCCTTGTGTTTTTTCTCCTCTCCATTCTCAGCCCATCTGCTCCCCCCCCTTGTTCCCCCGGGCAGAGCAGGCAGGTCCGCAAAACACCCGGAGGTCATTGTCCGCACCCCCGCATAATTCTAATTACCATATTGAAACATTTCCCATAAAAATCAGTCAGTTAGTAAGATAGAGATATGAATGGAAGCAAGTCCCCAGCAATGTTCCAACATCTAGTGGAAAGCCTTCCCAGAGGAGTGGATGTTGATATAGCAGCAAAGGGGGAACATACTCCATATTTAATGCCCATGAGTTTCGACGAGCAATGTGTCCACATACTTTTGGCAATATAGTGTACATACACGCACAATTTGATTTGATCTTTTTAATGCAACTGTGAGTGAGAGTGCCATTCCAGTTTATCTAATGTGTTGTGTTATATTATGTCATGTAATATATGACTATGGCCAGTGACAGTGTCTTGTGAAAGACTTTGTGTTAATTGAGAATGGTTGACTAAATCACTCAGTGGTTTGCAATACTCTTCTTGGGAACCCCCAGCTGTTCCAGAGGTAGCTCACTTGATTAAACGTTTCAATTAATGCAATAGCAATACCTATAGAATTTTACCAATATAATACGGCTGACCAGAATAAAACAAACTCTATGGTTCATTAAAAGGATCTACAAAAGAACATTTCATATTAAGAAATGTTCTTTATTGCAGGGGTTACTAAACCTTTTCCCTCAGATGCCCTTTCCAGCATTGGGGAACATCCTGCGCACGTGCCACGTCTATTTCTATAGGCACAAGAACTGTTCATGACGCAAATTGTCCACACCCCTCTAGTTGGCAGAGACAGAAGACATTCTACGTTTTGCAACTTCTCTCTCTCTTGTTTGTTGTCTTCCATTCTCTCACTCTGTCCTTGGTTTCTCTTTTTTTGTATCTCTCCTCCATCTTTCCCCTCTCCCAACCTCCTTTCATTCTGTCTGCCCCCTGATTAATTCCTTTTTATTACCCATGTTATCTCTCCTCCATCTTTCCCCTCTCCCAACCTCCTTTCATTCTGTCTGCCCCCAGATGAATTCCTTTTTATTCCCCATGTTATCTCTCCTCCATCTTTCCCCTCTCCCAACCTCCTTTCATTCTGTCTGCCCCCAGATGAATTCCTTTTTATTCCCCATGTTATCTCTCCTCCATCTTTCCCCTCTCCCACCCTCCTTTCAGTCTGTCTGCCCCCAGATGAATTCCTTTTTATTCCCCATGTTATCTCTCCTCCATCTTTCCCCTCTCACAACCTCCTTTCAGTCTGTCTGCCCCCTGATTAATTCCTTTTTATTCCCCATGTTATCTCTCCTCCATCGTTCCCCTCTCCCACCCTCCTTTCAGTCTGTCTGCCCCCAGATGAATTCCTTTTTATTCCCCATGTTATCTCTCCTCCATCTTTCCCCTCTCCCACCCTCCTTTCAGTCTGTCTGCCCCCTGATTAATTCCTTTTTATTCCCCATGTTATCTCTCCTCCATCTTTCCCCTCTCACAACCTCCTTTCAGTCTGTCTGCCCCCTGATTAATTCCTTTTTATTCCCCATGTTATCTCTCCTCCATCTTTCCCCTCTCACAACCTCCTTTCAGTCTGTCTGCCCCCTGATTAATTCCTTTTTATTCCCCATGTTATCTCTCCTCCATCTTTCCCCTCTCACAACCTCCTTTCAGTCTGTCTGCCCCCTGATTAATTTCTCCACTTCTATCTACATCAATTTCACCGTCTTTTTCACCCTCAGTCCTTCCTCCTCTTCTCTGACCTGTCTGTCCTGTATTATTTTATTCCTCCATCACCTTTCCATCTCTCTCTGTCAGCAGGTTAAAAACAGAACATCTGCCCTTGAAAAGCTGAATCATTAGGGGATAAACCTATTACACCTCAGTCACAATTATTCTCCGTTGTAATTCAGAGAACGATCAAAACCTAACACTTGAAACAAAATCATTATACCGTATTCCTTTCCGTATCTATCTCCCCCCAGCAGGATAGAGGGTGCATATAGATTAGACAACAAACGTATGATGAATGTTGCTGAAACGAATTGGGAAAGGCAATCAGTTTCTTCTCAACTACAGACTCAACACAGATAGCACAGCTGCTGTATAGACAAAAACATTGGAATACTTTTGCTTTTAGAACCAATCAAAGAAGACCATCCTCTGTGTGTGTGTGTGTGTGTGTGTGTGTGTGTGTGTGTGTGTGTGTGTGTGTGTGTGTGTGTGTGTGTGTGTGTGTGTGCGTGCGTGCGTGCGTGCGTGCGTGCGTGCGTGCGTGTGTGTGTGTGTGTGTCTTTGAAATAACAGCAGGACTCAGTGTTGACAGTGGCATGCAGTAATGAGCCAGTTAGCATTCCCATGGTGCACTGCAACAGGGGGATGGGCTGACATTTGCACCGTCGCTGAACGCCAAGTACCCAGTGGACTTATTATCAGAGGAGAGGACAGGTGCACACAAATTAACACTTTGTGCGTGTGTGTGTGGGCATGCGTGCATGGGGGCTTGAATGCATGTGTGTAGCCATTAGGGCCGTCTTAAATGAGTATAAACCACTATTAGACTTATTTGGCGATTTGATAAGGTTAACTGGTATAGCGTGATTGCTGTATTAAGGTGATGGTGTGATAAGCCCGAGGTGTGAGGCATGGACTGACTGGGTGATGTGGGGATGGTCAGGGGCTGTCAGACTGTAGAAGTTATTATGGTAATCCTGCTGACAATCAACATCAACTGTCTGTTCATAAGAGCTTCAACACTGTGGTAATGTGATTAGACCAGCAGATGAACTATGAGCTCAATAGGAAGTGAGACCAGAATCTTAACATCAAGGGTCAGCCACAGTCTCTCACTTCAGAGATATTCCCTAACAACAGTGTGTGCTGTGTTGTGTTTTGCACAGGATCAGAATGGCTGTGGACAAGTCTCTGGGGATAGAGTAACTGCTGTGTGATTCAAGGTTTGTATTAGACGCTAGAGAGAAACAAGATAAGGAGAAGAACACAGAGAAACCTTGGGGAACGTGGAGAACGTCTTGCTTCACACATAGAAACCATGATAATGCTAACAAAACGTTAACAGAATCTTAACGGAACACTCAGCGAGGTCATGTAGCTGCACTCGGAACGCCCTGCATGTGACCACTCTTCCTGCCTCGTCTCGGCTTCTCTGATTTGCTGGTTTCGAGAGTGACGGACCAATGGAGAAGAGTGCTGAGGAGCTGAACCTCTCGTTCCTGCTGGAGCATGAGAGAGAGATGATCCTCAGTGTCCTGCAGAAGGACGAGAAACTGAGGAAGAGAGAGGAAAAGAGGATACGGTGAGGGTAGAATAAGTCATCATTATCATCATTATACGATACACTAAACTACAACAATACATCTACTACTACACCTTCCTTGATGAAGATGTTGATCAGTAGCAATTTTAGCATGTAAGTCTTGATGTGGCCTTACTCAGTTATTTATTTTTTGATGCATGCCAGCAAAGCCACTACACAACACAACATTAAACAATACATTAATTGCACTATAACGGGGACAAACGGTGACAACAAACAGTTAGGGCCTACCTAAAGCTGTCCCAACAGCAGTACTTTCTTTTCAGCACCTCGGAGTGAATCCTTACAACTGCTACACCTGGCAATCAGCGGAGCCTGGTCTGGCAGCGAAACAGTTCATTCAGCCTCACTTATTGCCTTTTTAAAAAACATAGCTTAATATGGCTGACTTGCTTAAACAAATGTGGTTTCTACTGACAATTGAGATGTACAAACTATGGCATAAAGGAACAATGAGCGGATAAGAGGCAATCCGTAATTTCGATCAAGACATTAATGAGGGAGCTAAGACGGACATAGTCAATATAACTATTTGTTCAGCACTTTTGAAATGTACAGCGACAGAATTCAGAACATGAGCCGTTCTTACAGTATTCTCCCTGTACACCAAGTCAGAACCATATTATATATAAAGAGGGAATATAAGCAGACAATGAAAGCTCTTACAATATTTGATAACATTTCTCTAAAATGTGCACTACCAAGTCAGAACAGTAGGCTATGTTATGAGGGGGAAAGGGAACAAATTATTAGGGTGAGGCACATGGGCTACTAACAGCTGACTACACAACATATATTTAGTATTACTTTCTTAGCTACGGTATACATATTATTATATAAATATTTTTTTTGTATTTTTTCCAGCTAAAACAAGTGGGGCTCACGTGTCCTGAATGACGGGTCGCCACTGATGATTATTTTTTAAATTGTAATCATCATTTTTCGTACCGCTACAATCACAATACGACCACAACATCACAACTACTACAATCATGGTCATAATCATTAGTGACAATGACAAACTTAAGTGTTCTTCCTCTGTTTCTCCCTGTTGTAGGAAGCTGAAGAATGAGCTGGTGGAGATCAGGCATAAGGATTCACGCTGCCCCCAGGAGGTTGGGGAGCGTCAATGTGCCCGCTGCCTGAAGGGCCTGGGCCTGATCTTCGACCGTGGGGAGCTCTGTGAGGAGTGCCTACAGCGTGTCTGCAGCGACTGCCGCGTAATGCCCCCTAAAGGAAAGCAGTGGAAGTGCTCCATCTGCTCCAAAGTCTCGTGAGTCTGGGCAAAGGCATCAGGCCATGGTTTAGCACGAGTAACAGTTATGGCTTTGTGTGAGTGTGTGAGTTTTTTTAATGAGCGACAGATGCCTCCTATTTGTTTTTAATCACTCTGCATTTGCTCTGTGACATCCTTTTCAGAACTTTTTGACATCACCTTTAGAGACGGTTAAAGCCAGGGTTAAAGTTGGGAGGTTAGTTTATTGTACAGGGGTCAGAGGTCAGTGGTTCTTGTCTGATGGTGTCTCTGGTTGACAGAGAGCTGAAGGTAGTGACCGGGGAGTGGTTCCTGGAGGAGCGGTCCAAGCGGTTTGACCAGAGTACGGTGCTCAGCAGTGACGTTGTCAAACAGTCTATCATGAGCAGCCCTGCTGGAAGCCCCCACAGGAAGTCTCCTGCACCAGGCGACACAATCCACACACCTGAGAGGCCTGACATGTCCAAATCAGGAAGAGGCGCCGTAAGGAACCTGGTGGATGGTGCCAAGAGGAAAGGGAAAGGGTGAGAAACACACACACACACGGTTGAGCTGGATTAATTCAAGTTGCAAATGACAGATTGATTAAATTGGCAATGACACAGGAGAAGATCACTGCACAGATTTAATACGATGACTAGTCCACGACACAGGCAGGTGGAGAATGGTCCAACATCAGAGAATGCGTTCCCCATTGCATTCTGACTGGTTGGGTTAGTAGGCTTCCAGGACACACCTGGCCCACTGGCCACTCAACAATGAGACAAATATTCTCAATGAGACAAATATTTATCACATTATCATATTGATATTTGATTAAGTAATCCAAAGTGTAATCAGCATCTGGGCTGATGACAGCTACTTAATTTGTCTAATCTGATTATGTAATGATTACGTAATTTGTGTAATCTGATTACCGACCATTTTGAATCCCACTGTACCTTCTCCGCTATGCAATCTAGTTTCAGAGCTGGTCATGGGTGCACCTCAGCCACGCTCAGGTCCTAAATGACATCGTAACTGCAATCGATAAGAGACATTACTGTGCAGCCGTATTCATCGACCTGGCCAAGGCTTTCGACTCTGTCAATCACCACATTCTTATTGGCAAACTCGACAGCCTTGGTTTCTCAAATGATTGCCTCGCCTGGTTCACCAACTACTTCTCTGATAGAGTTCAGTGTGTCAAATCGGAGGGCCTGTTGTCCGGACCTCTGGCAGTCTCTATGGGGATGCCACAGGGTTCAATCCTCGGGCCGACTCTTCTCTGTATACATCAATGATGTTGCTCTTGCTGCTGGTGATTCTCTGATCCACCTCTATGCAGACGACACCATTCTGGCCCCTCTTTGGACACTGTGTTAACTAAACTCCAGACGAGCTTCAATGCCATACAACTCTCCTTCTGTGGCCTCCAAATGCTCTTAAATGCAAGTAAAACAAAATGTATGCTATTCAACCAATCACTGACCGCATTCAGCTCGCCCGTCCAGCATCACTACTCTGGACGGCTCCGACTTAGAATATGTGGACAACTACAAATACCTAGGTGTCTGGTTAGACTGTAAACTCTCCTTCCAGACTCTCCTTCCAGACATTAAGTATCTCCAATCCAAAATTAAATCTAGACTTGGCTTCCTTTATCGCAACAAAGCATCCTTCACTCATGCAGCCAAACACACCCTCGTAACACTGACAATCCTACCGATCCTCGACTTCGGTGATGTCATCTATAAAATAGCCTCCAACACTCTACTCAACAAGCTGGATGCAGTCCATCACAGCGCCATCCGTTGTGTCACCAAAGCCCCATACACTACCCACCATTGTGACCTATACGCCCTTGTTGGTTGGCCCTCGCTTCATACTCGTCGCCAAACCCACTGGCTACAGGTTATCTACAAGTCTCTGCTAGGTAAATCCCGCCTTATCTCAGCTCGCTGGTCACCATAGCATCACCCACTCGTAGCACGCGCTCCAGCAGGTATCTCACTGGTCACCCCCAAAGCCAATTCCTCCTTTGGTCATCTTTCCTTACAGTTCTCTGCTGCCAATGACTGGAACGAACTGCAAACATCTCTGAAGCTGGAGACTCATATATCTCCCTCACTAGCTTTAAGCACCAGCTGTCAGAGTAGCTCACAGATTACTGCACCTGTAAACAGCCCATCTGTAAACAGCCCATCTATCTACCTACCTCATCCTCATAGTGTGTTTATTTATTTATCTTGCTCCTTTGCACCCCAGTATCTCTACTTGCACATTACCATTCCAGTGTTTTAATTGCTATGTTGTAATTACGTCGCCACCATGGCCTATTTATTGCCTAACTCCCTTATCTTACCTCATTTGCACTCACTGGATATAGACTTTTGGTCTACTGTATTATTGACTGTGTTATGTTTATTACATGTGTAACTCTGTTATTGTGTGTGTCGAATTGCTATGCTTTATCTTGGCCAGGTCGCAGTTGCAAATGAGAACTTGGTCAACTAGCCTACCTGGTTAAATAAAGGTGAAATAAAAAGCTAAAAATAAAAAACCCATTGGAAGAATCCTTTTTCGTTCCATGTTAAATCTGAAACCAAAAAAAGTTATCCTATGGGGACAGCTTAAGAACCCTTTTTTCTAAGAGTGTACCCAACCCTGCGACACACACGCGTGCACACACACACACACTGATGTATCACACACACCACAGGCTGATGTGTAAAATGAACAGCTGTGTGTTGAATCCCAGGATGCGGATGGAAAAGAGGGGCAGCCGTCCCAGCCTGAAGCCAGAAATCGAGGCGGACGGTGGTAGTGTGTCCCCTCCGGTTCCCGACACAGACCCTTGCAGCGTACGCAGTGCCCGGTCTGCACCACGCTCCACGCCTCACTCACACAGGTGAGACTAAACCACCAAACCCATACAAGTAAAAAATGTTTTAAAAGGTTTTATTGTCAAATACACCGGCACACACTGGGCACATCTCCATTGTCAGCATCTTCTTCATTTACGCTCAATTGAAGTCAAAGGATACGTGAAAGCAGCTCACCTGTTTTAGGAAATAACTAAAGCTGTAGAGATTGGGTGTGACTAGATGATTGATGACCACTGGTTAAATTGAAAGTACTAACCCTGAAAGGTAATTCAATTGAGCACAGGCTTAACTGAATGGACAACAAAGATGGAATGCAATATGACAATTTATTAAATCGTTTCGGGAATGGCCTCGTCTCCGTGGGAAGATCCTCGGTGCCAGATAATGTGATGGCAGGTAGTTGACATAAATAAATCCAAAGATTTACGCCCATTGGTGAATATGGTGTAATTTCAGAATGCAGTTCGGGGTGTTTCTTAATGTGGGTGTTCCCTGATATCAGGAAAATAGTCAACAAAGTGAATTGTTATGCTGACTGGATGAAGTTAAATGAGCATTCAGACCCGCCATCCTGATTGGACTTTCGTAAACTACATTACATTGTAATTATATCAATAACCCTAGCTCTAATCTTAACCCTTACCCCTTCCCTAACTCTAACCCTAATACATTGTACTTACAGCAGTAACCCTAGCCATAACTAGGGCTGTTGCGGTGACTAACAGCATTGTAGCTAAGACCAAAGAGTTGTGCATAGACTTCAGGAAGCATACAACACCTACCTCTGCAACATCTATAAGAGGTCAGAACATAGAGATTGTAGAGGAATACAAATGTATGGGTGTCCTCTTGGACAATATGCTTCAGAGGAGTAAATGCACAGACCTGATCTAAAGAAAAGAGTCAGAGACTGTACTTTCTCAAAAAGCTGGGATCTTTTAATGTTAATTGTACTATACTGACTCTGTTTTACACATCTTTCATTGAGAGTATTTTAACTTTTTGTATAGTTTGTTGGATTGGCAATGCCACTGTCAGCCAGAGAAATATGGTGAGGATTATCACCACAGCAAGCAAGGTACTTGGAGTCAAACGGACAGGCCTGGATGAGATCTTTAAGGCCAGGGCCCTCCGCAAGGCTCACAAAATCATTTTAGACCCAAGCCACCCCCTGTACCTGGAATTTGAACTACTCCCCTCTGGCCGCAGGTATAGGGCACCCCTCAGCAGGAAAAACAGAACGAGACAATCATTCGTGCCAGATCCCTCCTAAATAGCTCGGGCTAATATTCCTATTGACTCCGTAAGGCCAGCAGGCTCATCTTTAAAAAAGGTTTTATTTATTTTCTTGGTATGAAAGTTGTATTGTCAATTTTGTTTTGTATTTAAATGCCACTGTAAATGTGTACATGACACTGCAACAAAATTTCCCCATGGGGACAATAAAGTCAGTAAGTATTATCTCCACACCAGTGTTCACATGTCATGAAGGCAGTCAAAAATGTGTTGTTGGTCAGTGTGGTTTGTTTTGGCTTGCTTCTTGCCATTCTTTTAGGCAGGGTAGAAAAATGTTTTGTCTCCACTACAGAAGCCTGCAAGTTCGCTCAACCCCTTCTCCAGTAGCTACTATTTCTCCCTGCAGAATCTGCACAGCGTCACATGACACATGCCATACATCTTTGCAACCAATCAGATTGATTTCCCCTGCTCTGTTACATCACTTGATGCTCTTTTAAAAGTGTGGAGAGGTACTCCCCTGTCTGTCTTACTTTTCCATGATCTAGGCATGCTGAAAGTAAAAGAAAACATTTACCAAAACATCCAGTTTTAGTCAGGGTTAGTTGTAACATTTTTTCACAAGTTGTTACAACTAACCCTGACCCTTACAGCCATTAGCTAGCTTCCATTTGAGCTAAATGTTAAAACTTTAGCATTGCTAACTTGCATCAAATATCTCTACACAGACTAGTTATAAACATTATATAAGTTTGGTGAATGGAACTACAAAGCCATCACTAAAAGACATTTTGTTAAAATAATTATTCTTACCTCAAAAATCAGATTTCTGTCAATAGAATTTGTTTATCACGGGGACACATTAATCTGCTTTACAAGGGGTGTAGCGCCTAACTGGCATATATAATCAGCGTGTGAGTTTCAAATTTGGGGAAGATAATTTTCACCTAAATGCACTTTCACAATAAAAATCGTATAATCGTATGTCACGCCCTGACCTTAGAGAGACGTTTTATTTCTCTATTTGGTTAGGTCAGGGTGTGATGTGGGGTGGGCATTCTATGTTTTGTATTTCTGTGTGTTTGGCTGAGTGTGGTGCCCAATCAGAGGCAGCTGTCTATCGTTGTCTCTGATTGGGAATCATACTTAGGCAGCCTGTTTTGCCACCTTAGTTGTGGGTAGTTGTCTTTGTTTACTGGCCTGTATAGCCCTAGGAAGTGGCATGGTCGTGTTTCTTGTTTGGTTGTTGGCGGCATTCTTAATAAAGGAACATGTACGCTCACCACGCTGCACCTTGGTCCGGTCATTTCCCTGACGACGATCATGACATTGTATTTGCGATCACTTTTGATAATGGTGTTTTCCCGCTAATGGAACATTCACGCTTATTGCCTAATGCCGTGCGCTCATTGGTGCGTGTATAACTTGAAGAAATAACCGAATAGTTTATCAACATTTTAAGCTATGTTCTGATCTGTTGCGTCAGCTTCATTGTGTAAAATATTTTTTGATGCTAGTGGTTGTATTCATTTGGGATCGATCGCATCCCACAGTTGTCCCAGACTATGTTTGGAATATTTATTTCTCGCACAGAATAGAATAGGTCAACTGTTGTACTATGGGGGATAGTAGATTGACATAGGCTAGTGCTCTTGCTGTTCATTAGGCCTACTCATCTTGATGACTGACAAAGTGAATGTGGTCAGATCTTCAATATGCACCTCGGAATTGGATATTGGCGCGCGCATTTGCGTCCCTGATGTGTCTGTCTTCACTTATAGCCTGTGAGTGAGCGGTGCTTTGGATCACACAGCACTCAGGGAGGTTGGCTGCCAAAGGCATGGATTTTCTTTTAGGGAGGTTGGCTGCTAAAGGCATGGATTTTCTTTTAGGGAGGTTGGCTGCCAAAGGCATGGATTTTCTTTTAGGGAGGTTGGCTGCCAAAGGCATGGATTTTCTTTTAGGGAGGTTGGCTGCCAAAGGCATGGATTTTCTTTTAGGGAGGTTGGCTGCCAAAGGCATGGATTTTCTTTTAGGGAGGTTGGCTGCCAAAGGCATTGATTTTTTTTAGGGTTTATTACGGCCACACAAAGGGGATGCCGTTGGTAAATTTCAGGCATAATCAACTGCTTCTCAAATTGTGAATGACAGCCTGTGCAAAAAAACTAAGCAGAACTCATGCCTTTTAAGCTATTTTTTTTCAAATCATCATTAGTCACATCATGCAGCCTTACAATGTACTAAAATCAAAACATATAGCCCAAGTTTGTAGAACAACTAAAGTTACATTACCTTTAAATTAAGCATATAGGAGCACCTATTTCTTAATTGCTCAACACAGAATGTGCACATTCCTCATATTATTTGGAGAAAATATACTTTCTATTTTATTCAGGTTTGTTCAATTGTATTCTTCATACTATGAAATCATATAAAATAATGCCACAGAATTCTAAGCAAATCTTGTCTACTAAATGAACTAGTGTAGCCCACAGCCATTTGGCATAGCCAGATCAGTACCTAACATAAGGACAACTCAGTATGCTATTCTGTTCTTCTGAAAGAGACTACATTTTATTCATATCATGCTTCTTTACATTTACATTTACATTTAAGTCATTTAGCAGACGCTCTTATCCAGAGTGACTTACAAATTGGTGCATTCACCTTATGACATCCAGTGGAACAGTCACTTTACAATAGTGCATCTAAATCTTAAAGGGGGGGGGTGAGAAGGATTACTTATCCTATCCTAGGTATTCCTTAAAGAGGTGGGGTTTCAGGTGTCTCCGGAAGGTGGTGATTGACTCCGCTGTCCTGGCATCGTGAGGGAGTTTGTTCCACCATTGGGGGGCCAGAGCAGCGAACAGTTTTGACTGGGCTGAGCGGGAGCTGTACTTCCTCAGTGGTAGGGAGGCGAGCAGGCCAGAGGTGGATGAACGCAGTGCCCTTGTTTGGGTGTAGGGCCTGATCAGAGCCTGGAGGTACTGAGGTGCCGTTCCCCTCACAGCTCCGTAGGCAAGCACCATGGTATTGTAGCGGATGCGAGCTTCAACTGGAAGCCAGTGGAGAGAGCGGAGGAGCGGGGTGACGTGAGAGAACTTGGGAAGGTTGAACACCAGACGGGCTGCGGCGTTCTGGATGAGTTGTAGGGGTTTAATGGCACAGGCAGGGAGCCCAGCCAACAGCGAGTTGCAGTAATCCAGACAGGAGATGAGAAGTGCCTGGATTAGGACCTGCGCCGCTTTCTGTGTGAGGCAGGGTCGTACTCTGCGGATGTTGTAGAGCATGAACCTACAGGAACGGGCCACCGCCTTGATTTTAGTTGAGAACGACAGGGTGTTGTCCAGGATCACGCCAAGGTTCTTAGCGCTCTGGGAGGAGGACACAATGGAGTTGTCAACCGTGATGGCGAGATAATGGAACGGGCAGTCCTTCCCCGGGAGGAAGAGCAGCTCCGTCTTGCCGAGGTTCAGCTTGAGGTGGTGATCCATCATCCACACTGATATGTCTGCCAGACATGCAGAGATGCGATTCGCCACCTGGTCATCAGAAGGGGGAAAGGAGAAGATTAATTGTGTGTCGTCTGCATAGCAATGATAGGAGAGACCATGTGAGGTTATGACAGAGCCAAGTGACTTGGTGTATAGCGAGAATAGGAGAGGGCCTAGAACAGAGCCTGTCTAAAATAAATAATGGATTTATTGTGAAGGTGTGGGCTATATTTTATGGATTTATTAGACTTTTTAAATAGATGTTCCAAAGGTCTGCATCAGTGGCTTGTAGGCTATGTATGGAAGCCAGGAGATGCTAAATATGTTTATGTTAATTAACAGACAATTACCATGAGACCAAAAGTTATTTGCTTGACAATCACCGGCTAACAAAATGTTGTGACCGCCACAGCCACAGCCCTAGCCATAAGCCAAACCCAAACCTTTGCTTTATGTTCACACCCTGATCAAAACATAACCCGAATCATCAGAATCTAATGTGTGTTATTCCAGTGTGTATGATGTGTAATGTGACGGTTTGTATTCTGTGTTTTCCTCAGGGGCAGTGCTGTGGCTCTGGAGACCTTAGGGTTCCCTGCTGTACCCAACAACCTGTGCTCCCAAACCCTGGAGAGGGACAGGTCCCCTACACCCAGCAGCAAGACCAGGAGGGTCAGGGTCAGCAACCCAACAAATACACACAATAACACAGTTTCATGGTCTCATAGGCTCCCGAGTGGTGCAGCGGTCTAAGGCACTGCGTCTCAGTGCTAGAGGCATCACTACAGACCCTGGTTTGGTTCCAGGCTGTATCACAACCGGCCATGATTGGGAGTCCCATAGGGCGGAGCGCAATTGGCCCAGTGTCTTCCGGGTTAGGGTTTGGCCAGGGTAGACCGTCATTATAAATAAGAATTGGTTCTTAACTGAATTGCCTAGTTAAATATAGGTTAAATAAACACAAACACGCTCATATAATATGTGATTTTTAACACACCTCTGTGTGTGTGTCTGTATATGTGTGTGTAGCCGGACGGAGCAGAGAGCGTGGCTAGTTTCCACTCCAGCGACAGCGTGTTTGACAAGATGGCCGAAACCGTCACCAGGCATGGCAGGATGGAGCCTGGCACCGCCACCCCCACCATCGCTGTCTCCAGGGCCTCCGTGTCTTCAGGTATCATCATGACAACACAGTCCTCCACCATGTGTGTATGTGAACACCTATAGAGAGAGACAGGAATCTCTCTGTTTCACAAACCCCAGATAACAAATTCAATTACTTGTTTCCTGAGATTTAATCTGATAGGGGAGCATGAAGAAGATGAAGATGAAGCCTTTAATATCATAGTTTTTATGGAGGTGTTTCAGAAGGTTAGGAGGTGTTCTATTAGATTGGGAGCTTTGGAGCCAAGTCCTTCAATCGTCAGGGTGGGTTGTATAGCACTTTTATGTTGCTCTCACTCTCTCTCTCTCTCTCTCTCTCTCTCTCTCTCTCTCTCTCTCGCACTCCTCTCTTCCTCTTTCTCTCGCTCTCTCACTCCTCTCTTTCTATCTCTCTCTCTCTCCTCTCTTCCTCTTTTTCTCCCTCGATTGCTCTTTTACGCTCACACACACTCTCCTCTTCTTGTTTCTCATTGTCTCCCTCTCTACGTTTCCTCTCTCCTCCCTTTCTCTACTCAGACACCTTTCTCATCTCACCCAGTAACAGCTGGCTGTTGTAGCAGCATATGGCGCTCTGTCACATATTAGCATTTCATAACAACTCCAATTAGTGTCATTAAGCATGGCTGTGACAGTACTGAGGAGAACTGTTTCTATGTGTGGCTGTGGGAAGGTAATACCTTGTCACTCCCTCCTCTCATCTCTCTCTCTCTCTAGATCGTAGTCGTTCTGAGGTGGACCTGTCTGTTCCTGGTTCTGCCAGTGATGAGGCCCTCAGTCTAAGGAGCCACTCTGTCCCTGGGCTCAATGAACCGGTACAGACAGACAGACAGACAGACAGACAGACAGACAGACAGACAGACAGACAGACAGACAGACAGACAGACAGGCAGGCAGGCAGGCAGGCAGGCAGGCAGGCAGGCAGGCAGGCAGACAGACAGACAGACAGACAGACAGACAGACAGACAGACAGACAGACAGACAGACAGACAGACAGACAGACAGACAGACAGACAGACAGACAGACAGACAGACAGACAGACAGACAGACAGACAGACAGACAGACAGACATATCTTTAATCTGAGTCTAGAGGAAGGTATGTGTCCTCAGGCCTGGAGGGAAGCCAAAGTTATTTTGTCCAAGAGTGGTAAAGCGGCCTTTACTGGTTCTAACAGCAGACCAATCAGCTTGCTGCCAGCTCTTAGAAAACTGTTGAAAAAAACGTGTTTGACCTAATACAATGCTATTTCTCTGTAAACAAACTGACTGACTGATGATTGGTTGAAATAAATTGATAAAATAATATTGTGGGAGCTGTACTGTTAGTACAGTGCAGCCTTGATATTATTGACCATAACCTGTTGTTGAGAAAATGTATGTTTTATGGCTTTTCAACCTCTGCTATATCATGGATTCAGAGCTACAATATACAGTGGGGCAAAAATGTATTTAGTCAGCCACCATTTGTGCAAGTTCTCCCACTTAAAAAGATGAGAGAGTCCTGTAATTTTCATCATAGGTACACTTCAACCATGACAGACAAAATGAGAAAAAAAATCCAGAAAAGTACATTGTAGGATTTTTAATGAATTAATTTGCAAATTATGGTGTAAAATAAGTATTTGGTCACCTACAAACAAGCAAGATTTCTGGCTCTCACAGACCTGTATCTTCTTCTTTAAGAGGCTCCTCTGTCCTCCACTCGTTACCTGTATTAATGGCACCTGTTTGACCTTGTTATCAGTATAAAAGCACCTGTCCACAACCTCAAACAGTCACACTCCAAACTCCACTATGGCCAAGACCAAAGAGCTGTCAAAGGACACCAGAAACAAAATTGTAGACCTGCACCAGGCTGGGAAGATTGAATCTGCAATAGGTAAGCAGCTTGGTTTGAGGAAATTAACTGTGGGAGCAATTATTAGGAAATGGAAGACATACAAGACAACTGATAATCTCCCTCGATCTGGGGCTCCACGCAAGATCTCACCCCGGGGGGTCAAAATGATCACAAGAACGGTGAGCAAAAATCCCAGAACCACACAGAGGGACCTAGTGAATGACCTGCAGAGAGCTGGGACCAAAGTAACAAAGCATACCATCAGTAACACACTACATCGCCAGGGATTCAAATCCTGCAGTGCCAGATGTGTCCCCCTGCTTAAGCCAGTACATGTCCAGGCCCGTCTGAACACCATACCTACTGTGATGCATGGGGGTGGAAACATAATGCTTTGGGGCTGTTTTTCTGCAAAGGGACCAGGATGACTGATCCGTGTAAAGGAAAGAATGAATGGGGCCATGTATCGTGAGATTTTAAGTGAAAACCTCCTTCCATCAGCAAGGGCATTGAAGATGAAACATGGCTGGGTCTTTCAGCATGACAATGATCCCAAACACACCGCCCGGGCAACGAAGGAGTGGCTTCGTAAGAAGCATTTCAAGGTCCTGGAGTGGACTAGCCAGTCTCCAGATCTCAACCTCATAGAAAATCTTTGGAGGGAGTTGAAAGTCTGTGTTGCCCAGCAACAGCCCCAAAACATCACTGATCTAGAGGAGATCTGCATGGAGGAATGGGCCAAAATACCAGCAAGTGTGTGTGAAAACCTTGTGAAGACTTACAGAAAACGCTTGACCTCTGTCATTGCCAACAAAGAGTATATAACAAAGTATTGAGATAAACTTTTGTTATTGACCAAATACTTATTTTCCACACGCCTCTCTCATCTTTTTAAGTGCGAGAACTTGCACAATTGGTGGCTGACTAAATACTTTTTTGCCCCACTATATATATATATATAAGATGGAAAAGAGTAAATAGCCATTTCAATGTAATAGATTTAGCCTGTGGTAACTTGTGGAATAGATACTGGCTGGAATGCGGTTTTAACCAATCAACATCCAGGATTAGACCCACCCGTTGTATAATGAGGATTATAAACTGGGTGGTTCAAGCCCTGAATGCTGATTGGCTGACAGCCGTGGTACACTATATGCACAAAAGTATGTGGACACCACTTCAAATTAGTGGATTCGGCTATGTCAGACACACCCGTTGATGACAGGTGTATAAAATCGAGCACATAGCCATGCATCTCCATAGACAAACATTGGCAGTAGAATGGCCTTACTGAAGAGCTGTGACTTTCAAGGTGGCACCGTCATAGGATGCCACCTTTCCAACAAGTCAGTTTGTCAAATTTTTGCCCTGCTAGGGCTGCCCTGGTGAACTGTAAGTGCTGTTAGTGTGAAGTGGAAATGTCTAGCAGCAACAACGGCTCAGCCATGAAGTGCTAAGCCACACAAGCTCGGAGAACGGGACCGCCGAGTGCTGCAACGCGTAGTGCGTAAAAATTGTCTGTCCTCGGTTGCATCACTCACTACTGAGTTCCAAACTGCTTCTGGAAGCAATGACAGCACAAGAACTGTTTGTTGGGAGCTTCATGAAATGGGTTTCCAAGGCCGAACAGCCACACACAAGCCTAGGATCACCTTGCGCAATGCCAAGCGTCGGCTGGAGTGGTGTAAAGCTCGCTGCCATTGAACTCTGGAGCAGTGGAAACACGTTCTCTGGAGTGATGAATCACTCTTCACCATCTGGCACTCCGATGGACAAATCTGGGTTTGGCGGATGCCAGGAGAACACTACCTGCCCGAATGCATTGTGCCAACTGTAGAGTTTAGTGGAGGAGGAATAATGGTCTGGGGCTGTTTTTCATGGTTCGGGCTAGGCCCCTTAGTTCCAGTGAAGAGAAATATTAATGCTACATCATACAATGATATTCTAGACGATTCTGTGCTTTCAACTTTGTGCCAACAGTTTGGGGACGGCCCTTTCCTGTTTCAACATGACAATGCCTCCGTGCACAAAGTGAGGTCCATACAGAAATGGATGGTCAAGATTGGTGTGGAAGAACATGACTGGCCTCTACAGAGCCCTGACCTCAACCCCATCGAACATCTTTGGGATGAGTTGGAACGCCGACTGCGAGCCAGGCCTAATCGCCCAACAGTGCCCGACCTCATTAATGCTCTTGTGGCTGAATGGCAGCAAGTCCCCGCAGCAATGTTCTAACATGTTCTAGCCTTTCCAGAAGAGTGGAGGCTGTTATAGCAGCAAAGAGGGGACCAGCTCCATATTAATGCTAATGATTTTGGAATGAGATGTTCGACGAACAATTGTCACATACTTTTAGCCATGCAGTGTGCTTCCAGACACAAATGAGAGAACACCTCACTATGACCATTTTAGAATCGCCCTAGGCTGTTACATGTTATCTAAAGCATTCGTGATGAACTATTACTTTCTTTACCTACATTTATTGAAACCGGTCATATTCAGCATTCAAGCTAACCAAATGAGACCTGCATCTCAAGCTGTATATAGCCACCGAAAAACAATATGAGGGGGAAAAGTCAGTCCTTCACCCACTTCTCCAATGACATGACATCCTCTTAGCAGCTAGCTAGCTATCTGTTTTTAGCTTTATACATAAATAGATATGCTAGCCTATTAGCCGTGTTATGGCTGATTTGTGATCATTGTCCTTGCTAGTTTGATTGTGTTGACATTGCCAGCCTTAGTTACATTCATCCGTTTTTGTCCAAAATATTGAATCATTGAAACTGAAACAGTGCATCCCCAATGGAGGCAGAAAACAATGTCCCAGGCTAGCTGTTATTTACCACCTAGAAGCAATATTTTTTTAACTACCAAGAAATGTATTGGTGAATTATGTTAATCCTGCACTGAACTGCATCAGTCTGTTCCGCCAACAATGTCTTAGTGTTACAGAATGTTGAGTCAAATGTAACCTATATTAATAAAATCTCTTATAAAGTTGATTTTGGTTAGCTAGCAAGCACTTGAACGACTTTTGTCCAGTTAGCATATCTCTTGCGTTCACAAATTCACTCTGGCTGTCTACTCTGATTTCAGAACACTCTCGTCTGTGTGCCAGAGTGCAGAGTAACTGATGAATTTAGGAAAGCGCAACACTCGCTGAATATGACCGGTTTCAGTAAACATAGGGGAAAAAAAGTAAGAATAAATCGAGAACGCTCTAAACAGGGAATATTTTATCTTTGACTCTGACAGTGTTAAATGTAACACTGGGCCAGTGTCTATACGAGCCCACATGTTTGAGGGTTAAATTAACACTGTGCTTATTGCTGACGCTGTTATAATTTGTCAGTGTTAGGGAATTAACATATTCAGTGTTATGCAATAACACCATTGTTGCAAACTGTACATACTTCCTAGTGTTAAAATACTATATGAGGTGCTATCGCATAACACTGAAAGTGTTAATTCCCGAACACTGACA
The DNA here is from genome assembly GCF_021184085.1 of Oncorhynchus gorbuscha. Taxonomy (NCBI): domain Eukaryota; kingdom Metazoa; phylum Chordata; class Actinopteri; order Salmoniformes; family Salmonidae; genus Oncorhynchus; species Oncorhynchus gorbuscha. The sequence continues at coordinate 89,365,602 of NC_060173.1, forward strand.
AAGTGTAGTCTAATACTTAGTGTAGTCTAACATTGAACTAAGCACAGAGGTAATTTAACAATCAAAGGTGTGAACCCGTATAAACACTGGACCAGTGTTACATTTAATCCTCACAGTGTTGATTTAACACTGGAGAACTTGCTCCGTACAGAAAGTGCACAGCACAGTACAGTGGACGTCCTCTAATCCAGACGTCCTCTAATCCAGACGTCCTCTCATCCACCCCCTGGGTGCACATTTTGGGTTTTGCCCTAGCGCTACACAGCTGATTAAAATAATCAAATCTTGACGATGAGTTTGTTGTTTTGCTAGTGCAAAAACCAAAACGTGCACCTAGGGGGGTTTGGAAAACCCTGCTCTAATCTATACATCCTATCCATATCAAGTCTGTCTAATTAACACAACTGCATGAATGAGATATGAGCTTCAATAAGGAGCCCAGTTAGGAGTTAATTAGTGAGTGTAGGCTCACATCAACACCTGCTCAGTAGCAGGGCTTGGGAGCAGGGCTGAAGGCTGTGTGGTGAAGCAGGTAAAGATTTTAACCACTGGCTTAGGGTCACTACTCCTCTGTATTTACTGTAAGTGTGCATTTCAATAAACGGTCTGATCTGTTTACACGTGTGAGTACACACACTCACACACGTGCACGGACACACACTCACACACATGCATGGACACACACGCACGCGCACACACACACTTGCAAAGATCTCAAAGACAGCATGTGCAATGAGTGGGTCATCTAATTAACACACTCTGTCCTGACCTGTCTGATTGAATTTAAAGTTGCCACTGGAAACAGACTGATACGATAGGTTGACACTGTGTGGCCTCCTTACTGAGAAGGTACATGGAGATTTAATGGGCTGATGTCTCCTCTGATAGTTTATGTGTTCCACAGGAGTTTAATAATGCTGAGAAAGACGAGGACATCGATGCTCTGATGTCGGCACACAGCAAGGCCACCAGCCGACGCATGAGCAACACTTTGTCCACGGTAATACCCTGCGGTATCACTAACACACAACACTCAAAACAATTACTCTGTCCTTCTCTGGCAAACACACACACACACACACACACACACACACACACACACACACACACACACACACACACACACACACACACACACACACACACACACACACACACACACACACACACACACACACACACACACACACACACACACACACACACACACACACACACACACACACACACACACACACACACACACACAGAAAGGGCCCAAGAAGAGGGATGAGTGTGAACAGTGTCAAAGGGCCAGTGGCCCAAGGGAGCAGAGCAGTGTCACAAACACACTTCACAGCAGAGCTCACATAAAGATACAGCACTTGTTGGAGCCATTGTTGGAGCCATTAGTCTAATGATATATATATATATATACTGTATGTATAGCATATGTACACTACCGGCCGAACGTTTTAGAACACCTACTCTTTCAAGGGTTTTTCTTTATTTTGACACATTTCTACATTGTACAATAATAGTGAATACAAAACTATGAAATAACACATATGGAATCATGTCATAACCAAAGAAAAGTGTTAACCAAATCAAATTTGAGAGTCATTCCTCAAATAGCCACCCTTTGCCTTGATGACAGCTTTGCACACTCTTGGCATTCTCTCAACCAGCTTGTATAATGTATTTCAATTAACAGGTGTACCTTCTTAAAAGTTAATTTGTGGAATTGATTTCCTTCTTAATGCATTTTAACCAATCAGTTGTGTTGTGACAAGGTAAAGGGGTATACAGAAGATCGCTCCATTCCGTAAAAGACCAAGTCCATATTTATGGCAAGAACAGCTCAAATAAGCAAAGAGAAACGACAGTCCATTATTACTTTAAGACATGAAGGTCAGTCCATATGGAACATTTCAAGAACTTTGAAAGTTTCTTCAAGTGCAGTCGCAAAAACCATCAAGCACTATGATGAAACTGTCTCTCATGAGGACCGGCACAGGAATTGAAGACCCCGAGATACCTCTGCTGCAGAGGAGAAGTTCATTAGAGTTACCAGCCTCAGAAATTGCAGCCCAAGTAAATGCTTCAGAGTTTAAGTAACAGACACATTTCAACATCAACTGTTCAGAGAAGACTGAGTGAATCAGGTCTTCATGGTCGACTTGCTGCAAAGAAACCACTACTAAAGGACACCTATGAGAAGAAGAGACTTGCTTGGGCCAAGAAACACGAGTAATGGACATTAGGTGGAAATCTATCCTTTGGTCTGATGACTCCAAATTGGAGATTTTTGGTTGCAAGCACCATGTCTTTGTGTGATGCAGAGTAGGTGAACAGATGATCTCTGCATGTGTGGTTCCCACCGTGAAGCATGGAGGAGGTGTGATGGTGCTTTGCTGGTGACACTGTCTGTGATTTATTTAGAATTCAAGGCACACTTAACCAGTATGGCTACCACAGCATTCTGCAGCGATACGCTATCCCATCTGGTTTGCGCTTAGTGGGACAATCTGATGAGTGAAAATCTGTCCTCTGATCTGGAGTCCAAATGTGAGATTTTTGGTTCCAACCGCTGTGTCTTTGTGAGACGCAGAATAGTTGAACGGTTGATCTCCGCATGTGTATTTCCCACCGTAAAGCATGGAGGAGGAGGTGTTATGATGTGGGGGTGCTTTGCTGTGATTGATTTAGAATTCAAGGTAGCCCATTGATTAGAGCGTTGGGCCAATAACCAAAAGGTTGCTGGATTGAATCCCTGTCGTTCTGCTCCTGAACAATGCAGTTAACCCACTGTTCCCCAGTAGGCTGTCATTGTAAATAAGAATTTGTTCTTAACTGACTTGCCTAGTTAAATAAAGGTTACAACCAGCATGGCTATCCCAGCAATATGCATCCCATCTGGTTAGTGGGACTATTATTTGCTTTTCATCAGGACAATGAACCAACACACCTCCAGGCTGTGTACGAGCTATTTGACCAAGAAGGAGAGTGTTGGAGTGCTGCGTCAGATGACCTGGCCTCCACAATCCCCCGACCTCAACCAAATTGAGATGATTTGGGATGAGTCGGACCGCAGAGTGAAGGAAATAGAGCCAACAAGTGCTCCTTCAGGACTGTTGGAAAAGCATTCCAGGTGAAGCTGTTTGAGAGAAAGCCAAGAGTTTGCTAAGCTCTCATCAAGTTTAACACTTGCTTGGTTAACTACATGATTCCATATGTGTTATTTCATAGTTTTGATGTCTTCATTACTAATCTACAATGTATAAAATCGTAAAAATAAAAACCCTTGAACGAGTAATGTTCTAAAACTTTGGACCGGTAGTGTATGTATGCCTGGCTTCACAACATTTATATTTATTTTCTCATAACACATTTTGCCACCGGGATACTGGTCCAGTGTCTATACAGGTCCACACTTTTCAGTGTTGAAGGTCATGCACAATCAAAATGTTTTTCATGAAACTGGATGATATTTGAAGTAAACCAGATTTGGTTTAACACTGCTTATTAACACCAACACTGGGGTTCTTTTACACCAATAAGTGTTACTGTAACAATAACAGAGTTCATTTAACACCTGAATCGACACAATAAATGTTACACTGAAAAATCAACACTAGGTTACACTAACCAATTAGCTATGTACTGTCATTGCTGGCTTATCTACGTATTTACGCCACTGAAACCCCCTCAGTGTTATTCTGAGACATTGCTATGTTAACAAGAGACACGCATCCCCTGCCTGTCTGACATTTATGATTTCACCCCAGCAGTGGGATCTGCTCTCAATAACAGCAGAGGTGGAGAGCCATGATTAAGGAGATTATTCAGATGAATGGTGACTGGCTTCTGTGAATCTCCCCACTTGAAAATAATGTATGAATAGAACACAATGTTTGATGGCTGTACTAGGGATGGATAGGGGTGGATGAGGGAAACACACACACATACACACACAAAATAGATATCTACATATCTATTATTTCTATAATGTTCATGTATGCCTGAAATGGCGCTGTGGTCTAAGGCACTGCATCTCAGTGCAAGTGGTGTCACTGTAGTCCCTGGTTCAAATCCAGGCTGCATCACTTCGGGCTGTGATTGGGAGTTCCATAGGGCTGTGCACAATTGTCCCAGCATTGCCCGGGGTAGGCTGTCATTGTGAATAAGAATATGTTCTTAACTGACTTGCCTAGTTAAATAGATAAATCATAACTGAGGCCCAGAAAGGCTGCTTCTCATTGTATCCACTGCTCCACCTGGACCTGTTCCTTTGGGCCAAGCCTTTGATATTTACTGGTGTTGTCAGCCTGCTTTGTCCATCCCTGTTTATTCATGTTATCCCCGGAGGAGATCAAATCAGTTCCTACTTCATCTGATAAACACCATGGCAACCCTGCTAGATTCTGTTTTGTCACAGCATCTGGTGATGGGGTGTCTGGAGTTTCTGCTCTTGTACTTAGGTTCTTTCCCCTTGTCTCTGTCCTATTTACACTTTCACATGTATCACCTCTCTTCCCTCCTCTCTCTGTCTCCTCCTCCCACTGCTGGCTCTGGGTCTATTCTTCCTCTGGCTGCTAGTCTTCTACTCCTGGCTCAGAGAAGAAATGGGGCTACCTCAGTCTCCCTGGCGACTCGGACGCAGAGACTGTGAGTCCTTGCCTCCTTGCGTGTGCATGCTTGCATGTGTGCGCCACACTTATTGTGAATATATTTCCACCAAGCTGTGCCGCTCTGCTCCAATCGCTGCCACTCATACGGGCTCATCCTATGACATAAATTAGATCATCATAAGGATATTACATTCACCTGCCAGATACATCACACATCAAATGACGCAATCTGTCCATTCTGCATTTTTACCTTCAGAAAGACTAAAGGCTATCTAGGCCGACATCTGTCTTACTCTCTCCTCCTTTTCCCTCTACTTCTTTTTAAAATGTCCTCCTGCTCTGACTCTCCTCTTCATCTGTTCTGATTCTCTACCCCAATCATCTACTTCTCTTTTCTCCATTCTGTTCTTTTCCTCTCCCATCTCCCCCTTCTATTACACTATTTTACTCATTTTGCTGTCTCGTACCCCCACTTGCTCTCTCACTACCCATCTTCTCTATTCTATACCCTTTCTCCCCTTCTCTTGCCCCCTCTCCCCTCCTCTTCCCCTCTCTTCTCCTCACAGAGCAGTCTGAACAGTATGATGAGTATGTACAGTGAGACTGGTGACTATGGCAACGCCAATGTGAGTGGGGAGCTGCTGTTGAACATCAGCTACAGCTATAAGACAGGCGCTCTCAATGTCCTGGTGAAGGAGTGTCGCAACCTGGCCACCGGGGATGAGAGGAAGCAACGCACAGATGCGTAAGGGCACACACACACTGAACAACCTACACTCTAAGAAGAAAAGGTGCTATCTAGAACCAAAAATGGGTTCTTTGACTGTCCCGACAGGAGAACCCTTTAAAGAACCCCTTTTGGTTCCAGGTAGAACCCTTTTGGTTCCTAGTAGAACCCTTTTGGGTTCCATGTAGATTCCTTTCCACAGATGGTTCTACATAGAACCAAATAGAGCCAAAAGGGGTCTTACATGGTACCAAAAAAGGTTCTCCTATGGGGACAGCCACAGAACCCTTTTGGAAACCTTTCTTCTAAAGAGTGTATGCTTACACAAACACACACACTACATTATCACAGTCACTGACCATCAGCTCAACTTGAACCAATCCATGACTGAAGTGTGAACTCACCATGACCCACAATGACTGCGACAGTCATGGTATGATAGAGTAACCTTAGTGAAGCCCTGGGGTGATCATATGGATCCCTGCATACATGTCCTCCTCTGGAGTGTGGCTGAATGACTGTACCTTCCATTGGCAGCTATGTGAAGGCTTACCTTCTCCCAGACAAGTCTCGCCAGAGCAAGAGGAAGACCAGCATCAAGACCAACACAAACAACCCTGTGTTCAATGAGAACCTTAGGGTAAGGAAGTGTTTGTGTGCACGTATGAAAATGTGTATAGCTTGGGAGACAGTAAAATGTCATGAGTTTGTTTTTGTGGTCATGAGAATGTGTATCGATGCCTGAAGAAAGAGTGTGTGTCAATACTAGTGACAGTCAGCAGGTGTTCATATTTAAAGAAATGAAGCTTTCATTAACCTACACCACCATACCTAGTGTTTCAGCCTTCATCAAGGCCCTGGTGTGTGTGTTTTATTCCTGTATGAGCATCGGCAGGAAATTCGTTTTGGTACTCAGTCCTACTCTCCATCCGTCTCTCTCACCTGTGCTGTGCTGTGTAGTATGTGATCAGCCACTCCCAGTTGGAGACACGGACATTGCAGCTGTCTGTGTGGCACCACGACCGTTTCGGTCACAACAGCTTCCTTGGGGAGGTGGAGCTGACCTTTGACTCCTGGGAGTTTGACACTAAAATGGAGGAGTGGTACTCTCTGCAACCCAAGGTATTCTGTGTTTAGATGGACAATAGCGTACATGTGTGGATTTCTACTGTATGTAAGTCGGAAATGCTGTAAGTACAGTATGTTTGTTCTATGTGCAGCTGGACAGTAGAATGGACTCCACGCTCCAGTATAAAGGGGAGCTAACCGTCGTTCTTAAGTACATTCCTGCAGAGAGGAACCTCATGCTACCCCTGGACCAGGTCCAAGGTACTCCACAATTACCCCCTCTGTTTTATCTGCCCCCAGCCCAGCACTAACACACCTGATTCAACTAATTGACTAAAGATGTTGATAAACGGAACCCTTTCGTCCTCTCCTCCTCTCAGTGAAGAAAGGCTTTCTGAAAGGAAAGAAGACCAGCATCAAGCTGCCCAAAGGAGGAATGGTGGAGCTGCTGGTCAAGGAGGCCAAGAACCTGACCGCTGTCAAGTCTGGAGGCACCTCGGACCCCTTTGTGAAAGGGTGAGACGGGTGCACCCATTTAGTTTCATGTGGAGACCCATTTATTTCCATCAGCCTACATTTCTAGGACCTACTATCTACCTTCTTCCTATTCAATGGGTCTCGAGTGGCGCAGCAGTCTAAGGCACTGCATCTCAGCGCTAGAGGTGTCACTACAGACCCTGGTTAGATTCCAGGCTGTAGCGCAACCAGCTGTGATTGGGAGTCCCATAGGGCGGCGCACAATTGGCCCAGCGTCATCCAGGTTTGGCCGGGGTAGGCCGTCATTGTAAATAAGAATTTGTTCTTAACTGACTTGCCTAGTTAAATAAAGGTTAAATATTCCTCTGACAGTTTTGTATTTCTTGTTTCCTGTCTCCCCATCTGTTCAGGTATCTGCTCCCTGACAACAGTAAGTCCACCAAGCACAAGACGGCGGTGTTGCGTCGCACGGTCAACCCCCAGTGGAACCACACCTTTACCTACTGTGGCCTGCAGGCCGGAGACCTGAACAACGTGTGTCTGGAGCTCACCGTCTGGGACAAGGAGGCTCTGGCCAGCAACGTCTTCCTGGGGGGAGTCCGACTCAACGGAGGGACAGGTCTGTCTGTCTTTTCAATTATTTTCTCTTTCTCCTCTGAGGTTTAGGGTGATTTGTAGCATATTCAGTCAACATAACGCTGTAGGGATATGGAGTGTATGGAACAGATAGTGATGACCTATTGTCTCCCTCCAGACCAGAGCTATGGGAACCAGGTGGACTGGATGGACTCATACGGAGAGGAACAGCGGCTATGGCAACGCATGATTGACAACCCAGAGGTCCCCCAGGAGTGTACACTGATGCTGAGGTCCAGCATGTGCAAGCACAACACATGACATGGCGGGGGGGAGAAAAAGGAGAGAGGCAGTTGGAAAGACAGAGGGGAAACAGAGAAAGGTATCAGAGAGGGGAGAAAAAGTGGAAGTTAAGAAAGAGGGAAATAAAATGAACAAAAGAAAGAGAGGGACAGTGGTTGAGAGTGCTCCATGGCCTTGCTCTATCCCCGCAATAAAGAGCTGATGACATCACCCCACTTCCTGAACTTTGAACCCTAACCACTGAGCCACCCTGATCCTGCACTGGGGTTCGTGGCCCTCTACCTGGTTAAGTGGACAACCAGTCATGCCTTACACACACACACCCTGCCCTCCAAAGCATCCAGCCAAGACCAAGCACTGCTACAACAACAACAACAACTACTAATACCGCTGTACATTATGACATATATGTAACATAATGAACAAGCATGTGCCATTGTATGATCTGATCTGACTCCCGGTTTCCACTATGCACATACATTATGGGTGTGTGGGGGAACCTGTCCTTGTCTCTGTAGTTTATTTACAACACTCTCCTCTCCCTGTAATGAGACCACGAGTTAGAAGTTGTCCTTATTCCCAGATCTAGGATCAGATTGTCTTATCCTGCTCCTAACTATAACCACTAGTGGGAAGTTAACATATCTGACCCTGTATCAGTGGTTCAGGATAGCCTCTACCTACTCTCATAAGGTAACTACTCCAAAGGCACTTTGGGTTTGTTGCATTGCTGAGGAGATTTAAACATTCCAATAGAATACTGCACAATGACAATTAGGGTATGTTCAAGACTGCGATGTTTCATGCAATAATTGTATTATGCAACATTCTGAACTGATAATCACCTGTTTCAAATTGTTGCACAATTGCATTGTAACTGATCCTGAACACACCAATAGTTTTACTGTTGTCTTGATAAAGCACATTTTAAGAGTAGAACAGCACAAACAATACTCACTTCATCAACAGACGTTTTTGGACCTAACTTTGTGTGGAAACAGATTAAGGTGGAAATCTAACCAGAGATCTATCAGCACCAAATTGCTGATCAAAATGTATTGTGTCAAACGTGGAATAGAGTCAGGGCAGTTCCATCTGCAACACTGGAAACGTTTTGCCCCAGGAGCCTTGAGGAGATGAGTCAGTGTCCAGTCCACCCTCTGTCTGTGACTCATTGAATAAAGCACATCCGTCAGAGTGTCTGTCCCTGTAACTCAGGCCACTGTGACCCCTCGGTCCTTGTAACCTCCCTGGATGAGTAATAACACTTCTAGTATCCCCCCGTAAAGGGTTCCGTTGTCTTGGCATGCGTCCCAAATGGTAACCTTTTCCCTTTAAAGTGCACTTGTAGAGCACTATAAAGGGAATGGGCCAGTAATCAAAGGTCGCTGGTTCGAATTGCAGAGGTGAAAAATCTGTCCATGTGCCCTTGAGCAAGGCACTTAACCCTAATTGCTCCTGTAAGTCACTCTGGATAAGAGCGTCTGCTAAATGGAAATGGAATAGGGTACCATTTGACCGCAGACTATGTCTCTGTATACAGTCATATCCTACTGTGGTGCCATTCTTTCTGTGGAATGACAAGTCTGCACATTCGCCATTGTCTAAGTTTCTGTTATGCTCAACAACCATTGAAAAGTGCATAATAATAATGATACTATTAAAATGGCATTTACTGTATAGATGAGTTGTGCGCAATACCCTGCTGCTACTGAAGAAACACTAGACGTGTCTAACAGCATGTTACGGTCTCTGTTTTAATGTCCTCTCATTTCAAAACTAGATTGATTTGACTTTGGAATGTGACTGAATCCATCTCTTCTTTTGATTGCAATGTGTTATCAGAATATTTTGAAGTAATAAACCACACATATCAGACCACAGATCAGATCTCTATGTTTAGAACAGACTTTCTGTGCGGAATGTAACTGAGCGTGTCTGACCGGGTCAGTGTGTGTGTGTGTGTGCACGTGTGTGTATTTGCATTCCCACAGCAGCCATCTCTCCTGAGCGTAAAAGTAGAAAACTTTTTATGTCGTTACAAAAGACAAACTACATTGCAAAAGACAAACTAGACTGTCGTAAAACATAGTTCTGGTTCTAACTGTAACAACAGAAGGACGAGGTCACTCTTTTTAAGAGGGCTATTTAATCATGGTTGTGTGAAATCAAAGGGAACGAACAGCAGTGTACTGATGGAACAGCCTCACTGGCTGTCACATCACACACACACACACACATTCCCGAGTGCTTATTATTAATGTCCTAATTAAAACACTGCTACCAGAATTGAGAAACATAAATATAAAACAGCTAAAGGATTTTTCCAGTTTCATATCTTAAAAAAAGAAAATAGTTATTATACAAAACATCATAATAATAGTAAAATGTGTCCAAGCTTTAAAAAACAAACAAAAAACAAGACTGACGAGTACAGTAATCAATATGATTGTGATGACCCACTCTGCCCAGGACCTCTAACTGCTGTAGGATGCAGTGATGAAAGTGAGTTATATTTCCATTCTAATTAGCCTTGGCCCAATGCTCCACAGCTCCAAACTCCAATCAGACATTCCGATACTAATGATTCCTACTTAGTAGTGACTATTGAACCCCCTGTCTCCTTATAATTAGAATGGAACTTCAATGTGATGACTTTCAGTTGGTGGGAAATAGAGGGTTCAATGACTTATTGATGGATACGTTAACTAGCTGTGGTCTGCTATGGGGAACTGGAGGATGGGAGTCGGGTTCAGGAAGTAATATTAAGCAACGGTAGGGTTTAATTATGGACTTGGAGGGATATTGTGGGGGTGAGAAGGACTGTCCATGGGGTGAAGGAAATCGGGTGCGTTGAGTACAATTGGGAATAGTGGGCTTTTTTGGGGAGATGGTGCTGGGTTGGGGGTGTTAGTGAGGGGTGTCATTGAGATGTTGTACTACTGGCAGGTGTGGCCTGCCTCCTGCTGCAGCACCATCTCATCCATGCGTCCCTGCCAGGTGTCAATGGTGGTGAAGATCTGGGCTGAGGTGATGGGGTATGTGTAGCGCTCCTTGTCCATCCCCTGCTTGTCAATCATCACCATGTTGAAGTTATTATGGGAGATCTGGAGCAGTAACCTAGGCAACATACATCAACACTTCCATCAGGTCAAGGCTGAACACACAATGGTAGGTCTGAAGAATGAGTTATAGGTTTGTAATGAATGATGATGACGGTGTGTGTATGTGTGTGTGTGTACCGGAGTTGTAGAGCCAGCCCTGGGGGGATGAGTCTGTGGCTGATGCGGCCGATCTGTGCCGGGTAAATCCCGACCAGCTCAATCACCGTCACATGCCTGAGATCCAGACCACACTGGGCATGCTGGAATACACACACATTTACATTATAACCACACCAAAAACACACAAATAGCATTGTACATACAAGCACAGAACATGAAAATGCACTCAGATACAAATTCAATGTCAACAAGGTTCACAGAATCCATCACCTGACCTGTTAAAGGCCCAGTGCAGTAAAAAACGTGATTATCCTGTGTTTTATATATATTTCCACACTATGAAGTTGGAATAATACTGTGAAATTGTGAAAATGCCCTTGTAGTGTAAGAGGTGTTTAAAAAGACTGCCTGAAATTTCAGCCTACTTTGATGAGATTGAGTTTTGGTGACATCACCAGGCGGTAAATTAGTTAATAGATCAATAAGAGAGAGAGTTCCAAACCTCTCGCTAACAGCTAGTTTTACCTTCCCCACTCAGACCACTCCCAGACAGTCCTAGTACTATTCTTTCTTTAGAAATTGCTCTTTGCTCTTTTAGACCATTTTAATTGAAAACAATCACAGTAAGGTACTTAATTGTTTCCCATAAAGAATTTAATAACGAGATGAAATTGGCTGCATTGGACCTTTAAAGGCAAGGTTGTAATGACTCACCGCGTATGACAAGAGTCACCTCTTTCCTGACACTTTAAAGGTCACGCTTTTTAAAGGCTGCTCCCTTTTAATATCTTTTGACAGGCAGAAAATCATCCAAACCCAGAATAGCCTGAATTTACAGAGCACACCGGCATTGTTTATGCTGCGCGGTGACATTTTCTCTGTTTACCAGAAACTGAGGAACTATACATCCCATCAGCAGAACCACAGACAATTTGACCTACTCCCCCACTCGGTCTCTCTCTTTCCTCACGCTCTGCCTTTCTCCCCTCCCTCTCCCTCCCTCCATCCTTCCCTCCTACTCCCTCACCTGTAGATTAGTCATTTGGAACCTGTAGTAATGATTGGCAGCTGTGGGAGCAGAAATGATGAGGAGGCGTCGTTTCTCATAGAACTGGTCCAGCAGACCTGAGGCTGTACGCACCCCCACGTTGATGTTCATAGCTGTGACATAACATGTTATGACATCATAAAACACTACATCATTGCAACATATCACATCATCACATTCTATGAAAGCAAATAATGTAACTTGATTTGCAATTGCCCAAAAAAACTCAAAATGTTCATTTCATTGCTCTGTTTTACTTGTCTTTACTGGTCTTGTTGTTATAAAGTTTGCTCTGACTTGTTCCTTCCACAGCATATATCAGAAGTGCTATATGGAGCGTCACTGTATTTTAAAATATGATAGCAGTATAATACTGTCTCTTCTATTAGACAATAATCCACTTAAGTATGTGTCACAGACAGTGCTGGTCGATTTCAGAGCAGGCGGTATTGATCTGCTGGATCTCTGTGAGCGATCGACAGCCCATCCTGGCCGAGGGAGACATCCCCGTTTTCACCTCCAGCGAACCCCTCAGCACCCCTGATCACAACTTCAATGCTGCTTAACACACAGCATGGTGGATGTGTAATGTACAGTTGAAGTCAAAGGTTTACATACACCTATGTTGGAGTCAATAAAACTATTTTTTCAACCACTCCACAAATGTCTTGTTAACAAACTATAGTTTTGGCAAGTCGGTTAGGACATCTACTTTGTGCATGACACATGTAATTTTTCCAACAATTGTTTACAGACAGATTATTTCACTTATAATTCACTGTATCACAATTCCAGTGGGTCAGAAGTTTACATACACTAAGTTGACTTTGTCTTTAAACAGCTTGGAAAATTCCAGAAAAATATGTCATGGCTTTAGATGCTTCTATTAGGCTAATTTACATAATTTGAGTCAATTGGAGGTGTACCTGTGGATGTATTTCAAGGTCTACCTTCAAACTCAGTGCCTCTTTGCATAACATCATGGTAAAATCTAAAGAAATCAGCCAAGACCTCCACAATTCTGGTTCATCCTTGGGAGCAATTTCCAAATGCCTGAAGGTACCAGTACAAACAATAGTACGCAAGTATAAACATCATGGGACCACGCAGCCATCATACCGCTCAGGAAGGAGACACGTTCTGTCTCCTAGAGATGAACGTACTTTTATGCGAAAAGTGTAAATCAATCCCAGAACAACAGCAAAGGACCTTGTGAAGATGCTGGAGGAAACAGGTACAAAAGTATCTATATCCACAGTAAAACGAGTCCTATATCAACATAACCTGAAAGGCCGATCAGCAAGGAAGAAGCCACTGCTCCGAAACTGCCATAAAAAAGCCAGACTACAGTTTGCAACTGCACATGGGGACAAAGATCCTTCTTTTTGGACAAATGTCCTCTGGTCTGATGAAACAAAAATTGAACTGTTTGGCCATAATGACCATTAGTTATGTTTGGGGAAAAAAAGGGGGAGGCTTGCAAGCCAAAGAACACCATCCCAACAGTGAAGCACGGAGGTGGCAGCATCATGTTGTGGGGGTGCTGTGCTACAGGAGGGACTGGTGCACTTCACAAAATAGATGGCATCATGAGGGGGGAAAATTATTTGGATATATTGAAGCAACATCTCAAGGCATCAGTCAGGAAGTTAAAGCTTGGTCGCAAATGGATCTTCCAAATGGTCAATGACCACAAGCATACTTCCAAAGTTGTGGTAAAATGGCTTAAGGACAACCAAGTCAAGGTATGGGAGTGGCGATTACAAGGCCCTGACCTCAATCCTATTGAACATTTGTAGGCAGAACTGAAAAAGCATGTACGAGCAACGAGGCCTACAAACCTGATTCAGTTACACCAGCTCTGTCAGGAGGAATGGGCCAAAATTCACCTGACTTATTGTGGGAAGCTTGTGGAAGGCTACCCGAAACATTTGACCCAAGTTAAACAATTTAAAGGCAATGATACCAAATACTAACTGAGTGTATGTAAACTTCTGACCCACTGGGAATGTGATGAAAGAAATAAAAGCTGAAATAAATCATTCTCTCTACTATTATTCTGACATTTCACATTCTTAAAATAAAGTGGTGATCCTAACTGAACTAAGACAGGGAATTTGTACTAGGATTAAATGTCAGGAATTGTGAAAAACTGAGTTTAAATGTATTCGGCTAAGGTGTATGTAAACTTCCGACTTCAACTGTATGTGTGTGTGGTTTATAGTGATGGGGGAGGGGAAAAAAATCAATACTTACATATCGGGATATTATTTTTGACGATATATCGTATCATTTTGAAAATATCACAATGTCATTATTGTGCTGGTTTGATGTGCCTGCATGTTCTCATTCTTCTTTTTAAATAGGGAGTCAATTTGTTTTTCAGAACTTTTATTTCCATGTCTGATCAAAACTCATTTTCTCATGGCACTCTCTTGTCCCTCTGCAGGAGACAGATGGTGAGCAATATGTTTGGAACATCGAATCACAATATAATCACAGTATTGAATCGCAATACATATCGTATCGACACCTAAGTATCGTGATGATATTGTATCGGGAGGTCCTTAGCAAATCCCAGCCCTATTGGTTTATGTGAAGTGTAAAGTACTGTATGTGTGTCTGTGAGGTATGCTTATGTGATGTGAACAATATGTGTGTATGTGTGTGTGTATACATACATGTGTGTGCACAGATATGTACCTGCACAGTTGGTTTCCGTGCCTGACCAGGTGAGTCCATACTGGCAAACCCTGGCAGCACTGCCCTGGAGTTCATACCCTCCTGTACATTTGAAATCACAAGTGGCTCCGTAGTTATCTCCATCACTGTCACACTTCATATAGCCATTTTCTGGAGGGGTGATGGGGCTGCAGCGACGCACTGGTGGCACAAAACAGATTCAGACACACACTCTAAGGCTGTGTTCACGCATCCCAATTCTGATAGTTTTTTGCTAATTTTGTATTTTGACCAATCATTTCAGCTCTGAAAAAGATCTGATGTGAAAAGATTTGACGTGATAGGTCAAAAGATCAATTAGTGGAATATAAAAATTGTCTGATTGTGTAAAAGCAGCCTAACAGGCATAAATGTGTAAGTGTTCTGTGTTTGTTCCTTCAAATGTTGTCAGAACATTGCTGTCTGACTAGAAACACTGTAAAAATGTTGGGGGATCACCTCGTACTCTGACAGAGAAGCGGCAACTGCCTTTGTTCCCGGCGCGGTCATAGACGGTGTAGGACATCTTATGGAGCCCCTCGGGGAAGTGTCCAGGAGGCTTCCCTTTCAGGATCACACTGTAAACACAGCCTCAGTCAAATACTACACTGTGTCAATAGTACTGAAGCTTAACTAAAGACTTACCCTACTACTACTGCTACCATGAATACTACTATTACTGCGACTGCCACTAGACTTGGGCGGTATCCAGATGGTAATACCTTCATACCAACCTTGTGCTATACCGTGATATTCGGTAATGCCGGCACTGAACACAAGGGGAGCGGTTTTCTAAATCCACAGCCTCTGTAATCCTAAGGTTAGCAATGCTAACAAGTACATGTAAAATTTCATAGAGATTGCAAACTAAATGCTAACAAGTTCTTTGCAAATATTTTATACAGCCTCTGATCTAAATTATTTCCAGGACAAACGTCCCAGCTCATAAAGCTATACAAGTAACTCAAAAAGCTACTTAACAGTTTGCTGCAGGCACAAAACAAATACTAGACAGCAAGGCACTTGATCCAGGAGGCGATTCTCTACTGTTACTAAGCCAAGCTAACCACTTTGCTAGATAGCGAACTAGCTACTAAATTAGCAAACCAAATACACAACTGCAGAACATTTAGCACATTTTAGACAGTTAAATTAATAGCTATAAAATATATAGCTGGCAAACATTTAGTTGTGAATTCCATACTGTAACTAGATGTGTGCTGCACAACAGTGAGTGACTCACAAGTCTCTTGTTGTTGTGTGCTTGTAAACAAACACCACGTGAAGGAGGACTACCGGTAAGAAAAAATATGTGACAGGTAAAATAAAGAACGCAATCTTCTTTATTGCCTATCATATTGCACTAGCTGACTGCAGGTATTTACTTAAAAAGTAACTACAAATATTCAAATGTATACAAAAACTTCAAATAAATAGTTTAAACGGTATTGAAAAAACATCCTGTGGCCATTTCCAAATATCCCGCTATAAGGTATATACATGGTAGAGGTCGACCGATTAATCTGCATGGCTGATTAATTTGGGCCAATTTTAAGTTCATAACAAATCGGTGATCTGCATTTTTGTACGCCGATTACATTGCAATCTACGAGGAGACTGTGTGGCAGGCTGGCCACCTGTTACGCAAGTGCAGCAAAGAGCCAAGGTAAGTTTCTAGCTAGTGTAGCAGTGTGATGTTGTTCCCCTAGATTATGCACCAAGTTGCACACAAGGACCAATTCAAATAGGCCAGGTCAAGAGGGGTAATAATAATTATTCAGTGTGTTTGTTAAACTACAGCTGCATAGCTAATGTTAGTTGTTGGTGTACAAACGTTTTTTCATATCTATATTTTACATACACGTGATTGTAAAAGTTTTGTATATTTTGGTTTGGTCCATCGCGGGTTATCTGTATTTCCATACCCTCTTATTGTTCTCTTTTGCCTGACCTTCGGCAAGCAAAGTATGTTGTCCGTGGCTCGGAAATTGTTCAATATAAATCCGTGGTAATGTTACACAATGTGGACAATATAAAGATTTATTAAAGTTTCACCGAGCTCGCTAACTAGGGTACCTATTGTAACTTGTGAGTACTTGGGACTGTGTTTGAGTGAGTTTCTATGAGCTCGCGCAGGTGCCTGAGAGCTATGACTGCGCCAAGGGCTAA
This sequence comes from Oncorhynchus gorbuscha, assembly GCF_021184085.1. Taxonomy (NCBI): domain Eukaryota; kingdom Metazoa; phylum Chordata; class Actinopteri; order Salmoniformes; family Salmonidae; genus Oncorhynchus; species Oncorhynchus gorbuscha. The sequence continues at coordinate 89,382,525 of NC_060173.1, forward strand.
AATATTGTGTGTTGTCTCTTCGTGTGCAGGGCAAAATCGTAGCACCAATGTACCTAAACATAAACATCAATGACTTTCTTAAAATCAATACAAAAGTATATTTTTTAAAACCTGCATATTTAGTTAAAAATAATCATTTTAGCAGGCAATATTAACTAGGGAAATTGTGTCACTTCTCTTGCGTTCAGTGTAAGCAGAGTCAGGATATATGCAGCAGTTTGGGCCGCCTGGCTCGTTGCGAACTGTGTGAAGACCATTTCTTCCTAACAAAGACCATAATTAATTTGCCAAAATTTTACATAATTATGACATAACATTGAAGGTTGTACAATGTAACAGCAATATTTAGATTTAGGATTAAAAGGGATAAAATACAAAACGGTTCCGTATTTCACTGATAAACGTTTTGTTTTCGAAATGATCGTTTCTGGATCTGACCATATTAATGACCTAAGGCTCATATTTCTGTGTGTTTATTATATTATAATTCACTTCTTGGATATAGGGGGCGCTATTTTAATTTTTGGATGAAAAATATATTTTGTCACAAAAAAATGCTCGACTATGCATGTAATTGACAGCTTTGGTAAGAAAACACTCTGACGTTTCCAAAACTGCTAAGATATTGTCTGTGAGTGCCAAAGAACCGATGTTACAGAAAAAAAAACAGATAAAATTCCAATCAGGAAGTGACACATTTTTTGAAACTGCTTCATGCCAATGACTTCTTATATGGCTGTGAAGGAGCTAGGAGTCAGCTCCACGTTTTCCCCAAGGTGTCTGCAGCATTGTGACGTATTTGTAGGCATATCATTGGAAGATTGACCATAAGAGACTACATCTACCAGGTGGTCGCTTGGTATCCTCCGTCGCAATTATTGCGTAATCTCTAGCATTTTTCCGTTTGCTTCTGATGAGAAGCCAACTGCCACCACTGATTTATTATCGAATAGATATGTGAAAAACACCTTGAGGATTGATTCTAAACAATGTTTGCCATATTTCTGTGAATATTATGGAGCTAATTTGGAAAAAAGTTTGCCGTTGTAAGTGACTGCATTTTCCGGTCTTTTTCTTAGCCAAACGTGATGAACAAAACGGAGCTATTTCGTCTACACAAATAATATTTTTGGAAAAAAATGAACATTTGCTATCTAACTAAGAGTCTCGTCATTGAAAACATCTGAAGTTCTTCAAAGGTAAATTATTTTATTTGAATGCTTTTCTTGTATTTGTGAAAATGTTGCCTGCTGAATGCTAAGCTTAATGCTATGCTACGCTATCAATACTCTTACACAAATGCTTGTGTAGCTTTGGTTGAAAAGCATATTTTGAAAATCTGAGATGACAGTGTTGTTAACAAAAGGCTAAGCTTGTGTTTGAATATATTTATTTCATTTCATTTGCGATTTACATGAATAGGAAACGTTCCATTATGGTAATGAGCTTGAGGCTATGATTACGCTCCCGGATACGGGATTTCTCGACGCTAGAGGTTAAGTCTATGATTTGATGGAGCAGTCTGACTGAGCGGTGGTAGGCAGCAGAAGGCTCGTAAGCATTCATTCAAACAGCACTTTCCTGCGTTTGCCAGCAGCTCTTCACAAAGCTTGAAGCATAGCGCTGTTTATGACTTCAAGCCTATCAACTCCCGAGATTAGGCTGGCAATATTATAGTGCCTATAAGAACATCCGATAGTCAAAGGTATATGAAATACAAATGGTATAGAGAGAAATAGTCCTATAATTCCTATAATAACTACAACCTAAAACGTCTTAACTGGGAATATTGAAGACTCATGTTAAAATGAACCACCGGCTTTCGTATGTTCTCATGGTCTGAGCAAGGAACTTAAACTTTAGCTTTTTTACATGGCATGTAACGTGCGTTGCTTGAAGGAGACCAGGGCACAGTGTAATTTGTGGTCATCATATTTATTTCAATGAGAGCCAGCAACAAAATAACAAAGTGAAACCAAAACGAACGTACCGTTCCGTAGGCTAGAAGAGCTGTACAAAAACAAGATCCCACAACATAGGTGGGAAAAAGTCTACCTAAGTATGATTCCCAATCAGAGACAATGACAATGACCTCACCCTGACCTCACCAAGTAGAGAAATAAAACGTCTCTAAGGTCAGCTACTGGACACGGTCGCTGGAGGCTTCGTGCCATGGATCATCGCTGGAGGCTTCGTGCCATGGATCATCACTGGAGGCTTCGTGCCATGGATCATCACTGGATGCTTCGTGCCATGGATCATCACTGGAGGCTTCGTGCCATGGATCATCACTGGAGGCTTCGTGCCATGGATCATCACTGGAGGCTTCGGGCCATGGCTCATCGCTGGAGGCTTCCTACATGGAGCCGGAACATGTCTTACCGGACTGAGGAGACGCACTGGAAGCCTGGTGCGTGGAGCAGGCACCTGGATACACTGGGCCGTAGAGGCGCACTGGAGGTCTCAAGCGTAGAGCCGGCACAACCCGTCCTGGCTGGATGGTTACTTTCGCCCAGCAAATGCGGGGCGCTAGCACAGGACGCACTGGGCTGTGCAGACGCACCGGAGACACGGTGAGCAGAGCCAGCGCAGGATATCCTGGGCCGAAGAGACGCACTGGAGGCCAAGAGCGCTGAGCCGGCACCATCTGTCCTGGCTGGATAACCACTCTAGCCCGTCCAATGCGGAGAGCTGGAATGTAGCGCACCGGGCTGTGAACGCGCACTGGAGACATGTTGCGCATCACGGCATAGCACGGCGCCCGATCGGTCACACGCTCCCCACGGAAAGCACGGGGAGTTGGCTCAGGTCTAAATCCTGACACCGCCAATCTCCCCGTGGTGTCAGGGGATTGACACCACGGGGATTGACTTCCCCGTGGAAGCCCGAGCTGCCACTCGGGCTTCCGTGCTAGCCATGACCTCTTGTATAGTTGCCGTTCCTCTAATTCCTCGTATCCTCGCCGTCCAACTCTAGCTGCTTCTATCTCCTCCCTTGGACGGTGATACTCTCCAGCCTGCGCACAGGGACCCTTGCCTTCCAGTATCTCTTCCCATGTCCACTCCTTCAGAAAACGCTGCTGGGTCTTTTTGTGATGGGATCTTCTGTAACGTGCATTGTTTGAAGGAGCGTAATTTGTGGTCATCACATTTATTTAAATGAGAACCAGCAACAAAATAACAAAGTGAAACCAAAACGAACGCACCATTCCGTAGGCTGTACAAAAACAGGATCCCACAACATAGGTGGGAAAAAGGCTACCTAAGTATGATTCCCAATCAGAGACAATGATAGACAGCTGTCTCTGATTGGGAGCCACACTCGGCCAAACACAAAGAAATCCAAAACATAGAATGCCCACCCCACATCACACCCTGACCTCACCAAATAGAGAAATAAAACGTCTCTCTAAAGTCAGGGCGTGACATGGCACATACTTTCTTCTCCAACACTGTGTTTTTGCATTATTTAAACCAAATTGAACATGTTTCATTATTTAATTGAGACTAAATTTATTTTATTTATGTATTATATTAGGTTAAAATTAAAAATGTATTCATTCAGTATTGTTGTAATTGTCATTATATATATATATATATATATACACTGCTCAAAAAATAAAGGGAACACTTTTAAACAACACAATGTAACTCCAAGTCAATCATACTTCTGTGAAATCAAACTGTCCACTTAGGAAGCAACACTGATTGACAATACATTTCACATGCTGTTGTGCAAATGGAATAGACATCAGGTGGAAATTATAGGCAATTAGCAAGACATCCCCCAATAAAGTAGTGGTTCTGCAGGTGGTGACCACAGACCACTTCTCAGTTCCTATGCTTCCTGGCTGATGTTTTGGTCACTTTTGAATGCTGGCGGTGCTTTCACTCTAGTGGTAGCATGAGACGGAATCTACAACCCACCAAGTGGGTCAGGTAGTGCAGCTCATCCAGGATGGCACATCAATGCGAGCTGTGGCAAGAAGGTTTGCTGTGTCTGTCAGTGTAGTGTCCAGAGCATGGAGGCGCTACCAGGAGACAGGCCAGTACATCAGGAGACGTGGAGGAGGCCGTAGGAGGGCAACAACCCAGCAGCAGGACCGCTACCTCCACCTTTGTGCAAGGAGGAGCAGGAGGACCACTGAAACAGCCCTGCAAAATGATCTCCAGCAGGCCACAAATGTGCATGTGTCTGCTCAAACGGTCAGAAACAGACTCCATAAGGGTGGTATGAGGGCCCGACATCCACAGGTGGGGGTTGTGCTTACAGCCCAACGCCGTGCAGGATGTTTGGCATTTGCCAGAGAACACCAAGATTGGCAAATTCGTGCTCTTCACAGATGAAAGCAGGTTCACACTGAGCACATGTGACAGACGTGACAGAGTCTGAAGATGCCGTGGAGAACGTTCTGCTGCCTGCAACATCCTCCAGCATGACCGGTTTGGCAGTGGGTCAGTCATGGTGTGGGGTGGCATTTCTTTGGTGGGCCGCACAGCCCTTCATGTGCTCGCCAGGGGTAGCCTGACTGCCATTAGGTACCGAGATGAGATCCTCAGACCCCTTGTGAGACCATATGCTGGTGCGGTTGGCCCTGGGTTCCTCCTAATGCAAAACAATGCTAGACCTCATGTGGCTGGAGTGTGTCAGCAGTTCCTGGAAGAGGAAGGCATTGATGCTATGGACTGGCCCGCCCGTTCCCCAGACCTGAATCCAATTGAGCACATCTGGGACATCATGTCTCGCTCCATCCAGCAACGCCACGTTGCACCACAGACTGTCCAGGAGTTGGCGGATGCTTTAGTCCAGGTCTGGGAGGAGATCCCTCAGGAGACCATCCGACACCTCATCAGGAGCATGCCCAGGCGTTGTAGGGAGGTCATACAGGCACGTGGAGGCCACACACACTACTGAGCCTCATTTAGACTTGTTTTAAGGACATTACATCAAAGTTGGATCAGCCTGCAGTGTGGTTTTCCACTTTAATTTTGAGTGTGACTCCAAATCCAGACCTCCATGGGTTGATAAATTTGATTTCCATTGATAATTTTTGTGTGATTTTGTTGTGAGCACATTCAACTATGTAAAGAAAAAAATATTTAATAAGAATATTTAATTCATTCAGATCTAGGATGTGTTATTTTAGTGTTCCCTTATTTTTTTTAGCAGTGTATGTAAAAACAATATATATATATATTTTTTTGTAAATCGTCCGATTAATCGGTATCGGCATTTTTGGTCCTCCAATAATCGGTATCGGTGTTGAAAAATCGGTCGACCTCTAATACACGGTATACAGCCCAAGCCTAACTACCACTACAGGTTATAAATGAAGGTTCAGTGGAGTTAGGGGTTAAGGATCAGGGGTCAGACTGACTCAGTGAGGATGCCATCGGCCGTGTCCTTGCCCTCGGGTGTGTCCCAGGTCACCCTGGCAGTGAGCTTGCCAGGCTCTGCCGTCTTGTCCTTCAGGTTAGGACACTTTATTACTGGGGCATCCACATCTACCAGAGAAGGAGAGAGGAGATGGGGTAAAGAGGTTAAAAGGTCAGCAGATGTGGAGGGAAGAGAAACAGGAAAAATGTGCTTTTCCCTGTTCTGTTCTGTCATGTTATGTCCTGTCTGTGTAATTGGGGTGATTTTAGACTAGAGAAGCTGCTGTGATGAGTGCTGTTTCACAGAGTCGTGGCTGAAAGACTACATTGATAACATACAGCTGGCTGGGTTTTTCATGCATCGGCAAGATAGAAGAGCTGCCTTTGGTAAGACAAGTGGTGGCGGTCTGTCTCTTTGTCAATAACAGCTGGTGCACAAAATCTAATATTAATGAAGTCTCAAGGTTTTGCTCACCCGAGGTAGAGTATCTCACGATAACACGTAGACAACACTATTTACCAAGAGAGTTTATCTATATTTTTTGTAGCTGCCTATTTACCAACCACAAATCGATGCTGGCACTAAGACCGCACTCAACGACCCGTATAAGTGTAACAGTATAATTTTAAACCGTCCCCTCGCCCATACCCGGCGCGAACCAGGGACCCTCTGCACACATCGACAACAGTCACCCTCGAAGCATCGTTACCCATCGCTCCACAAAAGCCGCGGCCCTTGCAGAGCAAGGGGAACTACTACTTCAAGGTCTCAGAGCAAGTGACGTAACCGATTGAAACGCTATTTAGCGCGCACCGCTAACTAAGCTAGCCGTTTCACATCCGTTACATAAGGCCATATTAAACAAGAAAATGCTCATCCAGAGGCGGCACTCTCAGTGGCCCGGGAACTTTAATGTAGGGAAACTTAAATCCGTTTTACCCCATTTCTACCAGCATGTTACATGTGAAACCAGAGGGAATAAACTCTAGACCACCTTTACTCCACACAGAGATATGCATACAAAGCTCACCCTCCATTTGGAAAATCTGACCATATCTCTATCCTCCTGATTCCGGCTTACAAATCAAATATAATTGTATTTGTCACATGCGCCAAATACAACAGGTGTAGTAGACCTTACAGTTAAATGATAACTTACAAGCTGTTAACCAACAATGCAGTTAAGAAAAAGAAGTCTTAAGTAAAAAATTCAAACAGCAATTCATTATAGAGCAGCATTAAAATAACAGTAGCGAGACTATATACATACGGGGGGTATCGGTACAGAGTCAATGTGCGGGGGCACCGGTTAGTCAAGGTCATTGAGCAGGTTGGGAGCTTCAAGTTCCTTGGTGTCCACATCACCAACGAATTCTCATGGTCCAAACACACCATGACAGTCGTGAAGAGGGCACGAAAATGCCTATTCCCTCTCAGGAGACTGAAAATATTTGTCATGAGTCCTCAGATCCTCAAAAGTTATACAGCTGCACCATTGAGAGCATCCTGACTGGTTGCATTGCCGGCCTGGTATGGCAACTGCTCGGCCTCCGACCGCAAGGCACTACAGAGGGTAGTGTGTACGGCCCAGTACACCAGTGGGGCCAAGCTTCCTACCATCCAGGACCTCTATACTGGATGGCAGGAAGCCTAGTGGTTGGGGCGGCAGGTAGCCTAGTGGTTAGAGCATTGGGCCAGTAAACGTAAGGTTGCTAGATCGAATAAGAACAAGGTAAAAATATGTCGTTCTGCCTATGAACAAGGCAGTTACACCGCTGTTCCTAGGCTGTCATTGTAAATAAGAATTTGTTCTTAACTGACTTGCCTAGTTAAATAAAGGTTAAATAAAAATAAAACAAAAAATATACCAGTAAGAGGAAGGCCCTAAAAATTGCCAAAGACTCCAGCCACCCTAGTAATAGACTTTTCTCTCTGCTACCGCAGTACCAGAGCGCCAAGTCTAGGTCCAAAAGGCTTCTTAACAGCTTCTACCCCCAAGCCATAAGACTGCTGAACAACTAAGCAAATGGCTACCTGGACTATTTGCATTGACCCCCCCCATTTTTAAGCTGCTGCTACTCTGTTTATTATCTATGCATGGTCACTTTACCTCTAGCTACATGTACAGACGTGGCCAAAAGTTGAGAATGACACTAATATTCATTTCCACAAAGTTTACTGCTTCAGTGTCTTTAGATATTTTTGTAAGATGTTACTATGGAATACTGACGTATAATTCCAAGCATTTCATAAGTGTCAAAGGCTTTTATTGACAATTACATGAAGTTGATGCAAAGAGTCAATATTTGCAGTGTTGACCCTTCTTTTTCAAGACCTCTGCAATCCGCAGAGGCATGCTGTCAATTAATTTCTGGGCCACATCCTGACTGATGGCAGCCCATTTTTGCATAATCAATGCTTGGAGTTTGTCAGAATTTGTAGGTTTTTGTTTGTCCACCCGCCTCTTGAAGATTGACCACAAGTTCTCAATGGGATTACGGTCTGGGGAGTTTCCTGGCATGACACAGGACTGATGGTAGCGCTCACCTTGTCTTCTCCAGACAACCTTTTTTGCCGGATGCCCCAAACAATCAGAAAGAGGATCCATCAGAGAAAATGACTTTACCCCAGTCCTCAGCAGTCCAATCCCTGTACCTTTTGCAGAATATCAGTCTGTCCCTGATGTTTTTCCTGGAGAGAAGTGGCTTCTTTGCTGTCCTTCTTGACACCAGGCCATCCTCCAAAAGACTTCGCCTCACTGTACGTGCAGATGAACTCACACCTGCCTGCTGCCATTCCTGAGCAAGCTCTGTGCTAGTGGTGCCCCGATCCCGCAGCTGAATCAACTTTAGGAGACGGTCCTGGTGCTTGCTGGACTTTCTTGATGCCCTGAAGCCTTCTTCACAACTATTGAACCGCTCTCCTCGAAGTTGTTGATGATCCGATAAATGGTTGATTATGGTGCAATCTTACTGGCAGCAATATCCTTGCCTGTGAAGCTCTTTTTGTGCAAAGCACTGATGATGGCATGTGTTTCCTTGCAGGTAACCATGGTTGACAGAGGAAGAACAATGATTCCAAGCACCACCCTCCTTTTGAAGCTTCCAGTCTGTTATTCGAACTCAATCAGCATGACAGAGTGATCTCCAGCCTTGTCAACACTCACACCTGTGTTAACGAGAGAATCACTGACATAATGTCAGCTGGTCCTTTTGTGGCAGGGCTGAAATGCAGTGGAAATGTTTTTTTGTGGATTCAGTTCATTTGCATGGCAAAGAGGGACTTTGCAATGAATTGCAATTAATCTGATCACTCTTCATAACATTCTGGAGTATATGCAAATTGCCATCACACAAACTGAAGCAGCAGACTTTGTAAAAATTAATATTTGTGTCATTCTCTAAACTTTTGGCCACGACTGTACATATTACGTCAATTACCTCGACTAACCAGTGGCCCCACACATGGACCGGTACCCCCTGTATATAGCCTTGTTACAGTTATTTTATTGTTGCTCTTTCATTATTTGTTATTTTTCTATTTTCTTATTTTTTACTTTGTATTTATTTATTGTTTACTTCAGTTTAATTAGTAAATATTTTCTAAACATTAAAAAAAACTGCATTGTTGGTTAAGGGCTTGTAAGCATTTCACTGTTGAAAAAAATTGATTTGATTTGATTTGGCAGCTACAGACAAACACCACACACACAAACGCCATACACATACTGTACATCGGTAAATGCACACACGAACGCACGTACACACATCCACACAAGCACTCTCTGACTCACCTATGCAGGCGCTCTCCCCTGAGGTCCAGGTCTTGTGGTACTGGCAGGTGACAGTCTTGGACCCCTTCAGAGTGTATCCAAGGGAGCAGAAGAACTCACAGCGGGAGTTAAAGTAGGATCCATCTGAACACTTATAGCCACCATTAGCAGGCATCTGTAGCTTAGGACACCGGATCTCTGACAGGGAAACACAAATCAAGTCCAAAAATGTATTTTCACAAAGAGGGTGTATGATTAGCAGGTAGCTGATAAATCTGACAATGATTCTATTGGTTGTGTGTATCTTCAGTGGTTACATACAGTACCAGTCAAAAGTTTGGACACACCTACTATTTTATGGGTTTTTCTTTATTTGTACTACATTTCTACATTGTAGAATAACAGTGAAGACATCATAACTATAAAATAACACATATGGAATCATGTAGTAACCAAAAAAGTGTTAAACAAAATCAAAAATATATTTTATACTTGAGATTCTTCAAAGTAGCCACTCTTTGCCTTGATGACAACTTTGCACACTCTTGGCATTCTCTCAACCAGCTTCATGAGGTAGTCACCTGGAATTAATTTAAATTAACAGGTGTGCCTTGTTAAAAGTCAATTTGTGTAAGACTAAGTCCATATTATGGCAAGAACAGCTCAAATAAGCAAGGATCACAACCTCTTTTTCAACCTTCGCAACTAGATTGCCGGGCAGGGTGGGTGTGAGGCCAGAGACAGCAGGGGTTCAAACCGTAGAACCCAGTTCTTACATTTGAATATAAAAATGGATTTGATCAAACAAAGCTATGCTACCTTTTATCTCTGGGACCCTCAGGATGACAAATCAGAGCAAGATTACTGAATGTAATTACATTATTTACCTTCTGAGGTGAATGTATCAAATCAGTTGCCATGATAAAAGCATGTTGTTGTTTTGCACTCTCCTCAGACAATAACGTGGTCTTTTTTCGCTGTAATAGCTACTGTAAATTGGACAGTGCAGTTAGATTAACAAGAAGTTAAGCTTTCTGCCCATATAAGACATGTCTAATGCCCTGGAAAGTTGGCTGCTATTTACACTGTCATTCTAGTCACATTAGCGCATGTTAACAACAACCGTTCCAGTTTAGGGACACAAACTCTAAACAAAAACTGTTCAGAGGAGACTGCGTGAATCAGGTCCTCGTGGTCAAATTGCTGCAAAGAATCCATTACTAAAGGACACCAATAATAAGAAGAGACTTGCTTGGGCCAAGAAACACGAGCAATGGACATTAGACTGGTGGAAATCTGTCCTTTGGTGTGATGAGTCCAAATTTGAGATTTTTGGTTCCCACTACCGTGTCTTTGTGAGACGCAGAGTATGTGAACGCTAGGATCTCTGCATGTGTGGTTCCCACCGTGTAGCATGGAGGAGGTGTGAAATTGTGGGTGTGTTTCACTGGTGACACTGTCTGTGATTTATTTAGAATTCAAAGTTGGCTGCTATTTACACTGTCATTCTAGTCACATTAGCGCATGTTAACAACAACCGTTCCAGTTTAGGGACACCGATCTTAAGACATGAAGGTCAGTCAATACTGAACACATCAAGAACTTTGAAAGTTTCTTCAAATGCAGTCGCTAAAACCATCAAGCGCTATGATGAAACTGGCTCTCATGAGGACCGCCACAGGAAAGGAAGACCCAGAGTTACCTCTGCTGCAGTGGATAAGTTCATTAAAGTTACCAGCCTCAGAAATTGCAGCCCAAATAAATGCTTCACAGAGTTCAAGTAACAGACATCTCAACATCAACTGTTCAGGCCTTCAAGGTTGAATTGAATTGCAAGAAACCACTACTAAAGGACGGCAATAAAAAGAAGAGACTTGCTTGGGCCAAGAAACACAAGCAATTGACATTAAACCTGTGGGAATCTGTCATTTGGTCTGATGAATCCAAATTTGAGTGCCATGTCTTTGTGAGATGCAGAGTAGGTGAACGCCTGTGTGGTTCCCACCGTGAAACATGGAGGAGAAGGTGGGATGTTGTGGGAATGCTTTGCTGATGATGCGGTCGGTGATTTATTTAGATTTCAAGGCACAATGAACCAGCATGGCTACCACAGCACTCTGCAGCAATACGCCATCCCATCTGGTTTGCACTTAGTGGGACTATCATTTGTTTTTCAACAGGACAATGGCCCAAAAACACATCTCCAGGCTGTGGAAGGGCTATTTAACCAAAAAGGAGAGTGATGGAGTGCTGCATCAGATGACCTGGCCTCCACAATCACCCGACCTCAACCCAATTGAGATGGTTTGGGATTTTTAAAAATGTTATTTCACCTTTATTTAACCAGGTAGGCCAGTTGAGAACAAGTTCTCATTTACAACTGCGACCTGGCCAAGACAAAGCAGTGCGACAAAAACAACAACAGAGTTACACATAAACAAACATACAGTCAATAACACAATATATATATATATATATATATATATATATATATATATATATATATATATATATATATACAGTGTGTGCAAATGTAGTAAGATTAGGGAGGTAAGGCAATAAATAGGCCATAGTGGCGAAATAATTACAATTTAGCATAAACACTGGAGTGATAGATGTGAAGATGATGATGTGCAAGTAGATGCTGGTGTGCAAAAGAGCAAAAATAAATAACAATATGGGGATGAGGTAGTTGGGTGGGCTATTTACAGATGGGCTGTGTGTAGGTGCGCTGCTCAGACAAGCGGATGCTTAAAGTTAGTGAGGGAGATGTAAGTCTCCAGCTTCAGTGATTTTTGCAATTTGTTCCAGTCATTGGCAGCAGAGAACTGGAAGGAAAGGTGGCCAAATGAGGAGTTGGCTTTGGGGATGACCAGTGAAATATACCTGCTGGAGCGAGAGCTACAGGTGGGTGTTGCAATGGTGAACAGTGAGCTGAGAAAAGACAGGGCTTTACATAGCAAAGACTTATAGATGACAAGGAGCCAGTGGGTTTGGCGACAAACATGAAGCGAGGGACAGTCAACGAGAGCATAGAGGTCGCAGTGGTGGGTGGTATATGGGGCTTTGGTGACAATTTTTTTATTTAACTAGGCAAGTCAGTTAAGAACAAATTCTTATTTTCAATGACGGCCTAGGAACAGTGGGTTAACTGCCAGTTCAGGGGCAGAACGACAGATTTGTACCTTGTCAGCTTGGGGGTTTGAACTTGCAACCTTCCGGTTACTAGTCCAACGCTCTAACCACTAGGCTACCCTGCCACAAAACGGATGGCACTGTGATAGACTACATCTAATTTGCTGAGTAGAGTGTTGGAGGCTATTTTGTAAATGACATCGTCATAGTCAAGGATTGGTAGGATAGTCAGTTTATGAGGGTATGTTTGACAGCATGAGTGAAGGAGGCTCGAAATCAGATTGCATAGCGGAGAAGGTACGGTGGGATTCAAAACGGTTGGTGATCTGTTTGTTAACTTGGCTTTCGAAGACTTTAGCAAGGCAGGGCAGGATGGATATAGGTCTATAAGAGTTTGGGTCTAGAGTGTCTCCCCCTTTAAAGAAGGGAAGAAAGGTTGAACAAGCTAGTAAAAGGGATTGCAACAATTGCCGCAGAAAGAGAGGGTCCAGAAAGAGAGGGTCCAGATTGTCTATCCCAGTTTATTTGTAGGGGTCCAGATTTTGCAGCTTTTTCAGAACATCAGCTATCTGGATTTGGGTGAAGGAGAGGTGGGTGGGGGGCTTGGGCAAGTTTCTGCAGGGGGTGCAGAGCTGTTGGCCGGGGTAGGTGTAGACAGGTGGAAAGCATGACTAGCCGTAGAAAAATGCTTATTGAAATTCTCGATTATCGTGGATTTATCGGTGGTGACAGTGTTTTCTAGCCTCGGTGCAGTGGGCAGTTGGGAGGAGGTGATCTTATTCTGCATGGACTTTACAGTGTCTCAAAACTGAGGAGTTGGGATGAGTTGGCCCGCAGAGTGAAGGAAAAGCAGCCAACAAGTGCTCAGCATCTGTGGGAACTCCTTCAAGACTGTTGGAAAAGCATTCCAGTTGAAGTTGGTTGACAGAATGCCAAGAGTGTGCAAAAGCTGTCATCAAAGCAAAGGGTGGCTACTTTGAAAAAATCTCAAATCTATTTAGATTTGTTAAACACTTGTTTGGTTACTACATGATTCCATGTGTGTTATTTCTACAATGTAAAAAATTTTAAAAATAAAGAAAAACCCTTGAATGAGTAGGTGTTTCCAAACTTTTGACTGGTACTGTATGTTTGGTGTAAAGGTGTCCAGTGATTTTGGGTCTCGCCAGTAGGCCAGGTGTGCGAGTTTGTGTGTGTGGTGGTCTCACCCCTGCAGGCGTAGTTTCCTGACCAGTGTTTGCTGGCCATACACACCACCTCTGGGTGTCCCTGCTGCATCTCGTAACCCCTCTTACAGCGGATCTTACAGCGCGATCCCATCACGTTCTTATAATACTGCCCCCCAGGACTCCGACAACTCACGTCGCCATGCTTCACCTTGATGGGCGCGCACCAAGGGGTCCCTAAAAATGGGGTTGAGGGGGGAATAAGAGGGAGAGTTATAGCATTCACATAAAAGATTGAAATAAATGTCCTTCTGGTTCAGATGCTGGACAGACATCTTCCTATACAGTATAGAGATAGACATTATCTGTTTGTGCCGCAATGTAAATTAACTATTGGGGGCCGGGGGGTATTTACCAGTGTGTTGGACATCATTGTGTTCTCACCTTACTGCTAAAATGAAGAGAGGCTATGAGTGTAAGTCAGGCAGTGAGTTTCCCATAGCAACATACATAATCCATACTGATTTACCACAGGACAGTGTTTACAGCAGACTAAAGAGATGAAATCTGGAGTGCTAGTGTAAACCCATCCATCATCTTATCACAGGTAGACAGAATGATACAATGGCTTTGTCACTCACCATAATCCATACTGACAATAAGAAGTACTTGACAACAAGAAGTACTTGCTTGAGTAAAGAAAAGATAGAGGTTGAGAGTAAGGGAAATAGATTGAGTGTGTGTGTGGGTGTCTGTCTGTCTTTGATCACTTTGATCCAGTGGATTTAAACGGGATCGCTCAATCATACTGTTGATTAGAGCTACTAAACCCCATCAATTGAACTATTAATAAATATAACCTTCAGAATGGAGGCTGAAGTGGATGATGATCTAGAGCTGATTTACAGCATGAGGGATAAAGATTTGTCAGAAGAACACTCAAGTTGCCTACAACTTTCCTCGACCAGTTGGATGGCTCTATCCATCCCTCAAAAGCTTACCTAAAGATTCCTTTTGGGAATGCCAAGTTTGAGGGGCCAGTAGGTTTGTATTCCAGGGAAATAAAATATGCAGTCTTTTCCCACTGGCTCAGAACACACACACTTTCTTGTAAGCACGCACGCACACACACACACTCTCAAACATACACCAGCTGGACAGGAGCTGGACAGTTTGTGTTTGTGTGTGTTGGCTGTAACTCCAGTCTCCACTGTCATTGAGTAAAAGAACACAATACTATATTTGAGTCTCTACAGAAGAGAAATAGTCCAGGAGTTTGGTTTGGCCCAGAGGGTAAAATTCTGTCTAACTGACCTCAAAGAAAAGTTGAAAGTTAGTTTGACATAATTGTGTCAGTTTGTAAAACATGGGATGAAGCATATCGCTATCTTGTGGAGAAGAAAATAACATAGTTATGTATATCACATTGAAGTGAAAGACACGCAGCTAACTTTGATTGGCTTTTTAAATAAAATAAATGTTTTCAATGTTGATAAAAAGTGAAGTCAATGCTTTGAGTTTAAAAGGCTCATTTCAACCCTAAACTTTCCTGCAAGTTGAAAGCGAGTGCCAGAGTGTGTAAAAAGCGTGCGTGCGTGTGGCAGCAGAGCTTGGTCAAAGCATTCACCTCCGTTTCTACGAGCATATGCATCTTCATCATCTCCATAGCCATAGTATCCCGACCCTGAGAAAGTAAGAGGGAGAAGAAAGCAGCTAGTGACCAAGGCAGGGAGAGAGCAAGGCTGCATTCAAGATAAGAGTAGGGCTGCATTGGTTTCTGTATAGCACTTTGTGACATCTGCTGATGTAAAAAGGGCTTTATAAATACATTTGATTGAAAGGGTTTATCAACGTTTCAAAACATGATGTGGGCCTAATCCTTCAACAAAAGATTTGGGTTGGACTTTACTGGTGTTTTGCAAGAGGTCATTATTAAATCAAGATTATCACTGTTGGAAAACGTTGCTAAACTATTCCTCCAAAGAGGAATGAGAGAAATCTCTTTAACACGTGCAGAGAAGCAGAACCTCAAGGGATCCTTTCTCCCCAGCTGGTTTGGCACAATGAATCACTTTTACTGCAACCTTGTTCTAAAACCAGTGGTGCAATGGCAACCTCACACTGGGGTTACATTCAGTAAGTATGAAACTGAAGGAAACGTTTTGAAACGGAGGAGGAACTACCTAAACCTTTTCTCCATTCCAAAATGTTTTTTCATGTTTGTTCTTGCTGAAATGTGACTCAGGGTCTTGTTGTGAGGTCACCAACATACTTACTGTGATATGTGACTAGTGCTCCAATATTGGTTTCCTCTCCTTCTTGGTCACTATGAGAGTAGAGGTCGACCGATTATGATTTTTCAACGCCGATACAGATTATTGGATGACCACAAAAAGCCGATACCGTTTAAATCGGACTATTTTTTATTTATTTATTTGACAATTACATGACAATACTGAATGAACACTTATTTTAACTTAATATAATACATCAATAAAAATCCATTTAGCCTCAAATAAATAATGAAACATGTTCAATTTGGTTTAAATAAGGCAAAAACAAAGTGTTGGAGAAGAAAGTAAAAGTGCAATATGTGCCATGTAAAAAAGCTAATCTTTAAGTTCCTTGCTCAGAACCAGAGAACATATGAAAGCTGGTGGTTCCTTTTTATACTTCTTATGGCTGCAGGGGCAGTATTGAGTAGCTTGGATGAATAAGGTGTCCATAGGTGCCCAGAGTAAATGGCCTGCTCCTCAGTCCCAGTTGCCAATATATGCATATTATTAGTACATGTGGATAGAAAACACTCTGAAGTTTCTAAAACTGTTTGAGTGGTGTCTGTGAGTATAACAGAACTCATATTGCAGGCAAAAACCTGAGAATATATCCAAACAGGAAGTGGGAAATCTGAGGTTTGTAGTTTTTGAACAGTCCTATCGAATACACAGTGGGATATGGTTCATGTTGCACTTCCTAGGGATGACTAGATGTCAACCGTCTTTAGAAGCTTGAATGAGGCTTCCACTGTGACGTGGGGCTGGATGAGAGCTCTTTGAGTCAGTGGTCTGGCAGAGAGCCAGGTCCTGGTCAGCGCATTTCACATGAGAGCGACCTGAGTTCCATGGCTTTTCTACAGGCAATGGAATTCTCTGGTTGGAACGTTATTGAAGATTTATGATAAAAACATCCTAATGATAGATTCTATACTTAGATTGAAATGTTTCTATGACCTGTAATATAACTTTTTGAACTTTTCGTCCGACGTTTGGCTTGACCTACACGAGCGTTTGGATTTGAGTACTAAACGCCCTAACAAAAGTAGATACTTGGACATAAATAA
This sequence comes from Oncorhynchus gorbuscha, assembly GCF_021184085.1. Lineage (NCBI taxonomy): Eukaryota > Metazoa > Chordata > Actinopteri > Salmoniformes > Salmonidae > Oncorhynchus > Oncorhynchus gorbuscha. The sequence goes on from NC_060173.1 coordinate 89,399,314, forward strand.
TGGACATTATCGAACAAATCAAACATGAATTGTGGAACTAGGATTCCTGGGAGTACATTCTGATGAACATCATCAAAGGTAAGGGAATATTTATAATGTAATTTCTGATTTCTGTTGACTCCAACATGGCAGATAAAAAATAATAATTTCTGAGCGCCGTTCTCAGAGTATTGCATGGTTTGCTCTGTCCGTAAAGCTTTTTTGAAATCTGACACAGCGGTTGCATTAACTTCTTATGGCTGGGGGGCAGTATTGAGTAGCTTGGATGAATAAGTTGCCCAAAGTAAACGGCCTGCTCCTCAGTCTCAGTTGCTAATATATGCATATTATTATTAGTATTGGATAGAAAACACTCTAAAGTTTCTAAAACTGTTTGAAAGATGTCTGTGAGTATAACAGAACTCATATGGCAGGCAAAATCCTGAGGAGAAATCAAAACAGGAAGTGAGAAATCTGAGCTTTGTATGTATTCACCAGCGTCACTGTCACGCCTTGGTTATTGTATTTTGTGTTTTTGGTATATGTTTGGGTAGGCCAGGGTGTGACATGGGTTTATATGTTGGGTTTCGTATTGGGGTTTGTATTAATTGGGATTGTGTATGATTAGGGGTGTGTCTAGTTAGGCTTGGCTGCCTGAGGCGATTCTCAATTGGAGTCAGGTGATTCTCGTTGTCTCGGATTGGGAACCGTATTTAGGTAGCCTGAGTTCGCTTTGTATTTTGTGGGTGTTTGTTCCTGTCTCTGTGTAGTGTTCACCAGATAGGCTGTAATAGGTTTCATGTTCCGTTTGTTGTTTTTGTATTTATTCAGTTATTTCATGTACCGCGATTAACTTCATTAAAGTCATGAGTAACCTACACGCTGCATTTCGGTCTAACTCTCTTCATTCAACAGACAAACGACGTTACAGTCACCAATGAAATCCCCTTGAGATATTAATGATGTTGCACTGCCTAGGGGTTCCAGATGTTATTCTAGATGTCAACCATCAATATAAATTTGAATGAGACTTCTACGGTGTTGTGGGAGTGAATGAGAGCAGAATCTATCAGATGTCTGGCAGTCAGCCATTTTCTGATCACGCTTATTCCTCATGGTATTCACTTGCGTTCCATTGCTCATGAAGACATGAAGGAATGCTCCGGTTGGAACTTTATTGAAGCTATATGTTAAAAACGTCCTAAAGATTGATTCTGTACTTAGTTTTAAATGTTTTTTCGACCTGTAATATAACTTTTTGAAGTTTTTGTCCGATGTAATGCTGACCAGAATGAGCGTTTGGATATGTATACCAAACACGCTAACAAAAGAAGGTATTTGGAGATAAATAACAGACATTATCAAACAAAACAAACATTTATTGTGGACCTGAGATTCCTGGAGTGCTTTCTGATGTAGATCATCAAAGGTAAGGGAATATTTATCATATAATTTCTTGTTTATATTGACGCCATCATTGCGGCTTTTGTGACGTTTACTTTTGAGCGCCGTTGCAGATTATTGCATGGGTTTCTTTTTCCGTAAAAAAATGTTGAAATCTGACACAGCGGTTGCATTAAGGAGAGGTATATCTATAATTCCATGTGTATAACTTGTATTATCATCTACATTTATTATGAGTATTTCTGTTGAATGATGTGGGTATGCAAAATCACTGGATGTTTTTGGAACTAGTGAATGTAATGCGCCAATGTAAACTCATATTTTGATAAATATGAACTTTATCAAACAAAACATACATGTATTGTGTAACATGAAGTCCTATGAGTGTCATTTTATGAAGATGATTAAAGTGATTAATCTCTATTTGTGGTTCTTGTGACTGGCTGGAAAATCTTTTGCTGGAAAAATGGCTGTGTTTTTCTGTGGCTATGAGGTGACCTAACATTATCATTTGTGGTGCTTTTGCTGTAAAGCATATTTGAAATCGGACACTGTGGTGTGATTAACAACAAGATTACCTTTAAAATGGTATAAGATACATGCATGTTTGAGGAATTGTAATTATGAGATTTCTGTTGTTTTGAATTTGGCGCCCTGCACTTTCACTGGCTGTTGTCATGTCGATCCCGTTAACGGGATTGCAGCCCTAAGAAGATTTAACATGAGACTTCAATATTCCAAGGTAAGAGGTTTTAGGTTGTAGTTAATATTATATATATTATATTATTATTAGACTATCTCTCTCTATACCATTTGTATTCCATATACCTTTGACTATTGGATGTTCTTATAGGCACTTTAGTATTGCCAGTGTAACAGTATAGCTTCCGTCCCTCTCCTCGCTCCTACCTGGGCTCGAACCAGGAACACATCGACAACAGCCACCATTTGAAGCAGCATTTCACATTGCTGCACAAAATCCGCGTCCCTTGCGGAACAAGGGGAACAACTACTCCAAGTCTCACAGCGAGTGACGTTTGAAACGCTATTAGCGCGCACACTGCTAACTAGCTAGCCATTTCACATCGGTTACACCAGCCTAATCTCGGGAGTTGATAAACTTGAAGTCATAAACAGCGCAATGCTTGAAGCATTACTAAGGGCTGCTGGCAAAATCACGAAAGTGCTGTTTGAATGAATGCTTACGAGCCTGCTGCTGCCTACCATTGCTCAGTCAGACTTCTCTATCAAATATCAAATCATAGACTTAATTATCATAGCCTTTGGTCATTAATATGGTCGAATCCGGAAACTATCATTTCGAAAACAAAACATTTATTATTATCACATATACCCTGACTCTGCGTGCAATGAACGCAAGAAAAGTGACACAATTTCACCTGGTTAATATTGCCTGCTAACCTGGATTTCTTTTAGCTAAATATGCAGGTTTAAAAATAGATACTTCTGTGTATTGATTTTAAGAAAGGCATTGATGTTTATGGTTAGGTACACGTTGGAGCAACGGCAGTCCTTTTCCCGCACCGCATCGTTTATATACAACGCAGGACACGCTACATAAACTAGTAATATCATCAACCATGTGTAGTTAACTAGTGATTATGATTGATTGATTGTTTTTTATAAGATAAGTTTAATGCTAGCTAGCAACTTACCTTAGCTTCTTACTGCATTCGCGTAACATGCAGGCTCCTCGTGGAGTGCAATGTAAAGCAGGTGGTTAGAGCGTTGGACTAGTTAACTGTAAGGTTGCAAGATTGAATCCCCGAACTGACAAGGTAAAAATCTGTCGTTTTGCCCCTGAACAAGGCAGTTAACCTACCGTTCCTAGGCCGTCATTGAAAATAAGAATGTGTTCTTAACTGACTTTCCTAGTTAAAAAGGTGTACAAAAAATAATAATAATTCAGCCAAATCGGGGGGCCAAAAATAACGATTTCGATTGTTATGAAAACTTGAAATCGGCCCTAATTAATCGGCCATTCCGATTAATCGGTCGACCTCTATGTGAGAGAGCTAGAAAAAGAATGGCCCTTCCAATAGAAATCTGGCTTATTGCTTTCATCTGTCAAGATATTTGATATCAGTTGTCAAAAGGAAAGCAGATATGAGTATTGGGACGTTGCTTGTCTGGCAGACAATGCTTCGCTGTCACAGCAAAATTACTGCTTCAAAATGATACATAACCTTTCAATTCACAATGCAAGATAAAGGAGTGACATTAGGGAGAGAGAAAAAGGTGAGGATTATAGTGAAGGGAGCGGGAGAGAGAATGGGTGAGGGAAGGAAAGGGGTGTAAATGGGAGAGAGGAGTGAGAAGCGAGCTCAGATACGCCTAATCACTACCAGAGGAGGATGTTGTGGACTCCAACCCAGTGTGAATGTGTTCTCTGTTCAGGATCCATGAGGGACAAAACAGACAGAGAAGTCTTTCACTCCTGCTACAGCTACACGCTCCCAGCCCGGCAGGCGTACATACACGTCAGCCAAATGCCTAACGTGCACTGCGGTTTTAGCAGTCAGATCACACTGCTACTGAGCACATCCGTATACAGACCCTGAATCTGATTTGGCTGACTGAGGGGAAAAGTCACGGGCACACAGCCAAGGAAGTCTATCAGAGGGAAACAGACATATCTGGGAAACTAATCACAGGTGTGTGCTGCTGCTTCAGATCAGTTCTATAACAAGCTTGCAGTCAATTCACTGCCTACAGTGAGGTTATATATGACTATCCTTACAGAGTACGACCGCTATATGGCCCAACACCAGAGTGCACATGGAGAACTTACCACACATCTCTACTGGGCTTTGTTATGGAGCCATAATAGACAACAGACAACAGAGTAAATCTAACACACACACACACGTAGGCCTTCCTTTCCCTCTCTATCGAGACTGTTCTAGAGATTACTATCCTGCTACAACAACTAAAGTTCTGCTCTGATTTTTTGGTTTTGTTATTCTGTAATAAATGGAATCCTAGGGGGCTCTACTGACATACACCATACCAGCAGAGAGCCTCATAGCCTATAGCAGGGGATATTTCCCAGAGGCAGAGCTAGTCCATCTTCTCCACATGCACATCCTTAGAGACAAAGGCAGCCAGTTAGACTGACACTCACATCCCATCCAGCAATCTGCAGCAGAGGGCATAACACATTATTATAGACGTGTCTCTCTCCTTTCCTAAGGGATCTTAGAGGGATCTTAGAATACCGCAGTACTGTTCCTTTTCCACTCAAAGCGGGTCTCCAGAACAGCCAGGAATAAAATAACACTATGATTAACTTGAAACGATCTCATCCACATCATCAAATTGAGCCAGCCTTGAATAAAAGCTGATATGCTGAGAAGTTGACACTCAACTTGGCAGTATAAAGTTATTTCTTATTTGCTTAATATCAGTGTGTGAATGAAGGCCAGATCCAGAGTTTTCAATAACAAAGAAAGAGAAAGCCTATAAGTTGTCATTCATCCACATAAACATGGTCCCGGTCCCAACAGTCTTTCTGTCAGTGCACTGAGGTTTGGAATCAGACAGAATCCCTAACAGTCTCTCTCTTCTTTTCTCTTCTCTCTCACTGTGAAAATGACTCCTCAGAGGGTGGGAAGACGTCAGAGAGAACACGGTGTTGATAAAACAGAGAGAGCGACAGAGCGAGAGAGGCTCTCCTGCCAAGCTCAATGAGAACAACAGGGCCAGAGGGAACACAAACTGAGGTTCCAGTCAGCTTTATTCAGCTGAGCTGTGCGTAATAGGAATTGATGACAGGGTTAATGTAGAAACATGCCAGGAGGAGAACTGAACAGGCAGTACAGGCATCTGTTATTTCATCTGGGCATTAGAAACACATAGACTAAAGACAGTGAAGTGATTTGACCATATTTTTCGCACTGCCTCTGTGCACAACTTCCCTTTAATAGATCTCTTCCTCAACCAACCACTTAAACTTGTGTTCTCTCCAACATCACATGCTCACGACACCTTAACGCATCAATCCCTGACTCGCTTACCGTCATGCTCTCTTTCTCTCTCACCATGGAAAATGAGAAGAAACATTATTACTGCTATTCCAGTGGTATTAGTAAGCTGGCAGGCTTAGAGAATTCCCTGGGTTACATCACTCTGTGCTAAGACGGCATGTTTGAGCTTTCTGACAATTAACTATACATACAAGGTCACTCACCACCTAGACCAACAGCACAACAGTCCATTTGTAAAATATGAATGATTCATAGAGTCATTATGACTGGGTTTCACTGTAAGTAGAAATGCATGCTGAGCGAGCTATAAAGGAGAAAGCGTCGCTGAGTGTGTACTTGTGTCTGTGTGAGTGTCTGCTTGTGCTGACAGAGAAAATAGTAATGAGACGGGACAAAGGAGACAGTGGCAACCATCTTGTTTTTTGAGACAGCAGCCGAGACAGAAACATACAGAGTTCCGGAGAGAACCAACCATCAATCCCTTCCCTTGCCAGTTACCACCCATCTTCATATGCCCTGGAGGTAGCATCAACACTCCGCCTGTCTCTCAGTAGACACCTCAATGCACGTAAAGTAACAACACTCAGCCTGTCTCTCAGTAGACACCTCAATGCACGTAAAGTAACAACACTCAGCCTGTCTCTCAGTAGACACCTCAATGCACGTAAAGTAACAACACTCAGCCTGTCTCTCAGTAGACACCTCAATGCATTCTATAACACCAAAGCAAAGAAAGGTTACTAAGGCTACTTAAAACCCAAACCATCCATCCTTCTCAACCCCCTTTAAAACACACACACACACATAAATTACGCCACATAAAGTCTAACTAACAACCCCCAAATAAATACAAAGACCCCATGTTAAATCAACCCCCATAAACACACACACACACACACACACACACACACACACACACACACACACACACACACACACACACACACACACACACACACACAGTGACCTCCAGCTATAAGCATCAGTTTGACAAGCTGTGTTTACCCTGTCAGTGTAAATCTAACTCCAGTAGCGTATGCACATGTTTCAGCCTGTTTCTCAGACAGAAGTGGTAAGCCGCGCCGCCACTGGACAAGACACATACATCTCCAAATCAACACCCTCACACACCCCAAGCACACACACCCACACAATCTCTCTCTCTGACACACATTACATCTCTAACCTTGATACAGACATACACATGCACTCCATGATAAACGCACACGTATACACACAGGCATCCAAACTATTATACAGTCCCATCTCGTCTTGAACTTATTTCAGCTTGTCATTACTCTTCAGTGAATGTTCCTCTGCAGGATACTGTCCCTGCCCTGTTGGCACCCAGCCATCTGGAAAACTCTCTCAGTGCATGTGTGTGTGTGTAAGTGCTTGCATATATGTGTGTGTGACTTTGTGTGAAATTATTGTGTAACCAAGCTAAGATGAGAGAACACCACATGGAATCAAATCAATCGACCAGCAAAAAATAAAACAACTATACTGGTCTCTCTATCCCATCATGGTGTCTGTCTACCTTTAAATCAATGGTATGGCCTGTTGACGGTTCCTTTCAACTGGTACAGTCCTCCTGTCACCCTCCAAAGAGACCTTACAATCTTATTAAACAAAACCACCCAGCACTGGACAGACACTAACTCCACAGATCTGCGGGTCTAGGAAAGCTAGGAAATGGGAGGAGGCAGTCCGAGCAAATGTGCAGTTAATCCGAACACAGGCGCCCTTGTGTGGCTTGTGGCCGGTGACGGCTCCGACATCCCGGAGCTATGGGCTCTGATTGCAGAGCACGGAGCTCCAATGCCGGTCACACTGGGGTGGACTGTAGTCTGGAAATATTTACTGGAGACGTGGAATTATCTAGGCTATTGACAATTTCGATGTGATTCGCCACTCTGTTGACTGAAATCATAGACCATTGGCTAGGTAAAGATTAGTTACATTTTGGCACGTTTAACGTACATATCCCCTTGTTAAAAGAATGTACAACTGTTAAACTCATTACCCACTGGACACATTGGTTGAATCAATGTTGTTTCCACTACATTTCAATGAAATTACGTTGAACCAACGTGGAATAGCTGCGTTGAATTGACGTCTGTGCCCAGTGGGATAGCGCCCTTACTTTGCATGGCAAAATAACTTGAACAAAGGACTTAATTAATAAATGTTTTTTTACAGGCTATAGCACGAAGGTAAGCTAAGGCACCATCTACATAATGCTGGCTTTAGTGTCTCTCATGAATTCTGCGGGAGACGTCCCCCAGATGCGCACTGCATTCCCCCTTTTACCCTAGCCTCAACCCCTCCACGTAAACATAAAATGTGGCTCTAAAAAAGTAGCGGTGGGATATAGGCTAACCGATAATGAATACGTAATAACAGAACAAATTGCAACAACCACTAACTATGTTATGCAAATATCTAAAAACGTTACATTTGAGAAATGTAAATTAAATGGACGGTGTCAATTTGGACACTAGTGGGTTAACTAAATCCCTCTGATCCGCGGGATGGATAAATATTTGCAATTCCTTACCTTCATACGCTAAACTGAAGAAGAGCTGGACAAACACGAACAGGGACACTACCAGCCAGGTGTCCATATTCAACATCTTTGTAAAGTACAGGAAAACTTCCAAGGCATTCCAACTTTCCAAAGACCCGCCTCCTGCTCCAGAAACACGAGAGGATACTCCACCAGGATCCTAATCGAATCTGGCCTGAGCCACGGCGCGCGCGTCACAGCTAAGTGCAGCAACACTGAACTAAACACTGCAAACAACTCTAACAAATTATAGTAGACATTTTAACCTGCAACAAAAGGACTTTGTTTTCATACAATAGCTTACGCATTTAGGTCTAGTTGCCACTTGCCAAGGCTGCTGGGGAAATACATTCCCCAATAAAAAAATCTAAAAGCACAACCAAATAAAGGCATCTGAAACACCAAAGTGATACATCATTGCTGGACACACACACACACAATTCAGTCCCATTCACAATCCTATTTACCCTAACCCCAACCTATACTCTTACCCTAGCTCCTAACCCCCCAAACGAACCTAGATCCTAACACTAATTCTAACCTTAACCCTAAACCCTCTAGAAATAGTATTTGACCTCATGGGAACTAACAAAATGTCCCCAGTTAGTCAAATCTTGTTTGTTTACTATTATTTTGGTCCCCACAAGTATAGTTAAACATGTCCATTCACATCCACACACACAGAAAGAGATCTCACACAGACACTCGCACATGAGTGGTGAGAGAAAGTATACAGCTGATGAAAGACTCTCCACCACCACACACACACACACATGCGCACTCACACACAGTTTTGACTGCCTGCCTGCCAGTTCTCCTCTCTGGTCTCTTTAGGGGCGAGTCTCCACATGAAGGTGTTAAGGTGCTCCTTGTCTTCACAGGAAACATGAGAGAGTAGTGTGAGTCAAACATAGCTTCTGTGCAGTAGCCTCTCAGGAACTATAATAACAATAACACCAAAACAGACTGAACTAGGCTGAAACACAAACTGCATGTGTGCGCGTGACTGTGCACGTGTTTGTTTCTCCTACATGTACTGCAGAAATTGATGTTTTAGATTCTAGAAGTGGATCCCATGTCTTCTGCTGGCTCCAAGTGCCCTTCCAGACAGTCATAGTACATTAATCTATAATTACAGTAAACTGAACTCTAGGGGTTAATGATACCCTATACCTAGGGGATAGAGACAGAACAATCATCTTTAACTATGTCTACTATATCTACTAGAGAAACAGTCTTTGCTCCTGACAGTCCTGTGAAATTCTCAATTTCTCTTTATTTAATACAAATATCTGTATATTACAATTCAGTACAGTATAGTGCATGAGTACACTCAGTTTAGTACCTTACAGTACAGTGGGCATATTGTGTAAATTGTATGCAGATATTGATTAAATTCAAGGAGTTTACGTAGGGTCGTGCTGTATATTGAGCACCTGGCTTAGTTTTCTGAGGTCCAGACCCATTCCAGCTGTTATTAACAGTCAGGTTATGGGTTCTGACCCAAATAAAATTGGGAACCATTGATGTCCAGTATATTTCACTTCAGCTCCAGGTACTGGGGTAAGACATTGTTCCAGAACTGTTGGGAATCTTGGGTTCCATTAGCCTGTTTTCCCCCTGTGGTCCTCAGCTTGGTGCGGGCTGGTGGTTTGGGTTTCTCCATTGGAGGCTCTTCCTTCCCTTTCCTGCTGGGGGGAGCTGCTTTAGGTGGTACGCTCTGTGACCCTTTCTTTATCCCTTTCTGTGATTTTCTCTCTTCTTCTTCCTCCCCCTCTTCTTCTTCCTCTCCCTCTTCTTCTTCCTCTCCCTCCTCTTCCTCTCCTTTACTATCTTCCTCCCCCTCTTCTTCTTCTTCTCCCTCCTCTTCCTCTCCTTTACCATCTTTCTCCTCCTTTTCTTTCTCCTCTTCCTCTTCTTCTCCTTCCCCTTCCTCCTCTCCCGCTCCCGTTTCCTCCTCATCCATCTCCCCTTTCTGTTCACATGTGCCCTCTTCTTCCTCCTCTTGTTCTACCTCCCCATCACTTGTCTTATTTTCTTTCCCTTCTTTTTTACCTCCCCCCTTCTCCTCCCCCTCCCTGTTTTTTCCCTTCTCTTCCTCCTCTTGCCACTCCCTTTCCTCTTTTGGTTTATTTGCTTCCTCATCTCTCTCTTCATGCACTCCTCTTTCCTCTTTCTCCTCTTCCTGTTTTTCACCATCCCCCTTTTCACTCTCATCCTCTGCCTTCTCCTCATTATTCTCTTCTCTTTCTTTCATATCCTCATCCTTTCCTTCTCCTTGATCTTCTCTATTCTTAATTTCCTCTTCTTCTTCCTCCTCCCCTTCACCCTCTTCCTTTCCTTCATCCTCCCCCTCTCCTTGCTGTTTTTCTTCTTCCTCCTCCTCTCCTTCCTTTTCTCCTTCTGCTTCTTTGTCTCCCTCTTCTTCTTCTTCCTCCTCCTCTTCCTCACCTTTTCCACCTTCAACCTCTTCCTCTCCCCTGGCTTCTTTCTCATCATCTTCTCGTCCCTCCTCACCCTCTTCAACTTCGTTGTTCTCATCCTTTTCACCCTCACCCTCAAGTGCTTCCCCCTCTCCTGCATCATCCTCACCTTCTCCACTTTCTTCATCCTTTCCCTCGTCATCTTCTTCCTCCCCCTCCTCCTCACTTACGCCTGCCTCCTCCTCTCCCTCCTCATTTTCTTTATTTTCACTACCTTCCTTATCCTCTCCCTCTCCTTCCTCCTCTGCTCCACTCTCTTCCTCTTCTTGGTTCTCTCCTTCCTCCTCTGCTCCACTCTCTTCCGCTTCTTGGTTCTCTCCTTCCTCCTCTGCTCCACTCTCTTCCTCTTCTTGGTTCTTTCCTTCCTCCTCTGTTCCACTCTCTTCCTCTTCTTGGTGCTCTCCTTCATCCTCTGCTCCACTCTCTTCATCTTCTTGGTTCTCTCCTTCCTCCTCTGCTCCACTCTCTTCCTCTTCTTGGTTCTCTCCTTCCTCCTCTGCTCCACTCTCTTCCTCTTCTTGGTTCTCTCCTTCCTCCTCTGCTCCACTCTCTTCCTCTTCTTGGTTCTCTCCTTCCTCCTCTGCTCCACTCTCTTCCTCTTCTTGGTTCTCTCCTTCCTCCTCTGCTCCACTCTCTTCGTCTTCTTGGTTCTCTCCTTCCTCCTCTGCTCCACTCTCTTCCTCTTCTTGGTTCTCTCCTTCCTCCTCTGCTCCACTCTCTTCCTCTTCTTGGTTCTCTCCTTCCTCCTCTGCTCCACTCTCTTCCTCTTCTTGGTTCTCTCCTTCCTCATCTGCTCCACTCTCTTCCTCTTCTTGGTTCTCTCCTTCCTCCTCTGCTCCACTCTCTTCCTCTTCTTGGTTCTCTCCTTCCTCCTCTGCTCCACTCTCTTCCTCTTCTTGGTTCTCTCCTTCCTCCTCTGCTGACTCCGTGGCTTTACTTTCTGCTTTTTCTGCTTGTTTATCTTCATTCTCTTCTGCTGATACCTCACTCTTGCGCTCAGCCTCACTTCCTGATTCATCACCACTCTCCTCCTTTTCATACTCACTCGAATTGCTCTCCTCCTCTTCCTCTTTATCCCCACTCTCTTCATCACTGGACTCTTCTTCACTCATCTTCTCCTCTCCACTTGTCCCAGAATTACTTTCGCCCTCTTCTCCTTCCCCCTCACTCTGTGCACTCGTCTCCTCTCCCTCCTCCACTAGGCTTGCCTCAGAATCACTCTCTTTGCTCTCCTCCCCATCACTTGTCCCCTCACCATCACTCTTCTCCTCCCCCTTTATAGTCGCATCACTATCACTCTTCTCTCCCTGTTCCCACTCTCCTGTCCCCTCACTCTCACACCTCTCGTCTTCCTCCTCCCCCTCTCCTGTCCCCACACTATCACTCGTTTCTTCTTCTTCCGCCTCCGCATCCTCTTCACTCTTCTCTTCTTCCACGCCCTCGCTGTCTTCACTCTTTTCTTCTTCCACGCCCTCCCTCTCTTCGCTGTCTTCACTCTTTTCTTCTGCCTCTCCGCCCTCGCTGTCTTCACTCTTTTCTTCTGCCTCTGCGCCCTCACTGTCTTCACTCTTTTCTTCTGCCTCTCCGCCCTCTTTATCTTCATCATCCTCAGCTCCCGAACTTTGACTACTAGAGTTCTCATCATAATCAACCTTGGCCTGACCCCCTGACCTCTCACTAGCAGCCTCTGTGGTTTCTGGGTCCTTCTCAATAATCCTGCTCCCCACTTCCTGATCAGAGTTCCTGAGGGTGCCGATGCGGGCGTCATTCCTCTTGCTTTGCTCAGCTGTGCTTGGATCTGATGTTGAAGAAGAGGGTGATGTGGAGGAAGGCTGGGTGATGTCGCTCTGTTTGGTGAACCTCTCTACCCGGCTGGACCGCCGAGGAGGGATAGAAGTGTCTGTGTCACTCTCCGACGGAATCCCCCTCACGCTCGTCACCGCCTCACTCAGGAACCCCATGGCTGTCCCCGCCATCCCCACATCTGGAAGGAGAGAGGCTGCATCGCTGAGAAATCCTCCCCAGCTAGGCTTCCCCTTCTGGGATTCATCAAAGGCATCTTCCCCTGGGACCTCCACTCTATCCCTAACCTGACAGACAACCAGTGACTTTGTTGACTTCTTATCTCCAGCATTTTGAGGTAGTGCATCTGATAATGAGAGTGATGTGACTGGTGATTTGGCCTTTGAGGTAGGTTCTACTAAGACTGCTTGGCTGGAAACCTCTGTCGGCTTGCTTTTCAGTTTCACTGGGGCTCCCTCTATCTCAGTTAGTTTCGCTTCAACATCTTTTGGTTTGGGCACATTTTTTGTTTTGGTGGGTGCACTTTCTTTTTCTTTGCCTTTATCTTTAACTGCCATTTTGTTCCCCACTATTGTCCCTGACTCGTTGAAAGTAATAGACTCTTCCATCTTCTCTTCATTCACCTCTTTTGCCTTCTTTTTTCCTTTTATTGGAGTGCCTTTACATTCAGATGGTTTGTTATCATCTACAATCTTCTTGGGAATGCTCTTTACTTTCAAAGGAATGGTTTCAGCAGTAGCCTTAATTGGAGTTGTTTCCATTTCCACAGGTTTACCTTTAACTTTGACTGGAGGGGACATGATCTCTTGAAGTGGTTTATTTTGAACTTCAATTGTTTTAGTATATTCCTCTGCAATTTTAGATTTCTTGTCTTTGAAAGCCTCTTTACCTTGAACTTTTACAGGGCCTTTAACTTTAACTTTCATCTCTGTACCTTTATTCATCTCAGACAGCTTACTTTGACCATGTTTTGGAGTGCTGGGTTTAGATTCAGACAGTTTGTTTTGACCATGTTTTGGAGTGCTGGGTTTAGATTCAGACAGTTTGTTTTGACCATGTTTTGGAGTGCTGGGTTTAGATTCAGACAGTTTATTTTGACCATGTTTTGGAGTGCTGGGTTTAGATTCAGACAGTTTGTTTTGACCATGTTTTGGAGTGCTGGGTTTAGATTCAGACAGTTTGTTTTGACCATGTTTTGGAGTGCTGGGTTTAGACACAGATATCTGGATCTGGCTGTGTGTAGGAGTGCTAGGTTTCGATACGGATAACTTGCTTTGTTTCTTTGCTGGTGAAATTGGTTTAGACCCTGCTTTACCTGTGCTTTGCAGATTACTACCTGTCAGTTTACTGGTGTTCACTTTGATGCCAGAATTTTCTGCTGTCAAGGCAATGTTTTCCTTGCCGCTGGCTGGGGTCTGAGGGTTCATTAAGCATTTGGGGCTCTTTGGGGGTGTGCCCTCTGCCTTTAATGAACTCAAGCTGGAGCCTCTCAGAAGCTCGGTAGGAAGGGCCTTATGGGAAAGTAGCTGTGGCTTCCTGTTGGCCGGGGCTTGTTCAACCTCCATTTCTGCCTCCTTAACAGCTCTCCTCAGAGCCCGACCCTTTTTATGTCCCTGGAGCGATAGAGAAAGAGTAAAGGAGACAGAAAGAGAAAGACAGAGAAAGTTGTAAAGAGAAATAAAATAAATAAAAGTAAGAGAGCAAAGGAAGAATTAGATGAAAACAGGATAAGGTTTTGCAAAAAAGAGAGAATATTCAAAGAGTAGAGAAAAAGAGAGAAGGATTTGAAACATAACGAGGAGCCAGTAAATTGTAAAGCAGAATAAAGTAGCTAAAGGTAGAGTAAAGGAGAAAAGGAGAAAGACTTGTAGATGGCAGTCCTTATTTCCTCTCCCTTCCAGGAAATACAATAACATACCTTATCCTTCTGTTCTGCAGATGTAGTCCCAGTCTCATCGCCAAAATCTCCCCCTGATGGTAATGCCTGCCTCAAAGAGAACGGGACACAAGTCTCACAACCAAACTCAACATCTCATTGAACTATATAGTGATACGGCAATACTTACATAGAAGTTCTTACAATGAAACCACTATAAAGGGTTACAACACAAAAGCTATAATCTTCTTTCCATCAGGAATGTAAACAAAGTGTGTGTAATCAGCTTTCCTGCAGGCAAGCATGAGCCTACAAACCACATAACTAGAGGCCGGTAGGAAGAACTAAGATGCATGGCGATTCAATCCCTCTATTTTTTCCCCCATCTCCGCTGGAAATAAATTATAATCTAAGATAATGAGAGGGTGCTCATTGCCAAGGCAACCTTTATTAGAAGATTTTCCAAACAATTAATTAACATATGCACCTTCATCAACGTGTGCCAAACTCATATATCTCATAACTTCTCATATACTACACCTCAGAGGCTCTCATGGACTAGATAAAACCTGTACAGTATACACTCAGGCTCATAGCACACAAGACACTAATGGCTCTGTGTAAAGAATGACCTCAGATGCATGGGAGAGGAAGCACACCGAAAAGAAAAGCCTGGTCTTCCCAATTCCATGTTTTCTCTAGCTGCTCTCTCTCCTCCACGTCTGTTGTTCACAGTGCTGGATGTCATTGTGTGCTGCAACATGCATGGTCTGATGAAGACTGTGATGAAGATATTGTTGGTAAAAACATTGTGCTTGTATCACTAAAAGCATCCAGCTTCTGTGGCAGTGTTTGGCTGTGTGTAGCTAAATACGCTTCTCATCTGAAGACAGGAGACTCCCTCACAGTCTCCCTCAGCAGGAGTCATGGAAACATGGACGTGAAGTGTGTCGTCATCCCAGCCAAATCAATGGATTAGCTACACCAAGGAGGTGCTGTATGTGTGTGTATGTATGTGTATACTTGTTCTGTGTGTGTATGGTGATGGGAGGGATGGTGGCAGGGACATGGGTTAAGCTCAAACACATTTGTTTATTGGCAGGAGCCATCTGTAGCACTGAAGCTGCCTTGAGGAGACTTATGACATATTTTCTTGGAAAAGCAAATGAGTGTGAGGCAGATACAGAAACAGATGGAGAGATTCCAAAACAAGTACAATTAAATTGAGTGGTTTTGGGTCCCCCCCCCCCCCCCAGTGTTCCACCAAATGGAAAATGCCCCCTATCTCACTCACTCAAGTCTAACTAACAACCCCAAATAAATACAAAGACCCCATGTTAAATCAACCCCCATAAACACACACACACACACACACACACACACACACACACACACACACACACACACACACGAGTGCGCTGAGCTATGCACATTTTCCTGGAATACTCAAAGACTGCCTGCAAACACTGTTTCCTGCCTTGGAGCACCCAGGCCACAGACCAAAGTAAAGGACAACAGAAAACCCAGACAAACGTAGAGGGGAACAGAGACCATTATGGTCCCAGGCCAAAGACATGGAGCCCACATACTGTACCTCAGAAGAAAGCAAGACAGCATACCTATCTACACATAACGCATGCTACAAATGGTAATATTCTATAATAAAACCACTGTACTCACCAGGTCTGGCAACATGTCTTTATTGTCCTCTCCATCCATGTTCTTCTTCAAATTCTCAATGAGAATCCGGCTGTCAGTTGCTTCTATCACAGTGTCCTTGGTCCTCTCTGTAAATACAGATACTGAGAACATGGCTGCACTGGGATAGGTCCAGACTTGGGTTCAAATACTATTTCAAAAATCTCAATTACTTTCACATACATTCAATGTAAGAATTCAGATATACAGTACCAGTCAAAAGTTTAGACACACCTACTCAATGGTTTTTCTTTATTTTTACTATGTTCTACATTGTAGAATAATAGTGAAGACATCAAAACTATCAAATAACACAGATGGAATCATGTAGTAACAAAAAAGTGTTAAACAAATCAAAATATATTTTAGATTCTTCAAAGTAGCAACCCTTTGCCTTGATGACAGCATTGCACACTCTTGGCATTCAGGAGGTAGTCACCTGGAATGCATTTCTATTAACAGGTGTGCCTTGTTAAATGTTAATTTGTGGAATTTCATTCCATCTCAATGTGATTGATCCAATCAGTTGTGTTGTGACAAGGTAGGGGTAGTATACAGAAGATATCGCTATTTGTTAAAAGACCAAGTACATATTATGGCAAGAACAGCTCAAATACGCAAAGAGAAACGACAGTCCATCATTACATTAAGACAGGATGACAAATCAGAGCAAGATTACTGAATGTAAGTACATTATTTACCTTCAGAGGTGAATATATCAAACCAGTTGCCATGATAAGTGTTTTGTTGTTGTGTACTCTCCTCAAACAATAGCATGGTCTTTTTTCACTCTTATAGCTACTGTAAATTGGACAACGCAGTTAGATTAACAAGAAGTTAAGCTTTCTGCCCACATAAGACATGTCTACTGTCCTGGAAAGTTGGCTGCTATTTACACTGTCATTCTAGTCACATTAGCGCATGTTAACAACAACCGTTCCAGTTTAGGGACACAAACTCTAAACAAACTGTTCAGAGGAGACTGCGTGAATCAGGTCCTCGTGGTCAAATTGCTGCAAAGAATCCATTACTAAAGGACACCAATAATAAGAAGAGACTTGCTTGGGCCAAGAAACACGAGCAATGGACATTAGACTGGTGGAAATCTGTCCTTTGGTGTGATGAGTCCAAATTTGAGATTTTTGGTTCCCACTACCGTGTCTTTGTGAGACGCAGAGTATGTGAACGCTAGGATCTCTGCATGTGTGGTTCCCACCGTGTAGCATGGAGGAGGAGGAGGTGTGAAATTGTGGGTGTGTTTCGCTGGTGACACTGTCTGTGATTTATTTAGAATTCAAGGCACACTTAACCAGCATGGCACCACAGCATTCTGCAGCGATACGCCATCCCATCTGGTTTGCGCTTAGTGCGACTATCATTTGTTTTTCAACAGGACAATGACCCAAAAACATACCTCCAGGCTGGGTTAGGGCCATTTGACCAAGAAGGAGAGTAATGGAGTGCTGCATCAGATGACCTGGCCTCCACAACCATCTGACCTCAACCCAATTGAGATGGTTTGGGATGAGTTGGACTGCAGAGTGAAAGAAAATCAGCCAACAGGTGCTCAGGTAATGTGGCAACGCCTTCAAGACAGTTGGAAAAGCATTCCTCATGAAGCTGGTTGACAGAATGCCAAGAGTGTGCAAAGCTGTCATCAAGGCAAAGTGGCTACTTTGAAGAATCTAAAATGTAGAACATATTTGGATTTGTTTAACACTTTTTTGGTTATTAGATGATTCCATATGTGTAATTTCACAGTTTTGATGTCTTCACTATTATTCTACAATGTACAAAATAGTAAAAATAAAGAAAAACCCTTGAATGAGTAGGTTTGTCCAAACTTTTGACTGGTACTGTATACATACATAAACATACAATATATATGTACCAGTCCAAAGAAGGTGTGTCCAAACTTACATATAAAGTACCAGTCAAACATTTGGGCACACCTACTCAGCCAAATACATTTAAACTCAGTTTTTCACAATTCCTGACATTTAATCCTAATAAAAATTCCCTGTCTTAGGTCAGTTAGGATCACCACTTTATTTCAAGGAATGTGAAATGTCAGAATAATAGTAGAGATAATGATTTATTTCAGCTTTAATTTCTTTCATCACATTCCCATTTGGGTCAGAACTTTACATGAACTCAATTAATATTTAGCAGCATTGCCTTTAAATTGTTAATCTTCGGGCGAAACATTTTGGGTGGCCTTCCACAAGCTTCACACAATAAGTTGGGTGAATTTTAGCACGTTCCTCCTGACAGAGCTGGTGTAACTGAGTCAGGTTTGTAGGGCTCCTTGCTCGCACACGCTTTTTCAGTTCTGCCCACAAATATTCTATAGGATTGAGGTCAGGGCTTTGTGATGGCCACTCCAATACCTTTACTTTGTTGTCTTAAAGACATTTTGCCACAACTTTGAAAGTATGCTTGTCCATTTGGAAGACCCATTTGCGACCAAGCTGCTTTTAAGTTCCTGACTGATGTCTTGAGATGTTGCTTCAATATATCCATGTAATTTTCCTTGCTAATAAAGCCATCTATTTTGTGAAGTGCATCAGTCCCTCCTGCAGCAAAGCACCTCCACAACATGATGCTGCCACCCCGTGCTTCACGGTTGGGATGGCATTCTTCGGCTTGCAAGCCCCCCCATTTTTTCCTCCAAACATAACGATGGTCATTATGGCCAAACAGTTCTATTTTTGTTTCATCAGACCAGAGGACATTTCTCCAAAAAGTACAATCTACATCCCCATGTGCAGTTGCAAACCGTAGTCTGGCTTTTTAATGGCGGTTTTGGAGCAGTGGCTTCTTCCTTGCTGAGCGACCTTTCAGGTTATGTCGATATAGGACTAATTTTACTGTGGATATAGATACTTTTGTACCTGTTTCCTCCAGAAGCTTCACAAGGTCCTTTGCTGTTGTTCTGGGATTGATTTGCACTTTTCACACCAAAGTACATTCATCTCTAGGAGACAGAATGCATCTCCTTCCTGAGCGGTATGATGGCTGCGTGGTCCCATGGTGTTTATACTTGTGTAATATTGTTTGTACAGATGAACGTGGTACCTTCAGGCGTTTGGAAATAGCTCCCAAGGATGAACCAGACTTGTGGAGGACTACAATATTTTTCTGAGGTCTTGGCTGATTTCTTTTGATTTTCCCATGATGTCGAGCAACAAGGCATTGAGTTTGAAGGTGGGCCTTGAAATACATCCACAGGTACACCTCCAATTGACTCAAATTATGTCAGTTAGCTCATCAGAAGTGTATGTAAACTTCTGACCCACTGGAATTGTGATACAGTGAATTATAAGTGAAATAATCTCTCTGTAAACAATTGTTGGAAAAAGTACTTGTGTCATGCACAAAGTAGATGTCCTAACTAACTTGCCAAAACTATAGTTTGTTAACAAGAAATTTGTGGAGTGGTTGAAAAACTAATTTGAATGACTCTAACCTAAGTGTATGTAAACTTCTAACTTCAACTGTATATATATATATATATATATATCTTACCGTTAAAAGGTTTGGGGTCACTAAGAAATGTCCTTGTTTTTTGCGTATCTGTAGCATCAGCATGTGTGGGTTTGATTACAGGCTCAAAAAGGCCAGAAACAAAGACTTTCTTCTGAAACTCGTCAGTATATTCTTGTTCTGAGAAATTAAGGCTATTCCATGCGAAAAATTGCCAAGAAACAGCGTACAATGCTGTGTACTACTCCCTTCACAGAACAGCGCAAACGGTCTCTAACCAGAATAGAAAGAGGTGCACAACTGAGCAAGAGGACAAGTACATTAGACTGTCTAGTTTGAGAAACAGGCACCTCACAAGTCCTTAACTGGCAGCTTCATTAAATAGTACTCGCAAAACACCAGTCTCAACGTAAACAGCAAAGAGGCGACTCCGGGATGCTGGCCTTCTAGGCCGATTTGCAAAGAAAAAGTCCTATTTCAGACTGGCCAATTTAAAGAAAAGATTCAGATGGGCAAAATAACACAGACACTGGACAGAAAAAGATTGGAAAAAAAGTAAAATATGTGGAGGAGTGCTTGATGCCATCTGTCAAGCAGGGGGTACTTTGGTGGCAGTAAAAGTGGGAGATTTATACAGGGTAAAAGGGATCTTGAAGAAGGAAGACTATCACTACATTTTGCAACACCAAGTCATACCCTGTGGACGGAGCTTAATTGGAGCCAATTTCCTCCAGGACAATGACCCAAAGCACAGCTCCAAACTATGCAATAACTATTTAGGAAAGAAGCAGTCAGCTGGTATTCTGTCTGTAATGGAGTAGCCAGCACAGTCACTGGATCGCAACCCTATTGAGCTGTTGTGAGAGCAGCTTGACCGTATGGTACGTAAGAAATACCCATCAAGTCAATCCAATTTGTGAGAGGTGCTTCAGGAAGCATGGGGTGAAATCTCTTCAGATTACCTCAAAAAATTGACAACTAGAATGCCAAAGATCTGCAATTGCTGCAAATGGAGGATTATTTGACGAAAGCAAAGGACACAATTACTATTTCAATTAAAAATAATTATTTATAACCTTGTCAATGTCTTGACTATATTTCATGGAAAGCAAGGACATTTCTAAGTGACCCCAAAGTTTTAAATGGTAGTGTGTATGTATGTATGTATGTATGTATGTATATACAGTGACTTGCGAAAGTATTTGGCCCCCTTGAACTTTGCGACCTTTTGCCACATTTCAGGCTTCAAACATAAAGATATAAAACTGTATTTTTTTGTGAAGGATCAACAACAAGTGGGACACAATCATGAAGTGGAACAACATTTGTTGGATATTTCAAACTTTTTTAACAAATCAAAAACTGAAAAATTGGGCGTGCAAAATTAAATAAATGTAATACTTTGTAGCGCCACCTTTTGCTGCGATTACAGCTGTAAGTCGCTTGGGGTATGTCTCTATCAGTTTTGCACATCGAGAGACTGACATTTTTTACCATTCCTCCTTGCAAAACAGCTCGAGCTCAGTGAGGTTGGATGGAGAGCATTTGTGAACAGCAGTTTTCAGTTCTTTCCACAGATTCTCAATTGGATTCAGGTCTGGACTTTGACTTGGCCATTCTAACACCTGGATATGTTTATTTTTTAACCATTCCATTGTAGATTTTGCTTAATGTTTTGGATCATTGTCTTGTTGCAAGACAAATCTCCGTCCCAGTCTCAGGTCTTTTGCAGACTCCATCAGGTTTTCTTCCAGAATGGTCCTGTATTTGGCTCCATCTATCTTCTCATCAATTTTAACCATCTTCCCTGTCCCTGCTGAAGAAAAGCAGGCCCAAACCATGATGCTGCCACCACCATGTTTGACAGTGGGGATGGTGTGTTCAGGGTGATGAGCTGTGTTGCTTTTACGCGAAACATAACGTTTTGCATTGTTGCCAAAACGTTCCATTTTGGTTTCATCTGACCAGAGCACCTTCTTCCACGTGTTTGGTGTGTCTCACCAGGTGGCTTGTGGCAAACTTTAAATGACACTTTTTATGGATATCTTTAAGAAATGGCTTTCTTCTTGCCACTCTTCCATAAAGGCCAGATTTGTGCAATATACGACTGATTGTTGTCCTATGGACAGAGTCTCCCACCTCAGCTGTAGATCTCTGCAGTTCATCCAGAGTGATCATGGGCCTCTTGGCTGCATCTCTGATCAGTCTTCTCCTTGTATGAGCTGAAAGTTTAGAGGGACGGCCAGGTCTCGGTAGATTTGCAGTGGTCTGATACTCCTTCCATTTCAATATTATCGCATACACAGTGCTCCTTGGGATGTTTAAAGCTTGGGAAATCGTTTTGTATCCAAATCCGGCTTTAAACTTCTTCACAACAGTATCTCGGACCTGCCTGGTGTGTTCCTTGTTCTTCATGATGCTCTCTGCGCTTTTAACGGACCTCTGAGACTATCACAGTGCAGGTGCATTTATACGGAGACTTGATTACACACAGGTGGATTGTATTTATCATCATTAGTCATTTAGGTCAACATTGGATCATTCAGAGATCCTCACTGAACTTCTGGAGAGAGTTTGCTGCACTGAAAGTAAAGGGGCTGAATAATTTTGCACGCCCAATTTTTCAGTTTTTGATTTGTTATAAAAGTTTGAAATATCCAATAAATGTCGTTCCACTTCATGATTGTGTCCCACTTGTTGTTGATTCTTCACAAAAAATACAGTTTTATATCTTTATGTTTGAAGCCTGAAATGTGGCAAAAGGTTGCAATGTTCAAGGGGGCCGAATACTTTCGCAAGGCACTGTATATATAAATAAAAGCAACAATCAAATATATAAAAGCAACAATTAAAGTCTAGGGGGAGGGATAGGCTAGCCAAAATTTAGTCTTAAAGATGGCTTTACAAGTGGGATGCACCGTTTCGGATGGCTTTACAAGTGGGATGCACCGTTTCGGATGGCTTTACAAGTGGGATGCACCGTTTCGGATGGCTTTACAAGTGGGATGCACTGTTGAGCGCAAACTTTTGACTGGTACTTTATTTTATTTAAAAAATATTATAATGCATTTGGAAATACACTTGGAAAGTATTTGAAAACTAAAATACACTGACTCACTCCAATGCTTTTAACCCAGGTATTTGAAAATACTATTTGAAATAAGTATTTGAACATACTGTTAAATACAATTTGGCAGACTATTTGGTTTTTACAAATAAAAGTCTGTAAAACTTCAATTAATAGCCCAGACATTTATTTGTTTGAATCACTGATCACAACAGCTGTTTATTAGAGAAAGGCTTCTGTTTGAGCCAGGCGTCTACTTCCATAATTAACACAGCGTTTGCTCATTTGCATTGTTAATTGTTGAATTCCAGCATGCACTTCCAGCATTTTAATAAATTTCATGCACGAATGTGTTATCATTTACACATTGTGTCACGTTTTGTCTTAGTATGCCTCTATTCGAAAAATTAAAAAACTTTTCATTGACAGAATAATTATTCTCCTCTTGACTGTGCATTTTTGGCAGTTTTTACTTTCTCCACTAGAATGTGATCGGCCAATTTCTGGGGGTCTGTACTCCCTAGATTGTTGATGGTTTTTGTGCCTGCCAGTTAGTTAGCAGCTCTCATCTGTTAGTAGCCATTGGCTAGCAGTTTCCTACTGCCGATAAAAATCGGATGATTGACCATTTTTTCAAGTCATCACTGAATTATTTTACTTACCAAATTCAAATATTAAACCTTGTAAATGTCATGGTAATTCATGGTTACCTCAAATTTCACATAGACCCTGTATTTATTTGAATTAGGCGTTATTTGCTGAAATGTGTGCAGTTGCCTGGCTATTAAAAGGGATAGGTGGCTATTTGAGACTGCGATTAATTGAAGTTTTATGAGTGATTTGTTTTGGGCTGTGTATTTGAAAATACACAAATACACAGAAAAAGTATTTTAAATACCAGATACTGAAATCCATGTATTTGAACCCAGGTCTGGATAGGTCATAGAATATGGGAAGCAGTTATGCCTGTATACAGCGCCTTATTCAGACCACTTGACTTATTCCACATTACGTTAAAGCCTTATTCTAGAATGGATAAAAATAAAATAAAATCTAAGACAAAAGTATTCAAGGGGTCTGAATACTTTCCGAAGGCACTGTACTGTGGTGAAAAGGAAAGACGGTATTGTAGGATTCAGCTACCTGTCTGTGGTGTGGTGGGACCCTCAGACAGCGTTTTGGGGGATTGGTTGTCATCTGTGGGCTTTACAGAGGAGGGTTTAGGGGACACTGAGGGGGTGGGGATGAGTTTATGTGTGGATTTAAAGGACTGTGGGGGGGGTGAGGTGTTCTTTAGATGCATATTTGGGGGATTTTGATGGGCTGGGCCTCTTCTTAGGGGAGAACTTGGAGGAGAGTGAAGGGCTAGGAGGGTCTGGGAATATGAACTTGGGTGACGGTGTTAATGGGGTTTTGGATCTGGATTTAAGGGAGCGTGAGGGGCTGGGGGGGATCGTTTGAGGAGGGATTGGAGGACAGTGAGGAGGTGCAGGGGTCTTCAGATGGTGTTCTGGAGATGCGGATATTTCTGGACAGGGGCAGGGAGGCGTTGAGGAAGCCTGACAGAGGCGGAAGGTTACGGAACATCTGGCCAAACTGCTCTGGAGAACTCTCCTGAAACACACAACACAGAAAGTAGATAAATCTACTAAATAATGGATACATAAGGGCTAAATTGCTCCCTCAGACCATAATAATAGTATTAAAGAGTAGTTACTTAGACTGGTTCACATAAAGTCGGCTACTACACATGACCATTACTGAGGTGCAGCAATGTGATGCAACACTGGTCACTAGTGAAGGCAACCAAAACACCACAACTCTGTCACCCTTTGTAATCAACACTTCAGATCTCCTTTCAGGAACTGTCAGATGTTTTGGCAGTACTCACCCTCTCCCTGCGGCGGGCCCTAGCAGACAGGGTCCAGAGAGGTGGTGTGGTCTGTGGGTTGGGCATCAAGAAGGAGGGGTCCATCAGGAGCAGCTCGGTGTAGGTCTCCAGAGACTCCAGAATGCTCTCTGTAACATCATCCTCCTCTATCACCACTTCCTCAACCTCTGAGAGTCTGGGCATAGCCAGCACGAGCATGTGAGAGCCGCCACATGCCACCTGAACACACATACACAGTATTAGCAGGTGCACGAACATAGACTCAGACACTACTTGACTTACTGACTGGACACTGTATTTGAGGAAGCGTGGACACAGTGTTGGTCTGAACTGGTTGGTGAAGTTCTCTTCCCCCAGTCCTAGTTTACCCTGGCGACCGTCCCCAAAGGTGTATAGAATCCCACTGTCTGGAGTGAGAGAAATGAGGCCTCAATGGAAAAATGCTCAGGCTTCAAATTTCTGAATAACATCCATTCAACAGTGTATACTAGTAGAATAGTATGGAAGATTGCCTGTGATCACTGCAGTGTGGTTCTCTCCACAGGTTACGTGACTGACTCTGCCATTCCGGAAGTGGTCCAGTGCTTTTGGCAAAGGTACCTCGAACAGGAAGGTCCCATGGCCTAGCTGCCCATGCTGCCCCCGCCCAAATGCGTACACATTGTCCTCTGGAACATGGAGAGGAAGAGAGAGAGGTGTAGAAGAAGATGAGACAGTTACCAGCTAGGAACAGTAGACAGACTATTTTATTTCATTAACAGTACTGTATCTTTAGTTAGTATTAACCCTTTGACACGTACGATCACATATTTGTGATCATTGTTGAGTGGTCCCTGCAGAGTACCTTCGCAAATATGTGATTGGAACAGTGGCAGCAGAACATATGATGCAACAAACGTGTCTAAACAGCATTGTTGTCTGAAAAGCATCTAAACAATGTTTTGTACTGATGATAAATAAAAGGTCTTCACAACTTAATTCCTCAATTTCACTTTTTATTGTAAAAGATAAATGCAAACTTCATCATCCAAACATCACACAGAACACATCCAAACTCATTCCATAAAACAGTCTAAATAACAGGTTGTGCTGACAAAAAAATTAACATAAGTTAGCGACCTAACAACTAAACTTGTTTACAATATACCACATATCTGGTGAGCAGAAGGGAGAAATGTAATATTGTTTAGAAAATAGATGCGTGTGAGCTAAACTAACAGCAGCTAAATTCTTTATGCTGGCAGCCAGGTTTGTTTATGCTTGACAAGCGAAAACTCCCTAATCCCAGAATGCTTTGATGTACTTTTCACAATGTATACAATAACCAGAACACATGAATTTACCGTTTTTGACAAATCACAAAGCAATTAAAATGTTCTCACCTCACAGATCATTACCCCAAATACAAGCCTACTGCCTAGCCTAACCATAGTGCGAAAGCTAAACAGGGATGAAACCGTTTGTTGGGGGGGGTTAATTTCATTTGTGGGGAGTTTTCAAGTCTATGGGCGGAAGAAATGGGGGAAGGTATTGTGGGGGGATATCATGCAGGAAATATTACTACGATGGGGGGATTTATCAATAAATGGGGGGCAAATACAGGAGAAGTTTATATGTTAAATAAAAATAAAACCCCTGGAAAGGTCTAAGTTGGCAACCCTGAGATACCATAGTTACAATCTGATGTTCAAACAACTACATCTCACTGACTTCCGCCTTCATTTCGTTCAAGACAACTGGGAACTCGGGAAAAAAAGAGCTCGGACTGGGAAAAATATTTTTGAACAGTCATCCACCTCAGAATTCCAACTCAGGAACTCGGGCCTCTTTCCAACCTAAAGATCACTGACATCATGATTTGACCTCGTATTTTTCAGTTCCCAGTTGTCTTCAAAGCACCATAAGTCAGTCGAGTGAACTATCCCTTCACCTTGTTTTTTATAGCATATTTGTCTGACATCTTTACGTGACAATCAGAATGCATTGTATGGTGTCAACAAACATGGCACCACAAATAGCTGGAAAATAGCTTAGCATTAGCTCATCATAATCAGTACAACCTTCAAAAAAGTATTTTACACACATCATATGTGTCCATTACAATCTATGCAAGAATCGGAATACAGTAAATACATTATGCTCCATACATACATACGGTATGTTACAGTAGAAATGACAACACAATATACAGAAAATAAGGCACTTACTTGGATAGGAATGCACACATGTCCAAAGTTATTATTTGTAAGGAAAACAACAATGAATACAATGCGGGCGCCAGTCGGAAAATTTGCCAGGGGAAAAAAGTTTGTGCAGGGCCTGTTCTGACTAGAGATGCCTACTTGAGGGAAACACTGGGGAAGTGCTTGGGCTCTTGTCGAAGAGAGAAGTTTGTCCGGCTCAGTAAAGCCTAAAACATAAATTGTCAGCAACAGTGAAATGGGCTAATTCTTATGTGAATTAACGAGGAGACGGAACCGACCTCAATTCATAGCCTATAGATTAGCAGGCAGTGTGCCTTGGTTTGAGGGCAGCATGGGGTTAACTGTCCTATTGCATAACAATCATATTTTGGAACAGTGATGCATTCTGACATCACGCGCATAAAACATCTCACACTGGGGCGACCGTTAGAGATATTTGGAACTCACATGTGTAAAGGTTAATAGTAATAGTATTTCACAGAGGTATTTACTTGTGAGTGCCACTGTGTGCTCCCCTCCACAGGACACTTGGATGACCGGGTCCTGGATGCTTTCCACACGCTGAGGGACTCTGTGATTGGCTAGCTGGTCTGGGAATACACCCAGTCTTCCGCTCCCACTCTCCCCAAACGTGTAGAGGTCCCCATCCACTGGAACAAGCCCAAACCAACAACAATAACGCAGCCGCATTATTATATAACAACAGGATGTGGTATGCATAAGGTTAAGATCCCAATATAAAATAACCATGCACGTGTGAGTGTATTACCTGTGACAAACGCTGAGTGGTGGTATCCACAAGACACCCAGGCCACTGGCTGTCCCACCATCATATCTCTGGGCTCTGAGATGTAGCTCTCTGTGCCAAGACCGATCTGGCCCACAGAGTTATCACCCCACATGAACAGCCTGCCGTCCTCTAACAATACAGCACACAGACTGCATGTGAAAGATCAGAAACACAGACCAGACAGACAGACCAGACACACAGACAGACCGACAGACCGACAGACCGACAGACCGACAGACACACAGACACACAGACACACAGACACACAGACAGACAGACACACAGACAGACAGACAGACAGACAGACAGACAGACAGACAGACAGACAGACAGGACTGCTCTACACTGATGATGCCAGTAAACAACCCATCTGTCGTCATCCTTACCTGTCAGGGCAGCTGAGGTGTTGCAGCCAGCAGCAAGCATTTTGATTGGTGCATGGTCAGAGAAAGGATGAAGCAGGTGGAAGGTGTTTGTGTCGTCACAGTGTCCCAAACCAAGCTGCCCCTCCTGGTTACTGCCAGCACCATAAACACGCCCACTCCCTGACAATCATGGGGGAAAGACTCATAAGTAATGATAACAGCAGATATTCATTCATAACATCCTCTCAAGTAATGCAGAGTAAAATAACATGGTTCTCTTACATGTGCACACTATTGTGTGGTCTCTCCCACATGATGCAAACTTCACTTTTTCAGACTTCAACGCTAAAGGAAAAAACATAGGTTTTAACATTACAAAACGTAGCAAAACTTAGACAAAACATGAGTCAAACATAATCCTAGTACATGATGGACTGACTGACCTTTCACAGCGGTGGGCTTGTTGATGTTGACATTGATCTCTGACCCCAGTCCTAGCTGACCCCAGGTATTACTTCCAAACATGAACAGCCTGCCATGGCCTACAGGTAGGAGAAAAGGCATTACACTTATATTTCATAAACTGATAATAAAACTCTTAATTATACTGTTTTTATGCATTTTTTTGTAAAAATATTATTTTTTTATTTGAATGCCTAAATACTACACGTCTTGAAGTATAAAACATTTTGTTCATTGCAATAACTAATTACAGGTTCAATATAGCATCAATAAACTGTTAATAACTATTTACAATAACTTAGTCATTTTATAAACAACAGACAGATCATTTATGGTTTTATACAGCATCTCCAAGTCACCCACTCCCATGGGAGAGTTGGCTACAAACTGAGTACCTGTTATGACAGCAGTGTGATCTCCCCCACATGAGATTTCCTCTGGATGGTCATTCTTCAGCCAGAATTTACTGGGCACATTATCAGCAAACTTGCTCTTCCCAAAGGTGAAGACTGCTCCCGTTTCTGTTACGGTAATAAATAAAACAACTACCTTCAGACAGGAGAGAAACTACGACATTTCATTGGGGTTTAGGAATATAACAGGCCTAATATAGCCTACAAGGAAGGTCTGGTTGTACTAAAATGACCCTGATTTCACTAGGCTAACGTTACAGGAGTAAGTAAATCCTAATGCCAAGCGGTAGTCAGCTACCTATTTAAACGTTAAGTCGCAGCAAGCCAGAAATAGCAACAGGTTAGCGAATACTCACCACCACACATTACTGGTGCTACACTATCTAAATAACAGCCATATGCTTAAAAAAATCGAGATACAGACACTTGACAGGCTTTCTTACCAGGTATATCAGCCTCCGTCTGGCCGGTCATCCCTTCCCTGGTTTCAGAACACCTTACAGACGCAGGTGACGTTCCTCGAACGAAATAACCTTCTTCTTTTATGGTCTTATGTCGGTCCGCAAACAATCGTTAGAGATGCATGCCGCCACCTACTGTACGGATGGTAAACTATGGAACAAATATCGATAGTTGGAAAGGGGAAAAACCGATATACAAAATTTTAAAAAAGAGACATGAAAAATAAACATCCCACTCCTTAAGTCATATTCCATTCAAGTCTTTGGCTAGTTTTTCCTAGCCACTGTGCTTCTACACCTGCATTGCTTGCTGTTTGGGGTTTCAGGCTGGGTTTCTATACAGCACTTTGTGACATCAGCTGATGTAAGAAGGGCTTTATAAAGAAATTTGATTTGATTGAAGTCACATCCCTACACATGCTCATTTTTTCCCAAGATGGCGTAGCAGTCGGACGTGTGTTTTGTCTTGTCCCGTGTAAATAATAGTTTTCCTCCCGTATATATTTGGTATATATTTTACGGACTGAATATACTCTCCTGCAACCCGCCTCACCCAACATGGTATGGATCTGCTACTAGCTAGTAGTCAGTTAGCCACTGCTAGCGGACTTCACCGTTAACTCGGACACCAGCGAGCCTCAGCTCGGTCAATACCTGCCAGTCTGCGATATCAACCCAGAGCATATCGGACTGCTTTTTTCTCTACCACATCTCCGGATTCCTAGCGTAAGCTCTGGACCATTACACCGGATCATTGCAGCTAGCTAGCTGCAATCCGAGTGGCTACTCCTGTCTCTGTCCCGAAGCAAACAGCAGTTAGCCTTGAGCTAGCCTCGAGCTAGGCCCATTTTCCGGCTAGCCGAAGAGGTCTACCAGCTAATTCCTGGGCTACAATAACTCTTATGCCAATTGGCCTGTACCCTTTATTGGCGACACGGAGCCCCGCCGATCCATCACGACTGGTCTGCCGACGGAATCGTCCAAGGTGGTTTCAACAGGCTTTTCCATTGTGACGTCGCCGAAGACCCATCTGCTGGCCACGGCCCGCTAGCTCCAGCTTGCGTAGCGTAGTAGCACCTACCGAACGGCTCCCTGACTCACCTATTGCTGCTCATTGGACCCTATGATCACTCGGCTACACATGCCACTTCCTAATGTCAATATGCCTTGTCTATTGCTGTTTAGGTTAGTTATTATTGTTTTATTTCACTGTAGAGCCCCCAGCCCCACCCTAAATGCCTTAGATAGCTATTTTGTCACACCCTCCAGACATGCGGAGACCTCACCTGGCTGAATTGGTGCCTCCAGAGACGCGACAGCTCTCGTCACCCAATGCCTAGGTTTTCTTCCACTATACTCACATCCTACCATATCCTTGTCTGTACATTATGCTCTGAGTCTATTCTACCACGCCTAGAAATCTTCTCCTTTTATTCTTTGTCCCCAGAGCACTACAGTAGACGATCAGTTCTTATATCCTTTAGCCGTCCTACTACTCCTCTGTTCCTCTGGTAATGTAGAGGTTAACCCAGGCCCTGTAGCCCCCAGCACCACACCCATTCCCAAGGCGCTCTCATTTGTTGACTTCTGTAACCGTAAAAGCCTTGGTTTCACGCATGTTAACATCAGAAGCCTCCTCCCTAAGCTTGTTTTATTCACTGCTTTAGCACACTCCGCCAACCCTGATGTCCTAGCCATGTTTGAATCCTGGCTTAAGAAGGCCACCAAAAATTATGAAGTTTCCATCCCCAACTACAACATTTTCCGACAAGATAGAACTGCCAAAGGGGGCGGAGTTGCAATCTACTGCAGAGATAGCCTGCAGAGTTCTGTCATACTTTCCAGATCTGTGCCAACAAATCGAGATTCTACTTTTAAAAATCCACCATTACAGAAATGAGTCTCTCAACATTGCACTTGTTATAGACCACCTCGGCCCCCAGCTGTGCCCTGGACACCATATGTGAATTGTTTGCCCCTCATCTATCTTCAGAGTTCGTACTGTTAGGTGAACTAAACCGGGACATGCTTAACACCCCGGCCGTCCTACAATCTTAGCTAGATGCCCTCAATCTCACACAAATTTTCAAGGAACCTACCAGGTACAATCCTAAATTCGTAAGCATGGGCACCCTCATAGATATCATCCTGATCAACTTGCACTCTAAATACACCTTTGCTGTCTTCAACCAGGATCTCAGCGATCACTGCCTCATTGCCTGCGTCCGTAATGGGTCCGCGGTCAAACGACCACTCCTCATCACTGTCAAACGCTTCCTAAAACACTTATGCGAGCAGGCCTTTCTAATCGACCTGGCTCGGGTATGGAAGCATATGGACCATATCCCGTCAGTAGAGGATGCCTGGTTGTTCTTTAAAAGTGCTTTCCTCACCATCCTAAATAAGCATGCCCCATTCAAAAAAAATGCCCCAATAGGTCCACAGAAGACGCAATCGCAACCACACTGCACACTGACCTAACCCGTCTGGACAAGAGGAATACCAATGTGAGAATGCTGTTCATCGACTACAGCTCAGCATTTGACACCATAGTACCCTCCAAACTCGTCATCAAGCTTGAGACCCTGGGTCTCGACCCCGCCCTGTGCAACTGGGTACTGGACTTCCTGACGGGCTGCCCCCAAGGTGGTGAGGGTAGGTAACAACATCTCCACCCCGCTGATCCTCAACACTGGGGCCCCACAAGGGTGCGTTCTGAGCCCTCTCCTGTACTCCCTGTTCACCCACGACTGCGTGGCCATGCACACCTCCAACTCAATGATCAAGTTTGCAGACGACACTACAGTGGTAGGCTTGATTACCAACAACAAGACGGCCTACAGGGAAGAGATGAGGGCCCTCTGAGTGTGGTGTCAGGAAAATAACCTCACACTCAATGACAACAAAACAAAGGAGATGATCGAGGACTTCAGGAAACAGCAGAGGGAGCACCCCCCCTATCCACATCGATGGGACAGTAGTGGAGAGCGTAGAAAGTTTTAAATTCCTCGGCGTACACATCACTGACAAACTGAATTGGTCCACCTACACAGATAGCGTTGTGAAGAAGGTGCAGCAGCGCCTCTTCAACCTCAGGAGGCTGAAGAAATCCGGCTTGTCACCAAAAGCACTCACAAACCTTTACAGATGCACAATCGAGAGCATCCTGTCGGGCTGTATCACCGCCTGGTATGGCAACTGCTCCGCCCACAACCGTAAGGCTCTCCAGAGGGTAGTGAGGTCTACACAACACATCACCGGGGGGCAAACTACCTGCCCTCCAGGACACCTACACCACCCAATGTCACAGGAAGGCCAAAAAGATCATCAAGGACAACAACCACCCGAGCCACTGCCTGTTCACCCCGCTATCTTCCAGAAGGCGAGGTCAGTACAGGTGCATCAAAGCAGGGACCGAGAGACCGCTTCTATCTCAAGGCCATCAGACTGTTAAACAGCCACCACTAACATTGAGTGGCTGCTGCCACACATGTAAAAAATGTATCACTAGCCACTTTAAACAATGCCACTTAATATAATGTTTACATACCCTACATTACTCATCTCATATGTATATACCGTACTCGATACCATCTACTGCGTCTTGCCTATGCCGTTCTGTACCATCACTCATTCATATATATTTATGTACATATTTTTCATCCCTTTACACTTGTGTGTATAAGGTAGCTGTTGTGAAATTGTTAGGTTAGATTACTCGTTGGTTATTACTGCATTGTCGGAACTAGAAGCACAAGCATTTAGCTACACTCGCAATAACATCTGCTAACCATGTGTATGTGACAAATACAATTTGATTTGGTATTTGTACTAATACTGTAGAACTTCGTTCTAAATCTGTATCCATACCCATCAGACGTAGTGATCACAATATAGTGGCTATATCCAGGAATGCCAAAGTTCCAACAGCTAAAATAGCGTGTATGAGATCATACAAATGATTTTGCTGTGATTTTTATGTGGATGATGTTACAAATATTTGTTGGTCTGATGTGATTAATGAGGAGCATCCAGACGCTGCACTTATGAAATTGCATCTTCAAATTATTAATGAACATGCACCTGTAAAGAAACTGACTGTTAGAACTGTTAAGGGTCCATGGATTGATTGAGGAATTGAACAACAGTATGGTTGAATGAGATGGGGCAAAAGGAGTGGCTAATAAGTCTGGCTGCACATCTGACTTATTGAGACATTATGTGAGACATTATGTGACTAAACTCATCAAAAAGAAGAAGAAACTGTTATGAAGCCAAGATCAATGATATAAAGAATGATAGGAAAAAACTTGAGTACTTTAAAGGAAATTATGGGCAGAAAGACATATTCAACACCATCTTTCATCGAATCAGATGGCTTATTCATCACAAAACCATTTGATGTTGACAATTATTTTAATGATTCCTTTTTTGGCAAAGTGGGAAAACTTAGGCAGGAAATGTCAACAATGAACAGTGAGCCATCGTATTCAAGCATAAAAAACTAATAATGAAAGAAGAACATTGCAAGTTTGAATTTTGTAAAGTTAGTGTGGGAGTGGTGGAAAATAATGACAAACCTCCTGGCATTGACAACTTCGATGGAAAGCTACTGAGGGTGGTAGCTGACTCTATAGCCATCCCTATCTGTCATTTCTTAAATCTGAGCCGAGAGGAAAGTCTCTGTCCTTAGGTCTGGAGGGAAGCCAAAGTAATTATGCTACCCAAGAGTGGTAAACCAGCCTTTTACTGCTTCTAACAGCAGACCTATAAGTCTGCTGCAACCTCTTAGCAAACTGTTGTGTAAATTTTTTTTGACCAAATATAACGATATTTCTCTGGAAACAAATTAAGACTTTTAGCATGCTTATAGAGAACGACACACAACGTGTACTGCACTAACACAATTTACTGATGTTTGAAAGAAATTGATAAAAAGGAGGGCGAGGGATCAGCCCAGACCTACACGGCAGGACCTGGTCAATGACCTGAAGAGAGCTGGGACCACAGTCTCAAAGAAAACAGTTAGTAACACACTACGCCGTCATGGATTAAAATTCTGCAGCGCTCGCAAGGTCCCCCTGCTCAAGCCAGCGCATGTCCAGGTCGGTCTGAAGTTTGCCAATGACCATCTGGATGATCCAGAGTAGGAATGGGAGAAGGTCATGTGGTCTGATGAGACAAAAATATAGCCTTTTGGTCTAAACTCCACTCGCCATGTTTGGAGGGAGAAGAAGGATGAGTACAACCCCAAGAACACCATCCCAACCGTGAAGCATGGAGGTGGAAACATCATGCTTTTCTGCAAAGGGGACAGGACGACTGCACCGTATTGAGGGGAGGATGGATGGGGCCATGTATCGCGAGATCTTGCCCCAACAACCTCCTTCCCTCAGTAAGAGCATTGAAGATAGGTCGTGGCTGGGTCTTCCAGCATGACAACGACCCGAAACACACAGCCAGGGCAACTAAGGAGTTGCTCCGTAAGAAGAAGGTCCATCTCAAGGTCCTGGAGTGGCTTAGCCAGTCTCCAGACCTGACCCAATAGAACATCTTTGGAGGGAGCTGAAAGTCTGTATTGCCCAGCGACAGCCCCGAAACCTGAAGGATCTGGAGAAGGTCTGTATGGAGGAGTGGGCCAAAATCCCTGCTGCAATGTGTGCAAACCTGGTCAAGAACTACAGGAAACGTATGATCTCTGTAATTGCAAAAAAAGGTTTCTGTACCAAATATTAAGTTCTGATTTTCTGATGGATCAAATATGTATGTCATGCAATAAAATGCAAATTAATTACTTAAAAATCATACAATGTGATTTGGGGGATTTTTGTTTTAGATTCCGTCTCTCAGTTGAAGTGTACCTATGATACAAATTACAGACATCTACATGCTTTGTAAGTAGGAAAACCGGCAAAATCGGCAGTGTATCAAATACTTGTTCTCCCCACTGTATATTCAATGGTTGTAAAGATGGGGAGAGGTCTGTCCGTAATAAAGAGATGCTCTGCTTGCAGACTCTAGTTTGATCTAATCTTGATTATTGTCCAGTCGTGTGGTCCAGTGCTGCAAGGAAAGACCAAGTTAAGCTGCATCTGGCCCAGAACAGAGCAGCACATCTTGCTCTTCATTGTAATCAGAGGGCTGATATATAAGAAACATTGTGTTGAAAATCCCAAATTGTTTGCATAGTCAACTTACACACAGCTCTGACACACACACTTACCTCACCAGACATGCCTCCAGGGGTCTTTTCACAGTCCCTAAATTCAGAACAAATTCAAGAAAGCATACAGTATTATATAGAGCCATTATTGCATGGAACGCAGTTGGAACCAAAAATCGCAAATTTGAACACATCAGACCAGAGGACAGATTTCCACCAGTTTAATGTCCATTGCTTGTGCTTCTTGGCCCAAGCAAGACTCTTCTTCTTATTGGTGTTTCTTTAGTAGTGGTTTCTTTGCGGCAATTCGACCATGACGGCCTGATTCACACAGTCTTCTCTGAACAGTTGATGTTGAGATGTGTCTTTTACTTGAACTCTGTGAAGCATTCATTTGGGCTGAAATCTGTGGTGCAGTTAACTCTAATGCACTTCTCCTCTGCAGCAGAGGTAGCTCTGGGTCTTCCTTTCCTGTGGCACTCCTCATGAGAGCCAGTTTCATCATAGCAATTGATGGTTTTTGCGACTGCACTTGAAGAAGCTTTCAAAGTTCTTGAAATGTTCCGAATTGATTGACCATGTCTTAAAGTAACGGACTAGCGTTTCTCTTTGCTTATTTGAGCTGTTCTTGCCACAATATGGACTTGGTCTTTTACCAAATAGGGACATCTTCTGTATACCCCCCTACCTTGTCACAACACAACTAATTGGCTCAAATGCATTAAGGAAAGAAATTCCACAAATGTAACTTTTAACAAGGCACACCTGTTAATTGAAATGCATTCCAGGTGACTACTTCATGAAGCTGGTTGAGAGAATGCCAAGCGGGTGCAAAGTTGTCAAAGGCAAGGGGTGGATACTTTGAAGAATCTCATATCAAATATATTTGGATTTGTTTAACACTTTTTTGGTTAATACATGATTCCATATGTGTTAATTCATCGTGATGATATCTTCACTATTATTCTACAATGTAGAAAATAGTAAAAAATTAAGAAGAACCCTGGAATGAGTAGGTGTGTCCAGGTTCTTATTCTCAAAGAGACATTCTAACATTTCCCTTATTTTATCTGTGCCTCATGCTTTCTATCTCTCCAGGGTCTGATGGTCTCTCTGCTGACTGACTACTCCCCCCAGATCCCCTTGCCAAGATTCTAACTCTAGCACTACCTGCCGAGGGCATCCTTAGGTTACAGCTTTATGAGCATTTGCAACACTACAAAGCAGAGCTGGGTCAAATACTTGATTGACAACGGCCCAAATCCTGAATTCCATATGGTGAATTAAAGCATAAAATGTGACAACACCACAGATAGAACAATGAGACCAGATATTTCACCGGATGTATAAATGTGAAACATCCAAATATGGTAATGAGAGGAAGCTCAGCAGCCGGCAGTTTTGTATTAATTTTTTATTTCACCTTTATTTAACCAGGTAGGCAAGTTGAAAACAAGTTCTCATTTACAACTGCGACCTGGCCAAGATAAAGCAAAGCAGTTCGACACATATAACAACACAGAGTTACACATGGAGTAAAACAAACATAGTCAATAATACAGTAGAAAAATACGTCTATGTACAATGTGAGTAAATGAGGTGAGATAAGGGAGGTAAAGGCAATAAATAGGCCATGGTGGCGAAGTAATTACAATATAGCAATTAAAAACACTGGAATGGTAGATTTGACAGCAGATGAGTGTGCAAAGTAGAAATACTAGGGTGCAAAGGAGCTAAATAAATAAATAAATACAGTAGGGGAAGAGGTAGTTGTTTGGGCTATTTATAGATGGGCTATGTACAGGTGCAGTGATCTGTGAGCTGCTCTGACAGCTGGTGCTTAAAGCTAGTGAGGCAGATAAGTGTTTCCAGTTTCAGAGATTTTTGTAGTTTGTTCCAGTCATTGGCAGCAGAGAACTGGAAGAAGAGTGGCCAAAGGATATACCTGCTGGAACACGTGGATGCAGCTATGGTGTCCAGCGAGCAGAGATAAGGCGGGACTTTACCTAGCAGGGTCTTGTAGATGACCTGGAGCCAGTGGGTTTGGCGACGAGTATGAAGCGAGGGCCAGCCAACGAGTGTACAGGTCGCAGTGGTGGGTAGTATATGGGGCTTTGGTGACAAAATGGATGGCACTGTGATAGACTGCATCCAATTTGTTGAGTAGGGTGTTGGAGGCTATTTTGTAAATGACATCTCCAAAGTCGAGTATTGGTAAGATGGTCAGTTTTACAAGGGTATGTTTGGCAGCATGAGTGAAGGATGCTTTGTTGCGAAATAAGAAGCCAATTCTAGATTTAACTTTGGATTGTTCAACCACGAAAGAGGTTGAACAGGCTAGTAATAGGGGTTGCAACATTTTCAGCAGATAATTTTAGAAAGAGCGGGTCCAGATTGTCTAGCCCGGCTGATTTGTGGGGGTCCAGATTTTGCAACTCTTTCAGAACATCAGCAGACTGGATTTGGGAGAAGGAGAAATAGGGAAGGCTTGGGTGAGTTGCTGTTGACCGGGTTAGGTGTGGCCAGTTGGAAAGCATGGCCAGACGGTATAATTTTTTACATTGAAATTCTCAATTATAGTGGATTTATCGGTGGTGACAGTTTCCTATCCTCAGTGCAGTGGGCAGCTGGGAGTCGGTGCAATGTCCCAGAACTTTTTTTGAGTTTGTGTCGCAGGAAGCAAATTTCTGCTTGAAAAAGCTAGCCTTGGTGTGCTGCAATCCTGTTAGAAGATAACAGATTATTTTATTACAATGGGTAAATTGGATTTTCATTGTGTTCAATGGTGTTATTTGCCCCCTAGTGGCGTTTTCTGGTACTTAGAGAGACGACGCAAACAGGAAGTTCAGAATTTGTTTTGCACGCATAGAGCAGCTACAAACAACGCTACGTTGCAGGTCTTTCAATGTAGTTATTTCTTGTCACGCTTCAGCCTTGGAAAAATATTTGTTTGTAAGTTCGATCAAGCATTTAGCTAATGATGATAATCTTGTTATTGATAGAGTTTCTTACATATCAATGTTGGTTGCATTTACTCACAAATTGCAATGCCTTTTGTGTATGTCGTTAGCTGTATTACTTTGCTCATGCGTCATGCAAACGAATTGTAAAATATACAATACTGTAGTTTTGTTACTGTTTCTAGTGTAATATGCTTTGTTATTCTACATAGATGGTTATACATTATTAGATTAATGAAAGGAGCAATTACCATATGGTTAACAATTAGCTATATGGTTTGGCATCATGCCAGATGCATGGTACCTTAGCGCGTGCTTTGTATTTATGCAACTTCAAATGTTTAATGTACAGCTACAGTATGTCGGTGTGAATTGAACACTAAAGTATATTCTTTTCTGTATTTTGCAGTTTCACAACATAAACGTTTTCAATATATTCATTCAAGAAAAGTCACGCCTTGGGAGTTTTATTGAAGACTTAGTTGTTAGCTATCTGTCTAGTTTTGCATGGGAACGCAACTCAAGGGCAGAATACTTGGCTTTTCTAACTGCCTGTGTATATTGGTTTCTAACTTCCCTAAATAGTTGCATTTCATGGGGGCTGTTCGATGCTAATGCAGAACCACACAGGATGTTTTTGTGTTGGTTAAGGGCAGTCAGGTGTGGAGAGAACCAAGGGCTATATCTGTTCCTGGTTCTACATTTCTTGAACGGGGCATGCTTATTTGAGATGGTGAGGAAGGCATTTAAAAAAAAATAACCAGGCATCCTGATGAGGATGATATCCTTCCAGGATACCCGGGCCAGGTCGATTAGAAAGGCCTGCTCACTGAAGTGTTTCAGGGAGCGTTTGATAGTGATGAGTGGAGGTCGTTTGACCTCTGACCCATTACGGATGCA
The DNA here is from genome assembly GCF_021184085.1 of Oncorhynchus gorbuscha. Taxonomy (NCBI): domain Eukaryota; kingdom Metazoa; phylum Chordata; class Actinopteri; order Salmoniformes; family Salmonidae; genus Oncorhynchus; species Oncorhynchus gorbuscha. Next base: position 89,438,295 of record NC_060173.1, read on the forward strand.
GGCAATGAAGCAGTGATCGCTGAGATCTTGGTTGAAAACAGCAGCGGTGTATTTAGAGGGCAAGTTGGTTAGGATGATAGCGGCTGGCAGTGGTTGAAGATGGACGGTGATGGATTTTTACCCTTTGGCAAAGTTTTTTAAAATTGTGTTGTTTAGAAGGAGTGCAAAGGCAAATTGAGTTATTGCGCACGTCACACAGTAGGCAGTCTCTAACGGAAATATGCAGATGCATCTCAGAACGGGCCAATAGTATCTTGCTAGCTCGTGCTTGGCTCTGCCCACCTCCTTGCTTGTTCTGCCCACAATTACTTATTTGTTCCCATTGGAAACGACAGGCTGTGTTCAATCTTAATTTAGTTATACAAATCTTTGATCAAACTGTACTTTACTGTATAATTATACAATGGCACCTCCTGCTGGCAGAAATAGCCAAAAGATAACATTGTACATCCTCTCTGGTATCCCATGCATGGGTTCTCTAATACTGGCTGTCTTCCCTCCTGACCCTGCCGACGGGCGTGTGAGGGGACTTGACGGCAACCTCTAACTGAAACAGGGTAGATAGCTATTGCAATTCAGTTGCAGGTATACACTCTAAAAATAAAAGATTCCTGGAGTATCCTTTAGGGGTTCTTCAAATTGAAAATATGGGGGAACCCCTATAAGTTCTTTGAATAACCCCTTTTAATGGATCCTCATAACCTTTTGGGGTAAACAATAACACACTTTTATTTTTCGGTGTTTATTATGGTTTTAGTGTCAAAGCAGAATATAAAAATCAAAATATGAGGTAAACTCCCAGCAGAGCCCCAAGTCCAATGGGCTTATCCTCTGGCTTGTTGATGTTAATGTGTTGATGTTCTCTGTATCCATAGCCAGAATGATTTGGCAGTGATGGTGATTGAACAGGTTTCCTGTTATATTAATCAGAGGTGGAGGGAGGGAGAAGTCTGAATCCCCCCCAAAAATACAGATTAACAAAACATGCACACGACAGTATTCATACCTTGGTTTTTGTGGTGAAGGTGAAAAATAAATAAATAACTGTTTTGATAATGGTTTTCATACACATACCTTGTCCATAATGTAGAGTCCTATGGGATATTCGTTGAAGATTTAAGGTATGAGAATGGTAAATGTGATCTGCATAACATACCAATTGACGTACCTTTGCCCGTCTACTTGTCTGTATACCTGCACAGACACAACAGTGAAAAGTTCAGTCATCTGCACCCAAAATAGCTAGCCTGCAACATATTCTTATAGCTTACATACTCTTACCTCTGTTGATTGATATTAATTGAAATGTGTTCTTCACCTGCTGTCCTTTCAAATCCAAACCCAGTTGTTTCAGTGGGGCAGTTAGGTTCCTGCAAGAACCCACACCAACTAAGCAGGTTTCTCGATGAACCCTACCTCCTATGGTGTACTTGGAATAACTTTTTGGGGGTCATTTTCAGTGCCAAGACCCCTAAGGTTCTTCAAAGAACATTGAGGATTTTAGAAGAACCTTTGAACTTTTAGAGTATACACACACCACCTGTGTAAGGAATCATTAAAGTATTATTTTTTAGATGGTTAGTTGGTGTAGCCTATTGACTTAAAATCATCAGTAGAGAGAAGAGGTCAGCACTCTTTGAATTGAAAAATGTGTTTTCCATTTTACACATAGCCAAACATTAGAAAGCATACCAACAAAGGCCAAAACAACTACAAAGATTAGCCTACATCTGTGCGCAGTTTTTGTTCAGTTATGAGGCAGAGACATAGGCTACATCGTCATTATTCAGAAAAGGATGGACGTGAGTGAAGGGAGGTGGCTTGAGCAGCAGAAGCTACGTAGAATAAAATGTGTGCGTAAAATAATACATGCGCAGAACGGATCCATAGTTTTGAGAAATATATTTCCAGAAGTGCGGGGTGCAGGCGAAATGGGGCTATCCTCCCTAATCACAGTGTAGCTTGTTTTGGAAAACCTCCCCGATCTTTGTGGTTGAATCTGTGTTTGAAATTCAGGGTTTCGTGGCGTTTATGAACGCAGTTGCGGGCAGAACAGTGGAAAAACGATTAATTTTGTTTAATAGCAATTTCCGATAATTTTCCAATCATGCAACACGATAGAAATCACCTATACATTGACTTTGTAATATCTAAAACGTCTGTCGGATATCACAAAAGAGTGTGTTTTACTGTGCTTGTGTTCTGCACTCTGTGAAACATGTTGAAATAAGACCATCAACCCCCAGATATAGAGGAGAGACAGTATCTCATTACTTCATCCACAACAATACTGAGTATGAGCACATATACTATACTTGCTTTCGGCAATGTTAACATATGTTTCCCATGCCAATAAAGCCCCTTGAATTGAATAGAAGAGGGTATAGTTAATCACCAGTATTTTTGGTAGTAGGCCAGGAGTTCCCAAACGTTTTCACTCAGGCCACTATTCCAGCATTGGCGAACATCCCGCGCCCGCCCTTCTGCGCGCGCGCCAGGTCTATTTCTATGGGCAGAAGTCTGTTTGTAACTGTTCACACACCTCGTTGGTGGAGATAACATTTAGCATGTTTAAGGCTTATTTTCTGCAATTCAATACATTTTACCATAGGATGGATATTTTTTCCACCATTTTAAAGCAAATCTCCTGCAATTCTAGACATTTTGCCATGTCTTATGTCTTCATGTGGGCTCCCGAATGGCGCAGCGGTCTAAGGCACTGCTAGAGTGCTAGAGGCGTCACTATCATAACCGGCCATCCCACAGGGTGGCGCACAATTGGTCAAGTGTCGTCCGGGTTAGGGTTTGGCCTTCATTGTAAATAATAATTTGTTCTTAACTTGCCTAGTTAAATAAAGATTTAAAAAAGAAAACATCTGGCCGTGATTAGACACCCGTGTGTCCTTGTGAACTGGTGACCCCCAATGTTTTATTATATTTGAGTGACTCAAGCGTTACAACAAAATCAATGGGCTAAAAAAACTAGCTAAATAACGTTTGCTGACATGGGCTAGTTGATCTGGACATTTCTGAGAAGTTATAAAATAGCTCTCTAATGTATGCAATGACTGACATGACAAGAGGTAAACTGCTGCTCTCCTCGCGCACTCCACAGCTTGGGAACCACTGAGCTTGGCCACAGTAAATCAGTAGGATAAAAGTTTTCCTTAGCAGGAAGTGTTACACGTATTTATGCATAAACCATGCACATACTGAAATCACAGTCAAAATAGCCCGACTGGTATATGTGGATGTTTTGACCTACCTTAGCTGAATATAGGCTACTTACAATCCATTGTTTTAAAAATGTTCATACTGAGTAGTGCTCTATCTGAGCTTATTTTGTGAATCGTAGACTACAGTATGTAACCCGATCTTATGTTTCATTGTTGAAATAAAAAGTTATTTAGGCAGATGTTTTTGTGCAATCTAATTGCAAAGAGTCATGCATATGGTCCTTCTGTAGCTCAGTTGGTAGAGCATGGCGCTTGTAACGCCAGGGTAGTGGGTTCGATCCCCGGGACCACCCATACGTAGAATGTATGCACACATGACTGTAAGTCGCTTTGGATAAAAGCGTCTGCTAAATGGCATATATTATTATTATTATATCCAATTGTAAGTAGATCGGCTGGGTTTGTTGACGTTTTGCAGGTATAATAGCCTAGGATACAGGCAGAGATTGGCCGTATTTCTATTACATGTATCAGATAAGGTGTGAATTTAGTGCCGAGTCATGCGTACAAAACTCCATTCCTGAATTTGCAAGTCGCTTCAAGTTTTATTCTCAGTGCATTGGACAAGAAACTCGAGCCTCATCACTGTCTCTGTGTGCTTAATGTTGCAAGCAAGCAGGGTGACCGTGCCTTAGTGAAAAGGCACTCAAAGAAGCATTACCACAATAATTACATTTGGAAACAGGCGACTGCGTTTACCGGTACCTTGCTAAAATAGTATTTTATATTAGTTTGATAATGTCGGTGGGCATTCAGTCGGGATTTTCAAGTGAAGAGGTTTTGAACGTTCGCTTCCCACTCCACCGGGCGTGCAGGGATGGAGATATCGGTGCGTTGTGCTCGCTTCTTCAGTGCACCTCAAACCCGGCGGACCTAGCAGTGGAGGACTCTTTCTATGGCTGGACACCCATACATTGGGCTGCTCATTTTGGAAAGGTAATGTTTTTTTTTTATTACCAAGAAATGAAAAGGCCGAGGCACAGGGTTTCTAACCATCTTTGGCCGAGGTTTCCAGCTGCCATTTTAAGACGGACTGACTGAATTATAAATATCTAGGTAACGCTAGCTAGCTAGCCCTTGATCATTACTTAGTTCCATTAGATTACACAAGTCATTGGACGAAGGCGTCTTCCGGGAGAGTTTTGTTAAGGTCCCTCCCTGACACGGTTCGGTCTGAACATTAACATGTCTCTTGTGGTACTACGGTCCCTATGCTTCCAACCCCGTATCATTCATATTAGCCAGAAATAACAATTTGATACACACCTTGATAACGTGTTCCCACACGGGCATATCTCCACGTTACAGCGCTTGTTTACAGAAAACAGATGGAAGCCAAGAGGTGACCACCTGTACTAATTAGCTATCTAGCATGCTCCGAACACCTGTGTGTAAGTTTAACTCGGTAAGTGTGGTTTCTTTGATATGTGCACCGGTTACAGTGTGGCGGGCTCGATTGTTTATTGGTTGCGTTGGAAAACCAATAAGCTGTAACGCGCCAAAAGGTGGTTTGTAAGCACACAGGACTCCTTCCCATGTGTAAGTGTATACATACACATTGTAAACAAGTCAACCGAAGGACGAGGTGAGCTCCAGTCCAGCCTACCTGATTGTTTAACTAAGAGGAACATTATAAATCCATGTTTTTTTTATTTATTTAACTAAGTAAGTTAAAGACCAAATTCTTATTTACAATACCAGCCAAACCCGGACGACGCAATGCGCCGCCCTCCCAATCACTGCCGGTTGTGATACAGCCTGAATTCGAACCAGGGTGTCTGTAGTGACGCCTCTGGCACTGGGACGCAGTGCCTTAGACCGCTGTGCCACTTGCTGCACAAATCAGCCTCATCACTGACTGGATGCTGATCGATTTGAGAGAAGTGAAAGTACAATTGCTACACTGTATAAATTGTCAATCTATTTTCAGCACACACTGAGAACAACACATTCTGCCCTCTCTATTTCCCTGTCCCTGCCTGGTTAGTGACAGTATGCTAGCTCAGCCTCAGGCATTTACTGAAATCGAGTCATCCGTTGACTCTCCTCTGTGCTACTGAGTTATTCACACTGTTACTGTATCCTGTTACTGTTAGAGCAGGGTTTTACAAATAGCCCGAGGCATGTTCTGCCTGACTCGATGACTGAACACAAGGCAGTTTGTGGTTGTGAGAAGCATAGTTTTCTCACTTGTGTTGATCATAAAAAACTAACTTGCACAAACACAATATACAAACAAAATGGAGCATGGCCAACTTCCAGGTTACATCTTTGTCTAATAAATATCCTGCTACAGCACTGTTACTACTGCTGCAAAAAAAATATGTTTGATCAAGCCACTCTCACGGAGGGTCAGACTGTATTTGCATAGGGGTAAGGTAATCCCCCCCACTATTTGACATGTCAAATAGTTTGAATAAAAAAAATAAAACCATTAAAAACACAATTTCTAGGTTGGTTTAACACCAAATGAGGTGGTAGGTCCCATGAGGCTGTTGGTAGAGCATGGTGCTTGCAACACTAGGGTTGTGGGTTCGATTCCCACGAGGGACCAGTACAAAAAATGTTTGTACTCACTACTGTAAGTCACTCTGGATAAGATACATTACACAAATGTAAATGTGATATAGTTATTTGGATTGATGCATTATTATATTGCCCTGGTGGTGGTTAACTGGGTCTGATTTAGGCTTTGGCGGTATACCATATACCGGAGTATTTGGAAATAACTACAAATGTTTTTTCAATACCGTTAACAATTTTTTAAATTTTGATAAACATTTGAATGTTGAAGCTACTTTTTAAGTAAATACCTGCAGTCAACTTGTGCAATATGTTCGGAGATTAAGAAGATTGCCTTCTTCATTTCACCGGTCACATCATTTTTCATTATGAAGCTTACCTGTAGTACCCGTTCACGTGGTGTTTGTTTACAAGCACACAACAATGATAGACCGGAGCCTTGTGACTCACTCGCTGTTGTGCAACACGAGCCAGGTGATCTAGTTACAGAATGGAATTCACAACTAAATGTTTGCCAGCTAAGATTTCTTATAACTATTAAGTTAACTGTCTAAAATTTGCTAAATGCATTGCAGTTGTGCATTTGGTGTGCTAAATTAGTTGCTAGTTAGCTATCTAGCTAAGTGGCTAGTGTCTTTGAAAATCAAGCTTCGCTTGCCAGTAACAGCAGAAAATCGCCTCGTGGATCAAGAGCCTTGCATGTACTTGTTAGCATTGCTAACCTTCGTATTAAAATGGTCTAAGTGGTGTTTGAAAATAGCGTCCCTTGTGTTCAGTGGCGGTATTAACAAATATCCATGTATGGCTGAAGGTCGGTATGGCAATCTGGATACCACCCCAGCCTAGTGTGATTTGTACCAGTTGTAAAATAACCACAGGGAGGTATTTGATGACAGGAAATACTGATACTGTAGGCCTTTCCTTTTGTATTTATTCACTATACTGTTTTGCTTGATGCCTGTGGATTTCCTCACAGCAGGACAGACACAGCAGGGGGCTTTGACACACTGTATTTAACGTTTACGCAAACTAGTTTTAATGACTCCAACATAAGTGTTTCAACCACTATAGTTTTGGCAAGTCTGTTAGGACATCTACTTTGTGCATGACACAAGTCATTTTTCCAACAATTGTTTACCAACCGATTATTTCCCTTCTAATTCACTGTATCACAATTCCAGTGGGTCAGAAGTTTACATACACTACGTTGACTGTGCCTTTAAACAGCCTGGGAAATTCTAGAAAATGATGTCATGGCTTTAGAAACTTCTGATAGGCTTATTGACATCATTTGACTCAATTTGAGATATACCTGTGGATGTATTTCAAGGCCTACCTTCATACTCAGTGCCTCTTTGCTTGACATCATGGGAAAATAAAAAAATCAGCCAAGACTTAAGAAAAAGATTTGTAGACCTTTACAAGTCTGGTTCATCCTTGGGAGCAATTTCCCAACTCATGAAGGTACCACATTCATCTGTACAAACAATAGTACGCAAGTATAAACACGATGGGACCACACAGCTGCCATATCGCTCAGGAAGGAGACGCGTTCTGTCTCCTGGAGATTAATGTACTTTGGTGAGAAGTGCAAATCAATCCCAGAACAACAGCAAAGGACCTTGTGAAGATGCTGGAGGAAACAGGTACAAAAGTATCTATATCCACAGTAAAACGAGTCCTATATTGACAGCCTGAAAGGCCGCTCAGCAAGAAAGAAGCCACTGCTCCAAAACCGCCATAAAAAAGCCAGACTACGGTTTGCAACTGCACATGGGGATGTAGAGTGTACTTTTTGGAGAAATGTCCTCTGGTCTGATGAAACAAAAATAGAACTGTTAGGCCATAATGACCATCGTTATGTTTGGAGGAAAAAGGGGGAGGCTTGCAAGCCGAAGAACACCATCCAAAGTGTGAAGCACGGGGGTGGCAGCATCATGTTATGGGGGTGCTTTGCTGCAGGAGGGATTAGTGCACTTCACAAAATAGATGGCATCATGAGGTGGGAAAATTAGGTGAATATATTGAAACACCATCTCAAGACATCCGTCAGGAAGTTAAAGCTTGGTCACAAATGGGTTTTCCAAATGGACAATGACCCCAAGCATACTTCCAAAGTTGTGGCAGAATGGCTTAAGGACAACAAAGTAAAGGTATTGGAGTGGCCATCACAAACCCCTGACCTCAATCCTATAGAATATTTGTGGGCAGAATTGAAAAAGCTTGTGCGAGCAAGGAGGCCTACAAACCTGACTCAGTTACACCAGCTCTGTCAGGAGGAATTGGCCAAAATTCACCCAACTTATTGTGGGAAGCTTGTGGAAGGCTACCTGAAACGTTTGACCCAATCAAACAATTTATAGGCAATGCTACCAAATACTAATTATGTAAACTCCTGATCCACTGGGAATGTGATGAAAGAAATAAAAGCTGAAATAAATCATTCTCTCTACTATTATTCTGACATTTTACATTCTTAAAATAAAGTGGTGATCCTAACTGACCTAAGACTGGGAATTTGTACTAGGATTAAATGTCAGGAATTGTGAAAAACTGAGTTTAAATGTTTTTGGCTAAGGTGTATGTAAACTTCGACTTCAAGTGTGTGTGTGTGTGTGTGTGTGTGTGTGTGTGTGTGTGTGTGTGTGTGTGTGTGCAACTGTATATATTTCTGTCTCTTCTCAGTTGGAGTGTGTGATGCGTCTGGTGCAGGTGGGCTGTGGGGTCAACGCGGTGACCACAAGGTTTGCTCAGACACCCACTCACATCGCTGCGTTTGGGGGCCACCCAGAATGCCTGCTGTGGCTGCTGCAAGCTGGCGCCGACATCAACAGACAGGTACAGTGCACATGGATGCATATACTTACACACACACACACACACACACACACACAGTAGGAAAAGGGGAACAGACGTAGTAAAAATGACAGCAGCCAGTGTTTGTGAGAGGGGCTGAGCTCAGACTGATCCAATCAAAGGGATCAATCCTGTCTTTGGGCCACCTGACCCTTGACCCATCTGAATAGGTACCAGTTACACATTTAGATTGAACGTACATTACCAGTCAAAAGTTTGGACACACCTACTCATTCAAGGGTTTTTCTTTATTTTTTAAAACTATTTCTACATTGTAGAATAATAGTGAAGACATCAAAACTATGAAATAACACATGGAATCATGTAGTAACCATAAAAATGTTAAACACATCCCAATATATTTGAGATTCTTCAAAGTAGCCACACTTTGCCTTGATGACAGCTTTGTACACTCTTGGCATTCTCTCAACCAGCGTCACCTGGAATGCTTTTCCAACAGTTCTTAAATGAGTACCCACATATGTTTTTCCTTCACTCTGCGGTCCCCAACCCACATATGCTGAGCACGTGTTGGCTGATTTTCCTTCACACTGCAGTCCAACTCATCCCAAACCATCTCAATTGGGTTGAGGTTGGGTGATATTGGATGCCAGGTCATCTGATGCAGCACTCCATCACTCTCCTTCTTGGTCAAATAGCCCTTACATAGCCTAGAGGTGTGTTGCGTCATTGTCTTGTTGGGGAAAAAATGATAGTCCACTAAGTGCAAACCAGATGGCATGGCTTATCGCTGCAGAATGCTGTGATAGCCATGCTGGTTAAGTGTGCCTTGAATTCTAAATAAATCACAGACAGTGTCACCAGCAAAGCACCTCCTCCATGCTTCACGGTGGGAACCACACATGCAGAGATCATCCGTTCACCTACTCTGCATCTCACAAAGACACGGTGGTTGGAATCCAAAAATCAAATATCTGGACACATCAGACTAAAGGACAGATTTCCACCGGTCTAATGTCCATTGCTGGGTTTCTTTGGCCCAAGCAAGTCTCTTCTTATTATTGGTGTCCTTCAGTAGTGGTTTCTTTGCAGCAATTCAACCACGAAGGCCTGATTCACATCTCAACATCAACTGTTCAGAGGAGACTGTCTGTTACTTGAACTCTGAGGCATTTGTTTGGGCTGCAATTTCTGAGGCTGGTAACTAATTAACTTATCCTCTGCAGCAGAGGTAACTGGGTCTTTTCTGTGCCAGTCCTTATGAGAGCCAGTTTCATCATAGCACTTGATTGTTATTTTGCGACTGCACTTGAAGACATTTTCGAAGTTCTAGAAATGTTCCGGATTGACTGACCTTCATGTCTTAAAGTAATGATGGACTGTTGTTTCTCTTTGCTTATGTCAGCTGTTCTTGCCATAAAATGGACTTGGTCTTTAATCAAATCTTCTGTATACCACCCATGTCACAACAAAACTGATTGGCTCAAACGCATTAAGAAGGAAAGAAATTCCACATGTCATGTTTAACAAGGTTACACCTGTTAGTTGAAGTGCATTCCAGGTGACTACCCCATGAAGCTGGGTGAGAGAATGCCAAGGGCGTGCAAAGCTGTCATCAAGACAAAGGGTGGCTACTATCTCAAATATACATTTTTTTTTGGTTGCTACGTGATTCCGTATGTGTTATTTAATAGTTTTGATGTCTTCACTATTATTATACAATGTAGAAAATAGTAAAAGTAAAGAAAAACCCTTGAAGGAGTTGGTGTCCAAATTCTTGACTGGTACTGTATATTTTAAGAGGAAAGATATCCATTCTGTTTTGTGGCTATGGTTGTTATTACATCTATAAAACCTCTTCAATCCCGTGTTTGTTACGAGCCCCAGCTAGCCTGCTTTTATCTCAGTGCTGTTCTATTAATGACTGACAGAAAACCACTAGTCGGTGTGTGTGCACACGTACGCTTATCTACATATGAATAGACAATATTGTTTTTATTTAGACTTGATGTCATTGGTGTTTGTTCTACTGACATGTTATTTTGTTTACACTCCTGTCTTGTGTGCACACATTTTCACTGACCATCTGACGCTTCACTGCACCACTCAGAAACATCTGAATAGTAGGTCATGATGGCATAACGCCTACCTCTACTCTTGGCTTGCTGCAGAATGTTACTGTTATTTCTAATACTGCTTTAATACAGCTTACATTAAAAATTTCAACACCCATTTCAAAAATAGCCATACAGTTTCCCCTTCATTAAACCCATCACCCTCTTTTAACCCCTCCCTTGTATGGAATGAATAGAGCCACCCAGGGATGAGGTGCAGGGTGGGTCACCACTACAGCATGTCAAATGGCCTACATTCTCTGGATGTGAAGAACAGCGGTTATGGATGGAGGAGGGATATGTTGGAAAAACACTCAATCTCTCTCTTTACCACTCTTTCAGCTCCTCCCTCACTTTCTCTCTCATGGAGGAGGGATCTATTTAATAAAAAATGCTCTGTCTTGCCACAGCCTTCTACATCTCTCTCCCTCTCTCTCTACTGCCTTCTCTCTTTCTCTCATGCGTGATACTCTACAGCCGTGTGGCCCGCTGTGCAGCTGGGGTGAAGAGTTCACTCTGCCTCTGGAGAACTTTACTCTGGTGTCTGGCAGACCTCACCAGACACTGCTCTAAGGGAAATGAGAGGGGGGAGGCTAACCTGCTGCATATTATTGCAGCACAAGAAACCAATGTGAGCAACTGCTTCAGTTTGTGTAAATGCAGTGTGTAACGTATTTTTTTCCTTCTCTTTCTCAGGACTATGTGGGTGAGACACCCATCCATAAGGCTGCCCGTGCAGGCAGTTTGGACTGTGTCAACGCTCTCCTGATTCAGGGGGCGAAAGCTGAGTAAGTCGTGCTACTGCACCCCCTGTGTGCTCTGTCTACCCCTCACTGTAACACCCAAAATCTCCTATACCTTCACATTTACAGGAGGACTCCATCAAAACCTGAACAAGCTGTGCTTTTAAAAAAAAATTTTTTAGGACAGTTGACACTGTGCTCCATGTTCAAACTGTGGAAATTGGTGTGGATTTTTCGGGAATGGTTCTTAGGTTCTCTGGATAGATAATGAAGTAGAATAACTGCACAGGGACTACCAGTGGAATAACATATGTTCTTACCCTGTAACAAGTTATTTATGTGCAGATATGCTGTGTTTACAACTTCTTCTTTTTTTTTCAAAACTTGATTAATAAAGGTAAGAAATCTAGCTGCCTGTACTTAGACTTTGTTACAAAGTAATTACAGGAGTTATACCCTTAGTTAGTAGTTACCCTGAAATTACGCCTATGAAAAGTAATGTGTTGCTGAGATTTCCTCCTCTGTGTGAGTCCTGTTACTGAAGCAACCAGACAAGGAAAGCAGAACAACATGTCTTTGGAAGGATGCATGTTTCCAGATAAATGGAGAACAATAATACAATTCCTGATAAATTCATGCTGAATCCCAACATGTTGCTCCGCAATCCGCTGCTGTTCCTCAATTTGGGCCATCTGACGTCACAACACTCCCTCCTCCAAGGGATTCTAACTCTATTCCTGGAGAGGTACGGGAGGGTGCAGGCTTTTGTTCCAGACCTGTACACACCTGACTCAATTAATCATGGTCTTCTGTTTGGACAATGATTACCTGAACTTAATGTGCGTGTTCAGGGCTGGAACAAAAGCCTACATACCCAGTAGCTCTTCCGGGCCAGGGATGAATACCTACATACCCAGTAGCTCTTCTGGGCCAGGGATGAATACCTACATACCCAGTAGCTCTTCTGGGCCAGGGATGAATACCTACATACCCAGTAGCTCTTCTGGGCCAGGGATGAATACCTACATACCCAGTAGCTCTTCTGGGCCAGGGATGAATACCTACATACCCAGTAGCTCTTCTGGGCCAGGGATGAATACCTTAGTCTATAAACTGGTGTGTGAGAATCTCTCCCTCCTGCACTAGTCAGTCTGATCATGGAGCGGTGTCTTGTCAGGGAAAAATATTTGTGATACCTCTATTGGTTTTGGTGGAGTTTTCCTGCAAATGTGACCCAGGTTGATAAGCTTTACCATCTGCAAATTATTTTGATATGTTTAAACTGTAGATTATTATTTGTAGAATTAATATAGCATTACTGTCTCTTTGTTCACGTTTGCTTTGGTAAGTGTTTTTCTATAGCTGTAGCGCCTGACCAAATGCACATTTCCTCATTACGAACCTGAAGAGGAGAAACGGACAATTCCTGGTAGATTTGAACAAAATGGAGGTAAAATGTGTTTTTTAAATCTTTTTTACTTGCTCGGAGATGACACTGAAAACACACCAAATGATGTCCCAAAACCCCTTAATGAGTTTCTGTCCTCGTTGAACCAAACAATGTGAAAGGATTGGATCGGTTAAACTTTTAGGCAATGTGGCAGAAACGCCATATAACAAACTGGTTTCACCTATCCAGTCCTTTTCTGACCATTTGTCATAAATAAAAAAACATCTAGTTGAGAATTTGTTTATCATATCAGGATGTAGCCAGCCTGGTCTCCCATCACTATAAAGGGCTGATGCAGTGCATGCAGGTAAATGGAGAGCGAGAAATATGGAGAGGGACACACTGACAAAAAAGTATGAATACAGTAGTGTTAATTACCCCCATTTGTTCTTGTCAGCAGATTGGTTGAAACATTAAATCAAATCAAATCAAATCAAATTTATTTATATAGCCCTTCGTACGTCAGCTGATATCTCAAAGTGCTGTACAGAAACCCAGCCTAAAACCCCAAACAGCAAACAATGCAGGTGTAAAAGCACGGATTATGCATGTAAATGCATAATCCAAGATAAATTTGCAACCTTTCTTAATAGAAATCGAGAATACAATTATATGCTGTGCAGCAGCTCCTATGATCTGACAAAGGATAGAAGCTGTTGCCGTTTGAAAAAGGCTTGTTGGGTGATAACAGACAACACACAGATAAACTACTCCAGCCATTCAGCGCAGATGCCCAAAGTTCCAGAGAGCTGATAAGTCATTTACCTGACGTGAACTACACACCTCACCCTAGACAAGTCCTGTGTTTTTAGTTTAGCCATATATTAGGTTAGCATAACTCCAGAACGAACCATGAAATAATTATCGTTAACACCAACCGTTCTTAATTTTTTTCCAGAGTGACTAATAAATGGACAAATACAGAAACATACAACCTGCCAGTCCTGTTTTGTGTTTTGATTGAGTGCATTTGATATACCTGAGAGGAATTGGACTATGACTCAATACTTGCACAATCCCTCACAACTAGCAGGGCATGAAAGGTCTGTGTTTGACATGATTAAAATAGATACAGATGAAGCTCTGCTCGCCATACTGTGGATGTGCTTCTAAAAACGCTCTCCGTGCCAGCTACTTTATCTCCTTGCAAGTAAATGGATTCATATTGTGATCTGAAAGAAAACTGCCCAATCAAACGTTTTATTGAGGGTAGGTTATATCTGCAGTTTCCCACAAATGACGGATGTAAAATGAACAGTCTCAAAGAGGAGAGAGATTATTTTAGAAGGCATGGTATAACACTGATGGATTCTTATTATAGGCCTACTTTTGCTCTGCTGTCAATTATTCTCTGGGTTAGACGCTGCCTAATCTCAGTTAACCCAGAACTAATGTCTTGCATAATTAGTCAGATGCTCAATGAAGTTCAAGTAATTCAGACTCCTTCACATTTTCCACATTTTGTTACGTTACATTCTTTTTCTAAATAATACCCCATAATGACAAAGGAAAAAAAACAACATTTCTTTTAAATTTGCTAATTTATTACAAATAAAAAACCAATACCTTATTTACCTAAGTTTTCAGACCCTTTGCTATGAGACTCAATTGAGCTTAGGTGCATCCGGTTTCCATTGATCGTCCTTGATGTGTCTACAACTTGATTGGAGTCCACCTCTGGTAAATTCAATTGATTGAACAGGATTTGGAAAGGCACAAACCTGTCTATATAAGGTCCCACAGTTAACAGGGCACGTCAGTGCAAAAGCCTCCATCGTTCTTAAATGGAAGATGTTTGGGACCACCAAGACTCTTCCTAGAGCTGGCCGCCCAGTAAAACTGAGCAATTGGGGGAGAAGAGCCTTGGTCAGGCAGGTGACCAAGAACCCGATGGTCACTCTGCCAGAGCTCTAGATTTCCTCTGTGGAGATGGGAGAATCTTCCAGAAGAACAACCATCTCTGCAGGACTTCACCAATCAGGCCTTTATGGCAGAGTGGCTAGATAGAAGCCACTTCTCAGTAAAAGGAACAGCCCGCTTGGAGTTTGTACAAAAAGCACCTAAAGGACTCTGACCATGAGAAACACGATAGAACTCTTTGCCCTGAATGCCAAGCGTCACGTCTGGAGGAAATCTGGCACCATCCTGACAGTGAAGCTTGGTGGTGGTAGCATCATTCTGTGGGGATGTTTTTCAGGGACTGGGAGACTAGTCAGGATCGAGGGAAAGATGAACGGAGCAAAGTACAGAGCGATCCTTGATTAAAACCTGCTCCAAAGCACTCAGGAACTCAGACTGGGGCGAAGGTTCACTTTCCAACAGGACAATGACCCTAAGCACACAGCCAAGATAATGCAGGAGTGGCTTCAGAACAAGTCTCTGAATGTGCTTGAGTGGCCCAGCCACACTTGAACACGATCAAACATCTCTGGATAGACCTGAAAATAGCTGTGCAGCGATGCTCCCCATCCAACCTGACGGAGCTTGAGAGGATCTGCAAAGGAGAATGGGAGAAACTCCCCAAAGACGGGTGTGCCAAGCTTGTAGCGTCATACCCAAGAAGACCCGAGGCTGTAATCACTGCCAAAGGTGTTTCAACAAAGTACTGAGTAAAGATATATATATATTTTCCTAAAGTTGTTTTTGCTTTGTCATTATGGGATATTGTGTGTAGATTGATAAGGGGGAAAAAATGATGTAATCAATTTCAGAATAAGGCTTAAACGTAACAATGTGGAAGTAGTCAAGGGGTCTGAATGCACTGTACGTACTGAATGTTAGTGCATACATTTAGTCAAGGCCACCACCATGCCCTGCAAATAGTGCTTTACCAACAGTTTTAGGGTGCTCCTCATTGTATGACCAAGTGCCATCGTGTTTAGGTCGACAGATACTAGAACCATTAACTTCTACAAGAGCAGTATTGAAACCTTGACAAATACACATCTGTTAGTGTGGGCAAGACACATTGTTGACAGCAGACTGCAGAGACTACCTCAATTTGACAGGGATCTAATTATTTCACAGCATATTTTAAATTGGTTACTAAATGATAATCATTGTCTGTTTAAATTGATTATACCTTTTATCTGTCTCAAGGACAAATTGCTCACAAACATGCATAGTCCGATTCACTCAAGGGAATGTTTTTGCTCCCCAAAATTCTTAGCAAGTGTTGGAAGGATTCACCCTGAAGGATAGATCAACATTTAAGGCAGAAATAGGTGGATTAGTTACAGTACCCTCTTTGTGTCATCTGTGGGACAACCTGTAGCCTATACCTTTTTCATCTGTCCGTTAAAACCCCAACGCACACACCGTAAACCAGAAACACCAGTGAGTTTATATGCCATGTTTATATTTTAATTTCTACCACTACCTGGGTTTACTATATAACTTTTACAAAAACCTTTCTGATCAGGAAGAAAATACTTTTATTGCCAGGGAGAAACAAAAACCAGCATGACACTGTAGGTCTTGAGAATTTGAGTTCTACATCCCTGAGCTAGTGAAATGTAATCTCTCTTTTAGGTGACTATAGGGTACTCTACTCCTTATTTCAGCTGACATACAGTGAGTTATGCCATACTTCATTGAGGTGAATTGTATTTTAATTTCTGGCAGGCGCTATGACAATTTTTAGGATTCTCAATTCTCATAGTGTAGAGTTACGACCTAACCAAAAGTAGTATAAATTATAGTCGTACAAACCCAAATTTCAACAAGCATTGTAGAACAGATTTAGACAATATTGTTATAGTAATATTGTTAACCCAGGTTAAAAAATGGAAACCGCTTTGTATTGGGTTAAGGGGTTGGTGGTCTATGGCATTTATAATCACTGGTGACAATTTCAGTGGGTGGAAAACAATCACTTCTAGAATATTTTCATTCTATTCATTATGATGAAATGTGCATATGGTCGCTAGCCTCTGAACAATTTTGAAAGCTGTTTGTTTTTTCCTAAAGGTCCTAGAAATGCTACTGTGCAGCTGTT
This sequence comes from Oncorhynchus gorbuscha, assembly GCF_021184085.1. Taxonomy (NCBI): domain Eukaryota; kingdom Metazoa; phylum Chordata; class Actinopteri; order Salmoniformes; family Salmonidae; genus Oncorhynchus; species Oncorhynchus gorbuscha. The sequence continues at coordinate 89,455,175 of NC_060173.1, forward strand.
TGAGTTACTGTTTGTCACAAAGTTGTTTCCTTTGACAGCTGTAGCTCATGTTGATTCTGATGGTCCACTATTCTAGAGTATGGAAGAAAAAGGCAGGACTAGACAGGAGGCTCATGGCAACAGATTTTAATTTTTCTTTACTATACATTCTCAAATTCAAAAACATTGCCCTCTAAACAGTGACGTATTAAGAAATTATAGGTGAAATTAAAATTATTTAAAGCCTTTAAAAGTATTGTTTAGTTGTCTTCCTTTTTGTTCCCTGCAATCTTCTATTGCCCTATGGTGCTTCAAAAGGCCAAAGGTTTTGACCAATAGCAAACAAGTTATAAAATATAGGCTAATCTATATGAAACCAGCTTTTATTTTTTGCTTTCGAAAAACTATTTTGAATAGAGCCATTTTGTCCTGTGCTTAGTGGTTGCTTCCCTATCTGCTCTCAGTACCCAGAGGGAGCTGACAACTGCAATGGAAACGCATTTGACTGGTGATTTCTATGCTGATAAAGGCAGCTGGAGTTTGAGTAAATCTAGCCTAATAGTAATTGAAGCACCAGCCAGTTGTATGCAAAGAAGGCTTAACAAAATGTGCATATTGGTTTTATGAAATATAACATTACTAAATCTCTTTTTTTAATTTTTTTATGTTCAGATGTTTACTTACTAGTATATAAATGGCAGTGCTACATAAATGCATTCAGCTTTAAATAGCTTCTACAAACATAAGGTTGTTACTGGGCCTGTAGTTGACCAGCCAGCTCTAGCTACTGTAAACATAGCTCTTGGTTGCACACAGACATTCCAGTACAGACTGGTGCCATTTGTGCCAGGTTTCCGCAGCTGCTTCCTTTGAATTCTGGAAGTTATGTCTGTGTCAGGCAGATTAATATTTGTATGAATCATATGCCGCAATATTGCAATTTCCCACTGTTACCAACTATAAGTTTACCTTTTAAAATAATTTTCTGTAGAATAGGGAGAATATTGAACTATTAAATGCACCCAACTATTTTAAACCTGTTATCCTACTCTCAAAATACTTTGTCTAAGCTGCTGTCTGGTGTGACTGTCAGACAAACGTGCGCGCACACACACACATTCTTTGATGCTCTAGTAATGGATGCCTCCCGTACCAACCACCACCATTAGCGAGGCACTCTTGTCACTGTGTTACATGGCACAGTTCCACAAGGATGATTCCATTCTGAGAATGTTCCCTTGTCTATACATGAACAGCCCATCCTCTTTCTCTTCACTGTGACATTCACAATCGTTGAGCCACAGCATCTCCAGCATGCTACCAGATCCCATAGACTTCCAGTCATTGTGCTAAAACTATATTTATTTCAAAATGACTAAAATGCTCTAAAACTTGCTTTTGTTCTTAATCAAACTGATTAGATCTGATATTCCTTGGTCAAATTCATCCCCCTATTTCTGCTGCTGCACACATCATTCATAGTTCTAGTATCATATCTCTCACGGTCATAAACGGAGCTCTTTCTCACTTCTGAAGAGGACATTTCAACCTTTACCAATCACAGAAGTCGCCATCATGACTGTTGCGCTGGGTTTGTTCTGCTTCGTCACTTTGCCCCAGTACTCTTTCCCTCCCGCTTTATGCTGCTCTACTGGTCGTCGCTGTGCCCTAAACTTAGAATGACCTTCTCCTTGGACATCTGAGCTCCTGTCTGCTGCCCATTGCCCCCTCTCAGACTGACCTTTAGTACCGCTGCATTAATGTGCTACATGATTTTCTTTGGAGGCTAAGCAAATTAGGCTTCTCAAACCTCCACAACATGAAGAGCAGCTAGAATGACTTCTCTTGAAGAAAGAGCAAAGTATAACCTTGATATAAATCCAATAAAATGTAATTGTATTGGTCACATACAGCGGGGCAAAAAAAATATTTAGTCAGTCACCAATTGTGCAAGTTCTCCCACTTAAAAAGATGAGAGGCCTGTAATTTTCATCATAGGTACGTACACTTCAACTATGACAGACAAAATGAGATAAAAAAAATCCAGCAAATCACATTGTAGGATTTTAATGAATTTATTTGCAAATTATGGTGGAAAATAAGTATGACAGAGGTCAAACGTTTTCTGTAAGTCTTCAAGGTTTTCACACACTGTTGCTGGTATTTTGGCCCATTCCTCCATGCAGATCTCCTCTAGAGCAGTGATGTTTTGGGGCTGTTGCTGGACAACACGGACTTTCAACTCCCTCCAAATATTTTCTATGGGGTTGAGATCTGGAGACTGACTAGGCCACTCCAGGACCTTGAAATGCTTCTTACGAAGCCACCTCATCGTTGCCCGGGCGGTGTGTTTGGGATCATTGTCATGCTGAAAGACCCAGCCACGTTTCATCTTCAATGCCCTTGCTGACGGAAGGAGGTTTTCACTCAAAATCTCACGATACATGCCCCCATTCATTCTTACCTTTACACGGATCAGTCATCCTAGTCCCTTTGCAGAAAAACAGCCCCAAAACATGTTTCCACCCCCATGCTTCACAGTAGGTATGGTGTTCTTTGGATTCAACTCAGCATTCTTTGTCCTCCAAACACGGCGAGTTGAGTTTTTACCAAAAAGTTATATTTTGGTGTCATATGGTCAGATGAAATTCTCCCAATTTTCTTCTGGATCATCCAAATGCTCTTTAGCAAACTTCAGACGGGCCTGGACATGTACTGGCTTAAGCAGGGGGACACGTCTGGCACTGCAGGATTTGAGTCCCTGGCGGCATAGTGTGTTACTGATGGTAGGCTTTGTTAATTTGGTCCCAGCTCTCTGCAGGTCATTCACTAGGTGGTTCTGGGATTTTTACTCATATGTTTTATCGATGAATCTATTGTTAAGTTGGATTTTTGCTCACAGTTCTTGTGATCATTTTGTCCCCACGGGGTGAGATCTTGCGTGGAGTCCCATATCGATGGAGATTATCAGTGGTCTTGTATGTCTTCCATTTCCTAATATTGCTCCCACGGTTGATTTCTTCAAACCAAGCTGCTTACCTATTGCAGATTCAGTCTTCCCAGCCTGGTGCAGGTCTACGATTTTGTTTCTGGTGTCCTTTGACAGCTCTTTGGTCTTGCACATAGTGGAGTTTGGAGTGTGACTGAGGTTGTGGACAGGTGTCTTTTTTATACTGATAACAAGTTCAAACAGGTGCCATTAATACAGGTAACGAGTGGAGGACAGAGGAGCTTCTTAAAGAAGAAGTTACAGGTCTGTGAGAGCCAGAAATCTTGCTTGTTTGTAGGTGACCAAATATTTATTTTCCACCATAATTTGCAAATAAATTCATTAAATATCCTACAATGTGATTTTCTGTTTTTTTTGTTTTCTCGTTTTGTCCGTCATAGTTGAAGGGTACCTATGATGAACATTACAGGCCTCATCTTTTTAAGTGGGAGAACTTGCACAATTGGTGGCTGACTAAATACTTTTTTGTCCCACTGTACACATATTTAGCAAATGTTATTGTAGGTGTAGCAAAATTATTGTGCTTAGGAGCTAGAAGCAGAGCTGCCATATCTGTCTGCGTCATCTTATCACTCAAGATGTGTGATTTTAATTAAATATTTTAATTCTCTTGTGAAATCACTGAAGCCATGGAGCATGTCCTTGTTTGTGGGTTTGTCCCTGAACCACCTCGAATAGCCTATCTGAAAGAGGATCATTTTCTAATAAAAAAATGATAGTTCAACCGTCTATCATAGTGTTTTCTGCATCTCAAGACTCAAGTTCAACGTATTAAGAAGATGACCTATTTTCTTGTTGTTTGTCAGTGGCAGTACATTGACAAGGACCGTGGCCCATTTTATTCTGGACAGGTGCTTTTCTTGTGACCTGATCATGTTGAATCATCCTGCACAAACCATGAATATCTCAGCCGGCATACTTACTCACAGAAGCTTGGTTGTCTTCTATTGTTGGTTCAGTTATTTTCTTCTCCCATCAACGTTTACATGATCTTTCCAGATCATTTACCCAATCTCTTGGTATCATTATTCACAGATCTTCTTCAACAATACATGCATGGAGCAGCAAGTGCAGCAAGGTAACTTCATTGTTAGGGAATTTCAGGCCAAATGTTCTGGTTTATTCAAATATATAAATCAAATGTATTTATAAAGCCCTTCTTACATCAGCTGATATCTCAAAGGGCTGTGCAGAAACCCAGCCTAAGACCCCAAACAGCAAGCAATGCAGGTGTAGAAGCACGGCTTAGCAAAACAGGTGTAGAACCCTAAATGTATGGTTTTACTTCACCATCATAATAGGGCAATGAATATTAATTAGTGTTTGTTTCATTCAAATTAGTTATCCATTTTGATTTTGACGTGGGGAAAAATAGCATAATTCGCAATCAAAACCTTAAATATCTAGAAACATGCCTATATCGTTTTGAACCTAAAACATCAAACTTTATTTAATTTCACTTTTTGGATTCTCCTTTTGAATTTCTTGTCATGAGCCTCTAGCACTTTTAGGGTTTTACAATGAGCTACTCTAGGGGGTAAGCTCAGTAGATTTAGTGAATAGAGAATCACTCTGGGTAGTGTAGTGGATAGAGAAAAGTCCAGAGTAGAGCAGTCACTAGGGTCATACTATTTAACTGTATATAATGCTAACATTATAATGCTATAAATATTTTGCTTGTATAAAAGAACCTGTTCTGTTTTTGAATGTCACCTTCAGTATTAACCCATTTCTATGATATACCGTAAGATCTGTTTTGATTATCTGATCTTCTGTCACATTTTCTCTCATGAAAGTGGCAATGAGAAGAGAGAAAAAATACTTAATAGAAAAACGTATGATCTCTTCTTTTTTGTACTGTCAACAAATAAGACTCAGAAACCTCCACATCTCAATGTTTTGCAGCCATTGAATTCGAAATGACTTGATTTTTTCAAGTAATCCTAGAAAAGTGGGAGAATAGACACTGCAGAGTCTGCCCCGTTCCCTGGGATAGCCGTACTGTTGTGGCATTGAGTGTTCTCACTATCGCTTCCTATCTACAAACTGGCAAACTGTTGAGGTATTTCATGCGGTGATTGGTTTTAATGCTAGGACATTTATGAATATCTTTTTAAATAGTTTGATTTCTTTAGACATGTTTAGACCTGCATGCTTTGCTTAATATTACCTGTCCCTGTATTTTATTTGTAAACTAACCATAGGACCCAATTTATGATTAGTGATCTTTTAATTAGTCCTATGTAAAGTTACAGGTCAGCATGATTTTTAGGATCTCTCTCGAAGGTGATAGGCTAGCAACAGAAGGCAGTGGTTGTGTGTTCACAACTGAAAAGCAAAGCATACCAGGCATTTAAAAGAGAAATTAACGCTTCCTTACTTACTACTCAGTTTTGGACATGGTCATCCTGTATTATAAACTGGGTGGTTCAAGCCCTAAATGCTGATTGGCTGAAAGCCGTGGTATATCAGACCGAATACCATGGGTATGACATACCATTTATTCTTACTCTAATTATGTTGATATCAGTTCATAATAGCAATAAGGCACCTCAGGGGGTTGTGATATATGGCCAATCTACCACGGCTAAGGGCTGTGTTCTAGCACTCCTCGTTGCGTTGTGCATACGAACAGCCTTTAGCTGTGGTATATTGGCCATATACCACACCACCTCGGGCCTTATTGCTTAATTATAGACCATTTAGAATCCAACAGTCTGATTATTCAAGATACTGTATCACCCTTTAGCATTCACACACATGACGGGTCTCAATAACAGGACATGAGTGTGATTGTAGATATCATTGTGTTTCAAATAAAGTTGGTGTTCATTTACCGCTCTCTTCTCGACCTGAACTATGTCAAACTTTGCAGTTAAACAAAAAATCGAAATGGATCACTTTGTAGTACAGGAACAAAATGGGAGAGGGTGGGCGATAGAATGTAGTTGGCTAGAATTCAGGGGCAGGAAGAGGGGGGAATGCAAGGCCTCCCTTATCTAAGGGATTTGCCCTGAGCAAGACTGCAATCAGTCTATTGTTGTTCATGTCAGCTCTGGCATCATTCGATTGGCTCCCGTGCTGAGCTATGTGATGAGTTGCGCCAGAGACTAAGAACCATAGCTGAAAACTTCAGAAGAGCTGCAGGATCAAAAACCCACTTAGCTTAACTGAGTATGTTTTTACGTTTCTATTGGACATTCATCGTTAGTAGGCACATTTACAACATTCAGTGATGTGAGAGCTGACATATGTTGGTATATTAATCAATTTGGCCACTGGATGTTTTTGTTTTTGACTCATCCCAGAAACCAGGTTACCATTATTGTGGACCTGTCTCCAAATATAATTCACAGGGGGAAGGGGGATTTCCTTTTGTCCATTGACGGTTTAAAGCCAAGATGACAAATGCAGTTAGAGCAACTAAAATAGAGTTTCTCCAGTGCCGCTCTGATCCTATGAAGGGAAATGCTACATTATCAGGCTTGAACAGAACTCTCAGAACAGTGTTCCCAAAATAGAGGGTTTTCTATGGAGACCCTTACACTATATAGTACAAAAGTATTTTACATGTGGACACCCCAAATTTGTGGATTTGTCTATTTCAGCCACACCCATTGCTAACAGATGTATGAAATTGAGCACACTGCCATGCAATCTCCATAGACAAACATTGGCAGTAGAATGGTCTTACTGAAGAGTTCAGTGACTTTCAATGTGGTGCCTTTCCAACAAGTCAGTTTGTCAAATTTCTGCCCTGCTTGAGCTGCCCCGGTCAACTGGAAGTGCTTTTATTGTGAAGTGGAAACCTAGGAGCAACAACGGCTCAGCCGTGAAGTGGCAGCCACACAAGCTCACAGAACGGGATTGCTGAAGCGCGTAGAGTTTAAAAATCGTCTGTCCTCGGTTGCAACTCATTACCAAGATTCCAAACTGCCTCTTGAAGCAACGTTAGCAGAAGAACTGTTAGTTGGGAGTCTTATGAAATGGGTTTCTATGGCCGAGCAGCCGCACACCATCCTAAGATCACCATGCGCAATGCCAAAAGTCGGCTGGAGTGGTGTAAAGCTCAGTGGAAGCAGTGGAAACTCGTTCTCTGGCGTGATGACTCACGGTTCACAATCTGTCAGTCCAACGGACAACTCTGGGTTTGGCGGATGCCAGGAGAACGCTACCTGCCTGAATGAGACGGCATAGGGCTGTTTTTCATGGTTCAGGCTATGGCCCCAGTGAAGGGAAATCTTAACGCTACAGCATACGATTCTCTGCTTCTAACTTTGTGGCAAAAGTTTGGCGAAGGCCCTTTCTTGTTTCAGCATGGCAATGCCCCTGTGCACAACGAGGTCCACACAGAAATGGTTTGTCTCGATCTGTGTGGAAGAAGTCGACTGGCCTGCACAGAGCCCTGACCTCAACCCCATCGAACACCTTTGGGATTAATTGTTACACCGACTGCCTAATCACCCAACATCAGTGCCCTACCTCACTAATGCTCTTGTGGCTGATTTTATTTTTCCCCCTATATTTTAAGATATTTCTCTTTAACATACAAATAAGCATGTGTTCTGTTATGAAATGCATAGCAGAGATTTTCATACGCTTAAAACTACACATGTAAGATTTTTATATACTCTAATAAAGGTGAATTTAAAGTGAAACATCTGATCCAGCTGAACTTATTGAGGATCCAAAGTTCCGATTTAGACATTATCGCTTCGTCTGGATGGATCATCTGTCCACAACTCTGCTTGAGTCAAAGGGCCATTATGCTAAGATTGTAACGTTATCTACAGACTCATTCAAGTGCAATAATGAATTGCTACATTGACGCAAATTTTCAAGAGACATTTTATATATTTTCCGTTTGTCTCTACAGTTGTATTTCAGTAGCTAGAGGTCATGTATGTAGTGTTAAAAGCATATCGTCCAGCAGGATTTCATAAACTAATCTTCGGAATGCTGATATTCACTTTGAGGGTTCATGATTCAAGCACACTTTACTTGAATGGTTGTTCACAATGGCTCCATTGCCTATGTTGGAAGTTTTTCATATGTTTGGTGCCAGAAGCTAGACTGGATGCCAGTCTATTTCTGACATATCCAACTCACATTGTTGTTGTCATTCCAAACAATATGGCATGCTACTGACAAATGAGGAGTTAACCCATAAACACACTGGCATCAAGTCTGGCCAGAAATCTGATTTAAACTGTAGCCCTATGAAAGATCTAATGAGGGGCACTATGTGTACAAAGGAACAAGGCACCACATAAAACAAATCCATAATATTTTGATTCTTACTGTGTCTTTATATCTAATGTGTTGCCTCCAAATCTTTAACTTTATTATGGAGATAATTGATTGTAATAACATAATTCGGATTTAATTATTTAAGTGAATGGGAACATGTGGTCCTACTGGTAATTCATAATATTATATAATTCTTATATTTGAGCTATTCTTTTTACATGTTCAGTCCTTTTAACTTATTGGACTAAGTTCTCTAGTTCTTTAAAACCAGTAAACTGATGGGTTAAGCCTATATTAGTGTTGTGGTTGTGTGGCTTAAAAATAGCTTCTAACCTGTCACATTGATACTTTTGGGCGAATGGTATCCTATCAGTTACTTCAGCATCTGCTAACATACAATTAGCAAACATTCTGTGTGATTATGTTCAACCAAAAGTCACTTTCATTCATCTTTTTGGGATGTTATTTCCAGGATTCCTTCTTCAAGCCCATGTTCTCTACTTTTCTAACCAATTGTTTTTCTTGTAATGAAGAACACTTTTGCAGTTTGTTCTAAGAAAAAGAGAAGCAACCTTTTTAAAAGGATCTTAGTCAGTCTAATTTGATCCATAATAAATTAGTCTAGTTCAAGGAGATGGGAGTTGCTAGCTATCCTTTTTTTCTCTTTAAAAAAAAATCCATTTACTTTAAATGGATAGTTTGGGTTTTTGGCAATGGGACCTTTGCCGACGAACCCGTTGATACCATTTTATGTCTCTGCGTGCAGTTTGAACGAAGCGCAATGACTTGAAGTCTGTCGACTTCCAGTCTTTGCTCTAATGCTAGTTAGCATTGGCTCGCAAAACTACCTTTTTAATTGCCAAAATCCTGAACTATTATTTTAATGAAACATCTGGTCTTTGTCAGTGACAGCAGGGGGTGGGTCCAGGCCTGGGGTGGGATGGGATGGGATAGGATAGTAAGGTTGGAGGGGTTAGACATATATAATACACATGACATACGCATAGTATAATTACGTTTTGTTGATAATAAACTACAGTATATCTCGTTTGTCCCTTCAACAAATTCACTTAGTGTTGGGTTGAAATGTTACCTGATTACTAATACAAAAATAGGCAATTTTTCAGAAGCCAGAGCAGAATACTTTGGTGTCATGTTCTTTGTGCACATAATGTTCCCTACACTGGTTGTATTATATTCTCTGGCACCCTGAAGGATTGTTACTCCTCTTAGTGAGACCCGTCAGTCTACAGTACATGCTCACAAATTCTATATAAACAAAACTTTTGCTTGAAGGTGGGATCTCTTGGAAGCGTTAATTTTTGTTTTTTCAAACTGAGTCAGAATGGGGGGAATGGGATATGTATGCAAGTTAATCATGTGTGATTTTTGTTTTGTTTTTATTCAACAGAGGAATGTGATCTTAAGCACGTTAATTACAGTGCATTTTGATTTAATTTATTGTTTTGACTTTGTACACATTAAGATAGTTCTAGGGATCGTAAGAAAGACAAAGCACTGAGTTTATGAATGAGTGAACAACAGTATCTAAACTGGAGTATATATTTCTTCATGGATGTCACTGGGTTGCTACACCTTTCACTTTATTCACATTTATAACTCATATTTGAAGCGTGCCTCTTCAGGGTGCTCATCTAGAGACCCCTCGCTGCGGTGTTGCATCAACATTACGTCAATTTTTGACTTAATTAAATCGTGTAGCAAATATAGAATATGTTAGAGTATGTGGTCTTTTCTGTAGCCTACAGGCTGTAGATAAAATGTATGACAATGTAATGAGACTGACAGTTTTTACATGCAGGTTTCTCTGATCAAATAGCCTAACCTAAATGACACCCGATCAAATAGCCTAACCTAAATGACACCCGATCAAATAGCCTAACCTAAATGACACCCGATCAAATAGTCTAACGGTTAGACTCTAACCTAAATGACACCCGATCAAATAGCCTAACCTAAATGACACCCGATCAAATAGTCTAACCTAAATGACACCCGATCAAATAGCCTAACCTAAATGACACCCGATCAAATAGCCTAACCTAAATGACACCCGATCAAATACAAATATGCGTTGTCATGTTAACAAACAATCCTAAAAACAGCTGTACAACTGTTGTCCAGGAGTTTCACCCCATTGACATGATCAGTAGTTTCAAGTTTGTATCTGTCAATGTTTGACAAGCTGGTTATAGCAAGAAATGTAATACTTCTGCATTTCCCGCAGTGTAAACACATTGCAAATAGGCTCACTAACTCCTGAAGAAGTTGGATATCTGATATTCAGAGCTTAAATTGCCAAGTTGATTAGTCAGAGCATTTATGACTAATAAAGCCTATGCAATGGCCTGTTTTACTAATGGTGGGCTGCAACTTGATGGCCATTCATACAATTCCATTGTGGATGTCATGGCAGGCTACTACACCCCAGTAAGCACGAGCCAACGTCTCTCTTTGTTCCTATCTGGACAAAATGTCTTTTTTTAATTATTTTTTTACAAGTGGTGGGCTTACCACACAGATGGGCATTCATAAACTTAAATCTCAGGCAAAACTGTAGGCTATATGTCAGTAAGCACGGACCAACACTAATGCCTTTTTGGTCGTCTCTTTTTTATTTTTTATTCTTTTTTTTGTACAGTCCAAAATCTGAACCAATCATAGACATCTATAAATGACATATTTTCAACTTTAATTTAGAAGCAATAAGGCAATTTTTTTGGAACATCGGGAAAATACATATTTTTCAATGTCAGGAAAAGATACCGTTTCAACATCCTGGAAAATATGCATTTTAAACATACGGAAAATACACATGTTCATCTTTCATACAGAACCTAAATTGAACCCAACTTCAACGTCTGGAAAGTATGTATATTACACGTCTTTTCAACGTCCTACAACCCCTTACAGCAACACTGCAGTAGCAGGTTATTTGCCTAGTGCATCATTGCAATCTATATGAGGCAGAGACTGCCCACAAGGTCAAGTGTTTCTCATTTCTAAATAATACAACAAAAAACGTTCAATCAATGCGGGGGACCTGCCTCGAATGCCCTCTTCCCCTTACAAAGACCTGGTTGTTCAGCTTGGGAAATTATTTTGCCACGGAATCCAATGGTGTTTAGCCTCGGAACAACAAGTGCAGAATGGTTCTCCCATTAGCCAGCAGAAATGTTTGGCGATTGGCATCCAAACAGTCAAGTTTCGGTCCTCTGTTAGCTTAGAGTATTTTTCGAGACACTTCCTGGAAATGAATTGAACCATGTTCATGGCAGAGCAGAGCAGACCTCAAGCCTTACAAGGGAATATTTTTGGTCTGCTACAGCACATGACAGGAACAGTGACCAGGCAATTATCTACCTGGTGTCTGTTTTTGTTTATGACCTGCTTAGAAGCGGGTCACTGGTTTGGCCCTGTCTGATCGCTTTAGATGGCCAAAATTGGCCTAGTAGCCAGGTTAGAGTAGTCCTATCTTTTTAGACTAATTTGCTTTGATGCTCACTTTTTTTTACTTTTTACCCAACTCATTTTAGAAGTACAGACACAGAAAACAGCTCAAACACTGATGCTCCGAATTGTTACCCACCCAGTGACATCCTTGTCTTCTTTCTAGCATATCTATAAGCATTATGGAAATCGTGATTATAAATCAGGATCAACTATGCTCACTGCATTGCTGTTCGCTCATTCATAAAGTCCTACTGTAGGTTTATTACAGGTTTATAGTGGCAACAGGAAATGACTAAACAGACTATCTGTTATGCACACGCCTGAATCTGAGACCAAATCAACCATAGGTCTTTTTGGTGTCTGCTGTGATACCAACATGAAGGGTGGTTGTTTTCTTAACCTTTATTGGTTCCTTCTGATTGGATGCCGGCTGCTTTGACATTGAAAACAGACAATCTTTTTTCTCCCTCTTCTTAAACAGTGAGTGCCACTGTAGAGCTCCAACATATTGTCTAATTTTTGCTTTTCTCTCCTGGAAGAAAGGACATCTTTCATCATCCCTGTTCCTTGAAGATTACTCTGCTGAATCTCTTTTCTTCTCTCTTATGCTTTTCCATTTTTATCCCTGTCTTCTTTGTCTCTTCTTCCATCTGCATCAAATCATGAACATGGATGTACTGAAAAAAAACTAGCTTTCCCTGTGACCGATGAATGAGTTGGAGGACCCTGAAGCCTGTCTTGAGGACTGCCTTTGGACCAAATAAGCAGAACTTTGATCCTGTGTTGCCAGTCTCTACTCACTTTAGCAAGAATTTAACTATTATTCAGCTTTTTTTAGAGACACTTTGTTAGCTTCACACACACACCCACTCACTCATATTTACGTCTCATACACACACATACATGCACATACATTTTCTGCAAGGTGGACTTGATGACTTGATACCATGATTTTGACCCTGTTCAACCTCTCTGTAGCTGAAAATCAAGTGCTGTTTTCAGAACACCACCTTGTGTAACTTTTCCTCTTTTTGACTATTATATATTTCTTTGAGGTCACCGTCAATCAGAATGAACTTGTCCGTTATCTCCAAGGATGTGCATTTCTGCCACTCAATGTTTTGCATCTTTGAAATGTATCAACATTTCTGGGATGTGGGAATGACTTTGGTCTCCTGATTCAGACATTTTTTAAATGTGTGCATATTGATAGTTATTTATCATGTTCTCTTGCAGTAGACAGCTCTACATGTTCATTTAAAAAAAGATGAGATTTTTATTTCCAGATGCACTTAATTTCAGGGGAAAAAATATCTAAAGGGATCAGTTGTCATCTCTCCCTCAAAGAGATAATGGTATTGTAGATGTGCAAGGTTAGTGTAATAGAGGCAGTCAGGGATGTGTGTGTGTGTGTGTGTGTGTGTGTGTGTGTGTGTGTGTGTGTGTGTGTGTGTGTGTGTGTGTGTGTGTGTGTGTGTGTGTGTGTGTGTGTGTGTGTGTGTGTGTGTGTGTGTGTGTGTGTGTGTGTGTGTGTGTGTGTGAGATCCCTGGCTATGGCCGGGCGTAGGTTTCTCTAATGCTCTCTTCTCTTATTGCGCAGTATGAGGAACGCTAGTGGGCTGTCCGCCGCTGACCTGGCCCATGCCCAGGGGTTCCGCGAATGTGCTGAGATGCTCTCCAATGCGCAGAACCTGACCCAGACCCAGTTTAACGGCTTCTGTCTGAACGATACCACCCAGAACGGAGGCCACTCCCACCCTCTCATCCTAGGGCGGAGCCTCCTTAATGGGGCACCCAATAGAAAGAGATCGTTTGATAACATGGAAGCCAATCAAATCAAGAAGGCCAGAACTGACGGTAGATTTTTGCAGTTTTAATACTCTGTAAAAAATAACTTCAATTTGCGAGGGATTATTAACGTATTCCAGTGACCTTTTTTTTTAATGAGCAAGAGTTTTAGGGTGATTCATCTCCTGACTATGGTTGCAAAGAGAACTGGTAATTTACCAAAGTTACCGGCATCTTCTGCAATCTGGTCATTTTGCTAATTTATACTTTTAAAAAATGTATTCATGTTCAGCTCTGGAAAAAATTGAGACCACTGCAACATGATCAGTTACTCTGGTTTTACTATTTATAGGTATGTGTTTGGGTAAAATGAACATTTTTGTTTTATTCTATAAACTACTGATTTACTTTTCACCACCAGTTTGGAGCCAAAATGTTTACAACAAAGACTTATTAACATAGTAAAATAAGTGTGTAAAATATACAGTACCAGTCAAAAGTTTGGAGACACCTACTCATTCAAGGTTTTTTCTTATTTTTTTACTATTTTCTACATTGTATAATAATAGTGAATACATCAACACTATGAAATGACATATCGAATCATTTAGTAACCAAAAATGGTTTAAACAAATCAAAATATATTTGATATTTTTCAATGTAGCCACCCTTGGAACACTCTTGGTATTCTCTCAACCAGATTCATGAGGTAGTCACCTGGAATGCATTTCAATTAACAGGTGTGCCTTGTTAAAAGTTAATTTGTGGAATGTATTTATTTGATGTGTTTGAGCCAATAAGTTGTGTTGTGACACGGTAGGGGTGGTAAACAGAAGATAGCCCTATTTGTTTAAGAGACCAAGTCCATATTAATGCTAAAAACAGCTCAAATAAGCAAAGAGAAACAATTCATTGTTACTTTAAGACATGAAGGTCCGTCAATCCTTAACATTTCAAGAACTTTGAAAGTTTCTTCAAGTGCAGTTGCAAAAACCATCTAGCGCTATGATGAAACTGGCTCTCATGAGGACCGCCAAATGGAAAGGAAGACCCAGAGTTACCTCTGCTGCAAAAGATAAGTTCATTAGAGTTAACTGCACCTCTGATTTGCAGCACAAATGAATGCTTCACAGAGTTCAAGTAACAGACCAAACACATCAACTGTTCAGAGGACACTGTGTACAGTTTTTATTTTTTTATTTCACCTTTATTAAACCAGGCAGGCCAGTTAAGGACAAGTTCTCATTTACAACTGCGACCTGGCCAAAATAGAGCAAAGCAGTGCAACACAAACAACATATTTTAAGTCAGAACCGTCCAGAGTAGTGATGCTAGATGGGCGGGCAGTGATCGGTTGAAGAGCATGCATTTAGTTTTGCTTGAATTTAAGAGCAGTTGGAGGCCACGAAGGAGTGTTGTATGTCATTGAAGCTCATCTGGAGGTTTGTTATCAGACTTTCATGGTTGAATTGCTGCAAACAAAAACCACTACTGAAGGACACCAATAATAAGAAGACACGATCAATGGTCATTAGACCGGTGGAAATCTGTCGTTTTGATCTGGAGTCCAGATTTGATGTTTTTTGTTCCAACTTCTGTGTCTTTGTGAGACGCAGAGTAGGTGAACGAATTATCTCTGCATGTGTGGTTCCCACCGTGCAACATGGAGGTGGTGTGGGGGCGCTTTGCTGGTGACACTGTCTGTGATTTATTTAGAATTCAAGGCACACTTAACCAGCATGGCTACATGAGCATTCTGCAGCGACACGCCATCCCATCTGCTTTGCGCATAGTGGGACTATCATTTGTTTTTCAACAGGACAATGACCCAAAACGCACCACCAGGCTGTGTAAGGGCTATTTGGCCAAGGAGAGTGATGGAGTGCTGCATCAGATGACCTGGCTTCCACTATCACCCAACCTTAACCCAATTGAGATGGTTTGGGATGAGTTGGACCGCAGAGTGAAGGAAAAGCAGCCAACAAGTGCTCAGCATATGTGGGAACTCCAAGACTTTTTGGAAAATCGTTCCTCGTGAAGCTGGTTAAGAGAATGCCAAGAGTGCAAAGCTTAACACTTTTTTTGGTTACTACATGATTCCATGTTGTGTTATTTCATAGTTTTAAAGTCTTCGCTATTATTCTACAATGTAGAAAATATTTCAAATAAAGAAAACCCCTTGAAAAACCCACACCATAGGTGTGTCCAAACTTTTGACTGGATGTATATATTAGGGATATTTCATGCTGAAGCCCTCATTTAAAACTAATGGTATTCACTAAGTTGATGGGTTATATTTAGGATAATGTTTACAGCTTTGTCATACCCTTTTTGTTTGAAAATCATCTTATTTTATATCTGTTTGTTGGCCAGAGATGGACACCTGTGGTAATCTGAAGTACCCAAAAAAGGTCACTAGATGTCGCCTGATCAAATAAAATACTTTAAGTTACCAAAATGTTGGTAAACTTTTGAAAGTTTCCAGTAGTATAGCATCCATTTGCAGCCCTATTCCTGACTGAATGTTCTCCTCACCTAATTATGCGTAATAAAGCAAAGTGTCATAAAACCTTTCCGATTCTAAAATCCTGTTGTAAAACCATGATTAAACTGGCCTAGCCCATATGAGAACCTGGTAGAATATATTGTTTACTTAATTGTGCAGCGTTAGAATGAGCAGTATGAGGAAGAAGGGGGTGGCAGGGGACTTATCCTTTGCTGTTTGCCAGGCCTCTGAGGTTGACATGTAAAAGCATCTGCTTGTTTTATTAGACTTCTGCAAACTCTGGAGCAGAGTTTTGAGCTGTTGCCAGGAAGTTGATAAAGGCTGTAGGGAATCAGAAAATGGGACAGTGGCCGATTAAAAAAAATAATAAAAATAAAAGTATTTTATTTTTATTGCTGAATGATAAAGCCTAAAATTGGACATTGGATTTGCTGAGTAAGGTTGATTATTCTAAAATGCTAAATACCAGTGTCTCCCCTTCTGCCCAGACAGCCTGTGCATGATGGAATGACCTCTTTGGGCCTGTAGAGTATTCTGACCTGTATGTCATTGTATTCTTATTTAGTTGTATTCTAGATGGTAGCCCAACATGCTCATCCACTGCTCTAACTAGGTATGGGCCTGCCGCTGGGGATGCTGAATGGGTCGGTCTGCGGCGTCGGAGAGTTCCTGATGGAGAGCATACACCAGGAGAGCATGGAGTCAGCGCCACCGGCAGTGAGCTCAGATGGGCCAGGACCTTTGGCGTTTGGGATGAACGGGTCTGCGCCGGTGCCAGGCCTGGTGGACCAGGGGGGAGTGGAGGTGTCCACACCGGCCCCTAAGGAGCTGGAGATCTTCACTGTGGCCTCCATGCAGATCCCCTGTCGCTGCACTAACTCTTATGCCTACCTGTAGAGACCTTAGAGTGCATGTATTGAGTTGAGTGTTGACCCTCCTAGTCATTGTATCTTGGTAGAATGTCCATCAGGCCCTCTCTGGCCATGTTCTCTCACTGATGGAATTAATTTTAGTGCCATTGTTGGGTTCTTGGCATGATAATGATATATTTCCGGGTTCTAGAAATAAAGGCATAAATAGTTAATTTATTGTATTCTACATACATGTTAAGAAATCCATTGCCTTGCTACCATACTTAATTGATAGAGAAACATTAGTTTTATGTTTTGTTGTTGTACCAGGTTCTTTGAATGATCCACACAATTCTTGTTAAATAATCTTGTGTTTTTGGCAAAGCCCCTTAGGATGAGTGACTTCTGTTTTGCACAATTATCCCTCCACACCCTACATTGCCCAATGGTAACTGTAATAATGTTGTAAAATTTTAATCTACATTCCTTTGATGTAGAAACGCCCACACCTTGGGAACAATTTACTGAAACCAGCCTCACTTGGTTTCCGGAGAAGAATAGGGAGAAGATTAGACTTCGGTTAGTTCAAATCCTAGAGGCTGCACTGAAGTTTCCCTCCACATCTTGAATATGCAATGGCGGAATTCTGACCTTTACGAAGTTAGACCAGTGGTTCCCAACTGTTTTTTAACCGTGGCACACCTTGATGGGATAGCATTTCACTATTAATTTATTTAGTGGTAATGACCTCTTATTTTATCTGATCCATACAGCAAATCTATTTTCTGTGACAAACGTTTTTTTATACATTAAATATGGTTTGTTTGAAATAGTTCCTTACTCATGATTGTTATTGTGTGTGTGTACTAGAGGTCTTCGTGAATCCAGCTGGACACGAATCCCCGAGACCAGATCTGGGATGCAACCGTGTCCGGTTCGAGAATTCTTAATAATATGAAGGGTCTGGGTCGGCTCTGATAGGATTGCCTTGGGTATGTGTCATTTTTAACTGACTTTCTAGGACCCACATACATTCGAACACGAATGCTGCAGTAGAGCGCGAGACAGAGAAGTTGTATCATTTTTGCTGCTGCTCTTTGTTTTTCATGAGAGTGGTACGTGTAGCTTGTTGTTGGCCAATCATAAGAGCCAATGTATGCTTGGTCCGAAAATGTGAGCAACAAACCTATCGGCTGCCTTCGATACTGTGAACCATCAGATCCTCCTCTCCACCCTCTCCGAGTTGGGCATCTCCGGCGCGGCCCACGCTTGGATTGCGTCCTACCTGACAGGTCGCTCCTACCAGGTGGCGTGGCGAGAATCTGTCTCCTCACCACGCGCTCTCACCACTGGTGTCCCCCAGGGCTCTGTTCTAGGCCCTCTCCTATTCTCGCTATACACCAAGTCACTTGGCTCTGTCATAACCTCACATGGTCTCTCCTATCATTGCTATGCAGACGACACACAATTAATCTTCTCCTTTACCCCTTCTGATGACCAGGTGGCGAATCGCATCTCTGCATGTCTGGCAGACATATCAGTGTGGATGACGGATCACCACCTCAAGCTGAACCTCGGCAAGACGGAGCTGCTCTTCCTCCCGGGGAAGGACTGCCCGTTCCATGATCTCGCCATCACGGTTGACAACTCCATTGTGTCCTCCTCCCAGAGCGCTAAGAACCTTGGCGTGATCCTGGACAACACCCTGTCGTTCTCAACTAACATCAAGGCGGTGGCCTGTTCCTGTAGGTTCATGCTCTACAACATCCGCAGAGTACGACCCTGCCTCACACAGGAAGCGGCACAGGTCCTAATCCAGGCACTTGTCATCTCCCGTCTGGATTACTGCAACTCGCTGTTGGCTGGGCTCCCTGCCTGTGCCATTAAACCCCTACAACTCATCCAGAACGCCGCAGCCCGTCTGGTGTTCAACCTTCCCAAGTTCTCTCACGTCACCCCGCTCCTCCGCTCTCTCCACTGGCTTCCAGTTGAAGCTCGCATCCGCTACAAGACCATGGTGCTTGCCTACGGAGCTGTGAGGGGAACGGCACCTCAGTACCTCCAGGCCCTGATCAGGCCCTACACCCAAACAAGGGCACTGCGTTCATCCACCTCTGGCCTGCTCGCCTCCCTACCACTGAGGAAGTACAGTTCCCGCTCAGCCCAGTCAAAACTGTTCGCTGCTCTGGCCCCCCCAATGGTGGAACAAACTCCCTCACGACGCCAGGACAGCGGAGTCAATCACCACCTTCCGGAGACACCTGAAACCCCACCTCTTTAAGGAATACCTAGGATAGGATACGTAATCCTTCTCCCCCCCCCCCCCCTTTAAGATTTAGATGCACTATTGTAAAGTGACTGTTCCACTGGATGTCATAAGGTGAATGCACCAATTTGTAAGTCGCTCTGGATAAGAGCGTCTGCTAAATGACTTAAATGTAATGGAAATGTTAAATGTAAATGTCAAGGTACCATATGGATGACAATTGCGGAGCCTCGGAGGGCACGCACAGGGCAACTTGAGCTCTGTATGGCATCGCCGTGCGCCACTCAAATGCGGAGGTCTCGGTATAGCGCCGCGTTGACTGATTGGTTGACTGTAGTTGAGGGCGGGAGGTCCTATATAAACACAAACTGACTTCCTTGACAACTTCCTTCACTACAGCTCTGCGAGTTGTTTGTAACTGTAGAACGGGAAAGTGTATGCAGCATCAAATAGTGTAGCTTGCGATCTTAACTAGCTTCTCCCGGTTTGATGCAGTCAATATAGGTACCAGTACTTAATCATATATGATGATACATAACCTAGCTATGGCAGCAATTAGTCTACTATAGCTCAAGTCGGATTGGTTGGTTGCGGTCTCTCCCGCCACTGTTCCTGTGTCGCTTATTCACGCACACTCACAGTAGCCTACCACACAACATGGCCCCTGCTATAGCGTCATTACTCTACCTCTTCCCTTGCGCTTTATCAGCTCCGGTAAATAAATTCGCTTAAAAATGTACTTGTCTGTTGCTTCAGGACCGGGTCTGTATCGATCTGGTCTATACCGAACGGGTCTAGTTGTCCTCGATTCTGTTCAGAACGGGTCCCTATATAGTTGTATTTTATTTATGCATATCGGGTCCGGATGCGAAACCCCAGGTCCATTTTAGAATGGATCCATATTTTTTGACCCGTGAAGGCCTCTACCGGTTTAAGAGCGTCCCCGAATCTGCACCAGAAATAACAAAATGTAGCACTGGTTAAATGTGTATTTTAGTTTTTAACGGTTTGCGCTACAAACAGGCGGGTTTCTGCATTATAAAGGTGCAACCAAGGAAACAAAGCCATGCTCTGTTTGTTTCTATAGCACAGGCTGTGGTATAGCTAAGCTCAGAGCCATATAGTAGGACTTAAATGACTCCGGCTAAGTTTAATCAGACTTTCCTGTTTTAATGGTTTTCACAGACTAAGTACAGTGATACAAATTATATAACCGACACTCGTGCGCCAAAGTAAAAATACCATGTGCATTCCACAGGTCCCGTTTTATAAGTGCGTGTTAAACATCGGTTGGGGGCCACTGAGTTAAGACATCCAGTACTGCATTTAGTGGTACTAATGTTGTTGCACCACTTTGGCCAATAAGGGGATAAAGACATCATCTCAGGTCAGAATGAAGAGACTACTAGAGGATGTTCCTCCCCTTAAAGTAAAAAATAAGGGAAAGCATATTTTGTTTTATCTGCGTTTTCTTTTATTCCCCATGAGAAAATCTACCTTTTTGGACATTTCTGGTGGTGACTCTGTCTCATAGCTATTTTTTTATACAAGAACTCCCTTGTTATGCCAAAGCATATCTTTACGTTAATGTTTAAAGTACATACATACATCTTTACTGTACAGCTTTTCTGTATTATGTGAGCTTTTAGGTATTTCCAAGGTGTGCTATATGGCCTGACCCTGTCCTATTAGCTCGCAGACTGGAGACTTTGATTGAATTAGCCCCTCCTAGTGCCCTCATTCTACTTTTCTAGGAAAGGACTTTGTACGCGTTTCTGTACGCTTTTCTGTATAGCCTATCTATTGTGTCTGGTGTTAAATTGTGTGAGTTTATTTGGACTGTTTTTCTATGTTTTTGCAGCTTTATTTGGCTTGTTTTTGTTGTATTGCTTTGCTAACTACAGTAATGACAAAATGTAGACGTTGATCTATGACAAATGAGCGTGATTAGTAGTGCTACAATTTTTATAAAGCAAGGCAAAGCTACTCTTGCCTAAGGCAATTTTTTAAGAAGGAAAAATAGGAACCTTCATAAATGTATTGGTCACAAACTTTAAATCCCTCCCTGCAAACATCTGCTTCATTACATTTTTCGGTCGAGCAATCCGCTCAGCAGTACTATTCAGTCGGTACAGAATCACAAATGTTCATGAGTAGATGGCATATATATACATGCAAATTAGAGCTGACGCTCAGTGTGGAGTAGTTTTGTACGGTTTAAACTCATTAAAAGGTAATTATTTTGAATAAAATTATGATGGTGGGGCTATGATTTTTCGTGTGCATGAGAATGTATCTACAATCGTCCGAAAACACAGAAGCAATATTATTTCATATTTTCTATAGTTCACCTGAATATCTGAGTAGTTTGGTGCCCTCTAGTGATATTGAGAAGGCTGTGCAGGTCCTCAAATTGTGCCGTCTCATTTCTAAAGATTATGCTGTCATCAAATCAAATGTATTTATATAGCCCTTCGTACATCAGCTGATATCTCAAAGTTCTGTACAGAAACCCAGCCTAAAACCCCAAACAGCAAGCAATGCAGGTGTAGAAGCACGGTGGCTAGGAAAAACTCCCTAGAAAGGCCAAAACCTAGGAAGAAACCTAGAGGAACCAGGCTATGTGGGGTGGCCAGTCCGCTTCTGACTGTCATTTAGACTGTCTTGGCATAATGGCTAAACCAATGGGAGCGGGAAGGGGGTGGAACTAGGGGTGCGTTCGTAAATTCACTCTGGCTATCTACTCCGATTTCAGAGCACTCATCTGAGTGTGCAGAATAATTTATGAATTTACGAACGCTCAACACCCGTTGATTATGGCCGGTGTCAGTAAACGTCTGCAAAAAAAGCACAATTAAGTTGTTGCCAGCAGCACAGTTAGTCGCCAACACTCTGCATAACATGGACACAGCCTAACCAGCTCTGCTAGTGCGAGTAAAATGGAGTGAGATGTGCTCTCATTTGTGTCTGGAAGTAGCTAGCCAACATTAGCCAGTTAGCTTGGAAGCTTGACTAAAGATGTTAAGTCAGAACGCTCAGGTCAACCCTACTCCTCTGCCAGATCTTACACTGTGCGCTCTGAACGCTCCGAGAGCAAAACTCTCTGAATTTACGAACGGGCAATTTGACAACGCTCTGAATTTACTAACTCCCAGATCCGTATAGCTCCAGAATTAATCTACGAACAAATCCCTATAGTGCAGCCGCGAGCAGGGTTTGTGTGTCGATGTACAGTGATGTAACACAAGATTGTGAGGTTTACTGGAACCTATTTGGCAATCTGTAGTCAGGTTTTCCGTTTCTCCATCAGTAATAGTTGTGCAAAATCAATTCTTAAATCTTTGCTCATCTGTGAGCAGGAAGTTTGGCCCCGCACTGGCAAAACCAGCATTTAAATTATTTGACCAGGTGTCCCATTTCCAATGGCAGGTGACCCTCTAGCAGCAGGTTTAGGGTGTGAGGGGACCCGGTCGAGCGGCTCTACCATCGCCCCCGCCGATATCGTACACCACCACGTCTACAGGGATACAGCGGAGCACATGGGTGCTACTGGTAACGCAGGCAGCCAGGTGGAACACCAGACGTCGGTGAAGGCAGAGCAGCAGTACTACCATCAGCAGTATAACCATGCCCTGTTCAGCAGTATAACCATGCCCTGTTCAGCAGTATAACCATACCCTGTTCAGCAGTATAACCATGCCCTGTTCAGCACCAACCTCCTCTACCACGGCTCCTAAGGAGTTTGAAGGACCCCGTTGTCAGGTCGTCCCTCAGTTTGCCTGTCATTTATGCTTGATGTAAACAAGCATTCATATGCCTTAAAACCATGGAGTGAGTGGTTCCTTTTTCATATGGTCATTGTGATTTTTTAAATATATATTTTTAATGTAAAGGGAAGGCCCATCCCTCTTCTAAAGGGGATAGTTTTTGGATATGAAATGTTCTGTAAAACAGTAACTTGTTTTTGTGATAGTTTTGTAATGTGAAAGTTGATTTCGAGTGAATAAAGAAAAAGCTAGAGTAAATGCATACAATGCATTATCTTTTGATTTTCAACTTAATGTTTCTACTTTAAAAAAACTGTGTTCAGTTATCCTGCAATTAGTCATGTACTGTTATTTTACCCATTGATCCTGTTCTGGGGCTAAAACTAGTCTGAATGTAAATTCAAGTGATATGTTATGTCAGATGTATTTTTTTCTGAGTAATGAAATAATGCCTCAACCTCTAACGTTTGAATAATGTCTTGGAGTTAGGTTCTTTGTTTTGTCATCCTCATTCATCTCTATCCTGATGATAATTAAACATGAGATCACCTTAAAAGCACATTGGGATGTGATTCTTCAAATTGTCAGAACATGTGACTGCTCCTTCCTACACTAATGTATGGGGAACAATACGGTATGCTATGAAAATGGAATACAGGACTTTTGTCTTGAACTACTATCCTGTATCATTTACGCCTCATAAAGCTTGAATATGTGAGTTGGCTGGATGTCCTTTGGGTGGTAGACCATTCTTGATATACACAGGAAACTGTTGAGCGTGTTCTAACGTACTTACATTTTTTGTCTTGCCCATTCACCCTTAGAATGGCACACAATCCATGTCTGTTGTTTTCAAAGGTTAAGAAGGATTTTTAAGACGTCTCCTCTTCATCTACACTGATTGAAGTTGATTTAATAAGTAACGTCAATAAGGGATCAGAGTTTACATGGTCAGTCTGTTATGGAAAGAGTAGGTGTTCTTAATGTTTGTGCAGTGTGTATTTCCCCCCATAGTTTATCCAATAAGTAAACTGAAATTCATGTTCCAATTTTTTCACATTGGGAATTGCAATGCACTTTTTGTATTGAGTGAACTGAACCTTACCCTGTGTGCACTGGGGCCTCTGTTGAATTGCACGTGTCATAACCCATTTGTTAAATTGTTGTTTTGAGTTGTACTCAATGAACCAATAATTACAGCAATATGTCTGTGTTTTGCATTATGAGTGTTATTCAACGCCATAAGACCACCCAGGAGCCTGGAAACGGCATCTGCACGTGCAGTGGAAGGGAACGCCACAGACAATGGATTTACTCTCTGTCCATGTGAGGTCCCATGCCTGTGGTTGGGGATCATGCTCACTCCACAGTCCACACAGATGAGATGGACACAAACAATGGGACCTTGGTTGGGCACTGGCATAATTCTCTTGAATTGTCCAGAACTTAGAATCACACACCACAGGTGAGAATTGCATGTATTTATTTTTAATTTGAATGGAGTTCCATTGACTTCAAGATCTCTTTTGCAAGGGAGCCCTGCATCTTACAATTACACAACAAATTACACAGGAAATAAGAAGGGATTACCGAAGTAAAAACCCACTTGAAAAACAATCATATTCCTCAGCAGAGGTCCTCAATCAACACTCTGAAATGTCTGAAAGGCACCGATACATACATTTGTAGGGAACTCTGAAGATTGCTCCATACATGGTGTCAGAAGAAACTACACTGAACAAAAATATAAACTCAACATGTAAAGTGTTGATCCCATGTTTTGTGAGCTGAAACAAAAGATCCCAGAAATGTTCCATGCGCACAAAAAGCTTATTTCGCTCAAATTTTAAACACTCATTATTTTACATCCCTGTTAGTGAGAATTTCTCCTTTGTCAAAATAATCCATCCACCTGACAGGTGTGGCATATCAAGAAGCATATTAAACAGCATGATCATTAAACCAGGCACACTTTGTGCTGTGGACAATAAAAGGCCACTCTAAAATGTGCAATTTTGGCATAACACAATGCCACAGATGTCTCAACTTTTGAGGGAGCGTGCAATTGGAATGCTGACTGCAGGAATATCCACCAGAGCTGTTGCCAGAAAATGTAATGTTAATTTCTCTAACATAAGCCACCTCCAATATCGTTTTAGAGAATTTGGCAGTACGTTCAACTGGCCTCACAACCGCAGACCACGTGTAACCACGCCAGCCCAGGACCTCCACATCCGGCCTCTTCACCTGCGGATTGTCTGAGTCCAGCCACCCAGACAGTTGAGGAAACTGGCTTTGCACAACTGAAGAATATCTGCGCAAACTGTCAGAAACTGATGCTCATTTGCGTGCTTGTCGTCCTCACCAGGGTGTTGACCTGACTGCAGTTTGGCATTGTGCCCAACTTCAGTGGGCAAATGCTCACCTTCGATGGCCACTGGCACGCTGGAGAAGTGTGCTCTTCACGGATGAATCCCAGTTTCAACTGTACAGGGCAGATGGCAGACAGCGTGTATGGCATTGTGTGGGCGAGCGGCTTACTGTTCAACATTGTGAACAGTGCCCCATGGTGGCGGTGGGGTTATGTTATGGGAACGCATAAGCAACGGACAACAAACACAATTACATTTTATTGATGGCAATTTGAATGCACAGAGATACTGTGACGAGATCCTGAGGCCCATTGTCGTGCCATTCATCCGCCGCCATCACCTCATGTTTCAGCATGATAATGCACGGGCCCATGTCGCAAGGATCTGTACACAATTGCTGGAAGCTAAAATGCCCCAGTTCTTCCATTGCCTGCATATTCACCATGTCACCTATTGAGTACGTTTGGGATGAATCGACATGTACGACGGCGTGTTCCAGTTCCTGCCAATATCCAACACCTTCGCACAGTCATTGAAGAGGAGTGGGACAACATTCCACAGGCCACAATCAACAGCCTGATCAACTCTATGTGAAGGAGTTGTCACACTGCATGAGGCAAATGGTAGTCACACCAGATACTGACTCGTTTTCTAATCTACACCCCTACCTTTTTTTTAAGGTCTCTGTGATTTACATATCTGTATTCCCAGTCATGTGAAATCCATAGATTAGGACCTAATTAATATATTTCAATTGACAGTTTTCCTTATATAATTCAGTAAAATCGATGAAATTGTTGCATGTTGCATTTATATTTTTGTTCAGTGTAAAAACAGTTTTTTTAGTGTGTAGCAACAGACTGAATATCCAGAGTTAGTCATCATTGTAATTGGGTATGGTAACTCTTACATCTATGAATAAGTAAAGATGTCAGGTAATGTGAGAGTTTATAAATGAATAAAATGTAGTGTTTCAACCTACGTGAGGTCAAAGCTCTACTTTCTGATAGAGCGAGCAGTGATGAGTACAACATCTGTCACACTTGATAAAACAAAGTGCACTATGTTAAACTGCATCTAAAGGCTTTAATGAAGTGGCGACTGCATTCATGTAGATTACAGTGCATTCGGAAAGTATTCAGACCCCTAGACTTTTTCTACATATGTTACAGTCTTATTCTAAAATGGATTAAATAAATACAATAAAATAAATAAAAATCCTCATTAATCCACAGACCATGATGAAGCAAAAAAAATATATATATATTTTTTTGCTAATTTCTTTAAAATAAAAAACAAAAATACCTTATTTACATAAGTATTCAGACCCTTTGCTATGAGACTCAAAATTGAACTCAGGTGCATCCTGTTTCCATTGATCATCCTTGAGATGTTTCTACAACGTAATTGGAGTCCACCTGTGGTAAATTCAGAGAAATACACCTGTCTATATAAGGTCCCACAGTTGACAGTGCATGTCAGAGCAAAAACCAAGACATGAGGTTGAAGGAATTGTCCATAGAGGTGTGAGATAGGATTGTGTCGAGGCACAGATCTGGGGAAGGGTACCAAAACATTTCTGCAGCATTGAAGGACCCCAAGAACACAGTGGCCTCCATAATTCTTAAATTTAATATGTTTGGAACCACCAAAACTCTTTCTAAAGCTGGCTGCCTGGCCAAACTCAGCCATAGAGCAGAAGGGCCTTGGTCAGCGAGGTGACCAAGAACCTGATTGTCACTCTGACAGCTCAATAGTTTCTCTGTAGAGATGGAAGAACCTTTCAGAAGCACAATCATCTCTGCAGCACTCCAGCAATCAGGCCTTTATGGTAGAGTGGCCAGACGGAAGCCACTCCTCAGTAAAAGGCATATGAAAGCCTGCTTGGATTTTGCCAAAAAGCAACTAAAGGACTCTCAGACCATGAGAAACAAGATTCTCTGGTCTGATGAAACAAAGATTGGAGGAAACCTGGCACCATCCCTACGGTGAAGCATGGTGGTGGTTTTCAGCGGCAAGGACTGGGAGACTTGTCAGGATTGAGAGAAAGATGAATGGAGCAAAGTACATTGAGATCCTTAATGAAAACCTGATTCAGAGAGCTCAGGACCTCAGACTGGGGCGAAGGTTCACCTTCCAGCAGGACAACGACCCTAAGCACACAACCAAGTGTTAGATGAATTTAGTAACTATGTGTTCATGAACCAATTCAATTAAAACACTCTGTCCGTTTCTAAGGATTTGTAAGGTTCTTATTTGCATAAAATGGACAGAGACCAGCCACCAGAATTAATCAATAGCGTTTATTCTCAAAAGCTCTGCTCAAAATACCATGTACATTAGTTTATATATCACACATAGCGTCATAGCGTCCTAAATATCCCTCCTCTCCGACAAGGAAATAGCTGCTTTCAAAAGTCCATTCCAACACACACATATTGCTTATCATATTCTATCACAAGTTGCATAATCTACCGCAAGCCTAACGGTTTCTCTTCGCCTTGGGTGGGGAGACTTTCTTCCTGTTATCGGTTTCACAGTGGTCACAATTTGTCTGTTAACACTTCCTCTTTGCCTATGTAGAACCATTCTTTATCAGACAGGATATAATTATATTAGTTATAATTCTACGTTAAATGTATACATTATTTAATCATTACTGATAAAAATCCTTCAACACCAAGACAACGCAGGAGTGGCTTCGGGACTAATATCTGAATGTCCTTGAGTGGCCCAGCCAGAGCCTGGACTTGAACCCGATCTAACCTTTCTGGAGAGACCTGAAAATAGCGGTGCAGTAACGCTCCTCATCCAACCAACAGAGCTTAATTAAGAGGATCTGGAGAGAAGAATGGGAGAAACTCCTCAAATACAGGTGATCCAAGCTTGTAGCGCCATACTCAAGAAAACACAAGGCTGTAATCGCTGACAAAAGGTGCTTCAACAAAGTACTGATTAAAGGGTCTGAGTATTGTAAATGTAATATTTCAGTTGTTTTGTAAAAATGTCTAAATACCTGTTTTTACTTTGTCATGATGGGGTATTGTGTGTAGAATGATCAGGGGAAAAAACAATTTAATCAATTCTAGAATTCAAAGTCAAGGGAGTCTGAATACTTTCTGAATGCACTGTATGTCACTATAGTCTGGGGTGGCGGGAAGCCAGGTGGTTAGAGGAAGCGGCGCAGGTCCTAATCCAGGCACTTGTCATCTCCCGTCTGGATTACTGCAACTCGCTGTTGGCTGGGCTCCCTGCCTGTGCGATTAAACCCCTACAACTCATCCAGAACGCCGCAGCCCGTCTAGTGTTCAACCTTCCCAAGTTCTCTCACGTCACCCCGCTCCTCCGCTCTCTCCACTGGCTTCCAGTTGAAGCTCGCATCCGCTACAAGACCATGGTGCTTGCCTACGGAGCTGTGAGGGGAACGGCACCTCAGTACCTCCAGGCTCTGATCAGGCCCTACACCCAAATAAGGGCACTGCGTTCATCCACCTCTGGCCTGCTCGCCTCCCTACCACTGAGGAAGTACAGTTCCCGCTCAGCCCAGTCAAAACTGTTCGCTGCTCTGGCTCCCCAATGGTGGAACAAACTCCCTCACGACGCCAGGACAGCGGAGTCAATCACCACCTTCCGGAGACATCTGAAACCCCACCTCTTTAAGGAATACCTAGGATAGGATAAAGTAATCCTTCTCACCCCCCCCTTAAAATATTTAGATGCACTATTGTAAAGTGGCTGTTCCACTGGATGTCATAAGGTGAATGCACCAATTTGTAAGTCGCTCTGGATAAGAGCGTCTGCTAAATGACTTAAATGTAATGTAAATGTAGAGCATTGGACTAGTAACCGAAAGGTTCCAAGATCAAATCCCCGAGCTGACAAGGTAAAAATATGTCCTGCCGCTGAACAAGGCAGTTAACCCACATTTCCTAGGCCGTCACTGACTTGCCTAGTTAAATAAAGGTAATATACAAAAAATGTAAGCCTAGGACAGGAAGGAACGTTGACATTCTGCTATTTAGTGAGAGGCATGTCCTACACTACCCGTCTGAAGTATTAGAACATCTACACATTCAAGGATTTTCTTTATTTTTACTATTTTCTACATTGTAGAGTAATAGAAGACATCACAATTATGAAATAGCACATATGGAATCATGTATACCAAAAAAGTGTGAAACAAATCCAAATATATTTTATATTTGAGATTCTTCAATTAGCCACCCTTTGCCTTGATGACAGCTTTGCACACACTTTGCATTCTTCATTTCAAACCCCAGGTTTTGAATGGGGTTCGAAGTCCAGAGACAGATGGGCATTGCAAACTGTTGATTTTGTGGTCAATTATTATTTCATTGTAGATGTTAATGTGTGCTTGGGGTTATTGCCTTGTTGGAAGATCCACTTGCGGCCTAGGCTCAGCCTCCTGCCTGAGGCTACGAATGATTTTTGCAAAAATGTCCTAGTACTGGGTAAACTTAATGAATATGGTATTCCTCTCCGCTCCCTTTGTATCTGGAAAATGCCCACTATTTCACCTGTGCGAACACCCGTTTGTCACCTGTCTCCAAGACCGAGGTTCATAGCTGGAGTTTTATTTTTTACCTAACCGTACAAATGCTACGTCCCCGTAACCACGCCCCCCGTCAAACACGGGTCTCAAATAAAAAGGTGAGACTAAGTCAATAGATACGTATTAAATCGTTTATCAATACAAATGTAATACAATAAAGCAAAATTATATTAAAACCTAAATTATCGTACGTCTCGGTTTTCTTTAAAAGACTACGGAAACGTCCCCTATTAGCTGAAGTGGTATCGCCTAATATTCCACTTACCAGCGGCTAGGGTAGGACTCGGAGGATATCGTTTCACCGAGGCGGCAGCGGAAAAAAAGAGAGCTGAATGTTGTTGTAAACCCAACGTTAACTAGCTATATTATAAACACTTTTGTTGTAAATAAAGCAGTACATTTGTGTTACCGTTATATATTTAGTTTACGATGTCTACTCCGGCAAGAAGACGATTGATGAGAGATTTTAAACGGTGAGATGAACAATTTTCACGGATGGTGTTATTGATGTCTGAAGAAGCTATAACTAGCAAAGCTAGTCAGTGAAGGTTACCAAGCAAGCTAGCAAACGTTAACTAGCAAGTCACACAGCCGTCTGTTTCCTGACATTTTGGGGTTTACCTAGTTTACAGTTCTCAAATGTGTAATGTTGCGTTTGAAAATAGCTCATGCCGAGAAAGTCGTCGAACTCTAAAACAGTCAGCTACGTTAATTATTTAGCTTGCCAGCCAATACTTGGCTACAGATTAGCTAGCGAAGAAAACAACTTGCTCTCCCAATGCGAGTCACTATGGCTCACTTGCAAGCGAAACTGGGTTAGATTAACAATACGTCATAAGATTACTCAGGTTGGTTATGCGATGTCCCGTGCTTGAATTGCATAACGTTAACCGTTACGGTTTGTGACACGTTTAGTTTATTTTATGGTATATTGGCGAACACAATTGAATGTGCATCCCGCCATAATGTGGGGTGGAAATAGGGTTTCCCCCAAAAAGTGAACAAACTACCAAAAGAAAATAAACACATTTTCTGTAAAAAAAATAAAACAGATCTGTTCCCTACACAGGCTCAAGGGGAACCTGGTGAGGGCGGGTCTTCCGGTGCCAGTACCCCATGCAAGTTTTCAGATGTCGAGCCTTAAGTCCAAACACTTGAAAAATGGCCAAATCTTTTACATCCTTACACTCAGGTGAAAGCTCTTACTGCGTATCTTACGTAACAAAGCTTCACAAGCGTAGGTAATTGCTCTTTATCAAAAAACAACAGGCCCGACAGACGTTCTTCTTGTTCACCCAGAGGATCAGACGCTGTGCATCAACCACACCAGGAATTCAATTCAGGTATTCCACCTGAACATCTGTCGTCACCCCTGAGATGACTTGGTTGACAGGTGCTCTGCTGCCAAGTTCAGAACACACAAATTCTGTTGTCCGGATTCTTTTTAGGCCCACAGCAATCTTCCTCTACTCTTCAGAAATACAATTAATCAAAATAAAACCACTACTGGTCACTCTCAGACTTCCAAGCGTGTACTTCACCATTTGACATCTCAAATGGGTTTCTCACATATGCATCCTTGCTCAACAAACGCATCCCAACAAGAAGCGATTCATTATCATTCAAACATGTATCCTCCAATCCAATTGTAGACAATTTCCTTTTCGTTCCAGTTTTCAATACTACTGTTGTCCATTCGGAACATTTGTCTTCAACCAAATTTGCTCAACGTGCTGCTTGATTTAAACTCTGCATCCACTTCCGCCATCTTCCCACTTACGTCCCTTCTTTGAGGTTTATTGGCAGACCACACTCATAGGGTGTGTAACCACCACCTACTGTACAGGGGAGTATGTTGAGCTAGCTAAGTAGCATTAACACTTTTATGGGCTTCTGCATTGTTTGATAATATTGCAAGTAAGAGTGAGTTCAGTAATGTGTCGATTTGTAAAATAACTATCATTTTGAAAATAGGGTTAATAAGCATATATTAGCTAGGTAGCAAGCAATTTTGACACAGAACTAAAGTTGTTCTTCTCGGGCCCCATAGGTTACAAGAAGACCCTCCGGCTGGCGTCAGTGGTGCCCCTTCCGAAAACAACATAATGGTGTGGAATGCAGTCATATTCGGGTAAGATGGCGAAGCGCAAGCGGTCAGAGGTGCACATTCAGACTGTCACAGATTTTCTGTGCAATATTATTTATAACCCCATGCTCTGGCAGCAAATATTGCAGAGTTAGGGTTCAGAAACAGCCTTTTGTCTTGGTAGTTTCAAATCATATTTTATTGGTCACATGCGCCAAAAACAACAGGCGTAGACTTTACCGTGAAGTACTTATGAGCCCATTCCCAACAATGCAGTGTTAAAAAGTAAATAGTAATAAAAATTGAGACACTACAGAGGGTAGTGCGAACGGCCCAGTACATCACTGGGGCTAAACCTCCTGTCATCCAGGACCTCTATACTAGAGGCCGACCGATTATGATTTTTCAATGCCGATTATTGGTGGACCAAAAAAAGCAGATACCGACTAATCGTACGATTTTTATATATATTTGTAATAATGACAATTACAACAATACTGAATGAACAATGAACCCTTTTATTTTAACTTAATATAATACATAAATAAATTATATTTAGTCTCAAATAAATAATGCAAAGAGAAGAAAGTAAAAGAAGAAAGTAAAGTAAAAGTGCAATATGTGCCATGTAGAAAAAAAGCTCATGTTTAAGTTCCTTGCTCGGAACATGAGAACATATGAAAGCTGGTGGTTCAATATTCCCAGTTCTTCAATATTCACAGTTAAGAAGTTTTAGGTTGTAGTTATTATAGGAATTATGACGCGTCGACTATTTCTCTCTATACCATTTGTATTTCATATACCTTTGACTATTGGATGTTCTTATTGGCACTTTAGTATTGACAACCTAATCTCGGCAGTTGATCGGCTTGAATTCATAAACAGCTCTGTGCTTCAAGCATTGCTAAGAGCTGCTGGCAAAGTTGAATGAATGCTTACGAGCCTACTGCTGCCTACCACCGCTCAGATTGCTCTATAAAATATCAAATCATAGACCGAATTATAATAAACACACAGAAATACGAGCCTTTGGTCATTTAATATAGTCAAATCCGGAAACTATAATTTTGAAAACAAAGCGTTTATTCTTTCAGTGTAATAAGAAACCAATCTGTATTTTGTCGAATGGGTGGCAACCCTAAGTCTAAATATGCTGTTACATTGCACAACTTTCGATGTTATGTCATAATCATGTAAAATTCTGGCAAATTAATTACGGTCTTTGTTAGTAAGAAGCACAGTTCACAATGAGCCAGGTGGCCAAACTGTTGCATATACCCTGACTCTGCTTGCATTGAATGCAAGAGAAGTGACACAATTTCCCTAGTTAATATTGCCTTCTAACATGCATTTATTTTAACTAAATATGCAAGTTTAAAAATATACTTGTGTATTGATTTTAAGAAATGCATTGCTGTTTGTGGTTAAGTACATTTGTGCAACGAATGTGCTTTTTTGGGGAATGAGCTTTTGTTAAATCTTCACCCGTTTGGCAAAGTTGAAGTAGGCTGTGATTCGATGATAAATGAACATGCACCGCATTGATTATATGCAACGCAGGACAAGCTAGTTAACTACACATGGTTGATGATATTACTAGGTTAACTAGTGATTATGTGAAGATTGATTGTTTTTTACAAGATAAGTTTAATGCTAGCTAGCAACTTACCTTGGCTCATTGCAGCCCCAAGGTCCTTTTGACACTGCACTCGCGTAACAGGTGGTCAGCCTGCCACGCAGTTTCTTCGTGGAGTGCAATGTAATCGGCCAAAAATGCAGATTACCGATTTGTTATGAAAACTTGAAATCAGCCCTAATTAATCGCCCATGCCGAATAATCGGTCCACCTCTAGTGTGGAGTGCAATAGAGATTGCATCATCTGTGGATCTGTTTGGGCGGTATGCAGATTTGAAGGGGTCCAGGGTGGCTAGGGTGATGGTGTTGATGTGAGCCATTACCAGCTCTTCAAGGGATTTCATGGCTACAGATGTGAGTGCTATGGGGCGATAGTCATTTAGATGGTTACCATGGCATTCTTGCGTACAGGGACTATGGTGGTCTTAACGTGTAGGTATTACTGACTGGATCAGGGAGAGGTTGAACATGTCATTGTAGACACTTGCCAGCTGGTCAGCGTAGTTATTGGTAATTATGTGAGATCAAGGTCATTTCAATACCTTTCTGAGCCAATGATTCCAAAAATGTGAAGTGATTCATCTGCTCATCACAATGTTCCTCCTTCATCTGTTAACTTATTTACGGGGAAATGAAACATTTTTCACACATACAGAGAAAACGTTTAAACATATTTATTTCCCTTTACAGCCCAGAAGGGACACCTTTTGAGGACGGTGAGTACAGCACTGTGCACCCCATTCTTTATGTTTGCATACTCTACGGAGCTACGGGTTGTGTGTGATGTAATTGTTGATTTGATCAATTTCACATAAAGTAGGCTAAAGCAGTCAATCATCAAGTTCCTGTTTTATCTACCGGCAGTGTTACAGATAATACAACACCTGTAAATGTTTTCTAACATTCTTTGTTGCATGATAGTATGAGCGATATGAACTAGAGCCATGGTTCTAATTCTTCTTTCCTCCCCATCTTTTATGTTCCAGGCACATTTAAGCTTACTGTTGAGTTCACAGAAGAATACCCTAACAAACCCCCCACAGTACGATTTGTGTCAAAGATGTTTCATCCAAATGGTATGTTGTCACAACGACAGTAGCAAAACAGCCTGATTATGGTTAGTACTGCAAAGGTTAATGGTATTTTAACCCTTCTGTTTTATTTACAGTGTATGCAGATGGCAGTATATGTCTAGACATTCTGCAGAATCGATGGAGTCCAACCTATGACGTGTCATCCATTCTTACCTCTATTCAGGTAGGCAAATAGATCTTGTTTTCCATAATACATTTTATATGCCATGTATCCTCCCTTCCCTGTCAACATTTAGTCCTACTGTGACAAAGCAGATTATAAAACACTTCCCATACTGAACATCCTGAAGTGTCATGGTGCATGCCCACTTTTATGTCTTGATCTCTGTGCTGTAGAAAGCCTGTCTCGTCTACTCAGTATTCATCACCTTGCTCCCTTCCATTCTTCCAGTCTCTGCTAGACGAACCAAACCCCAACAGCCCAGCCAACAGTCAGGCGGCCCAGCTTTACCAAGAAAACAAGAGGGAGTACGAGAAGCGTGTGTCGGCCATTGTAGAACAGAGCTGGAGGGACAGTTGACCACATCCTCTCCCTTCTGGCCTTCTCTATCACCAGCGCTGAGCTGTGTGATGCGAGTTTGAGTAGTACATCTTAATTTAGATTTTTTTGTTTCTTCCTCCATTTTAATTTGACATATTTATGCACTTTACCTGTCCCTTGTTGAACATTTTTTTTCCTAACACGCTTGGAGTGGAGTTTTTGTTATTTTTTTCTATGTCTCTCTCCTGTTTTGGCTTATCAGGGGACTTATGTGCTGAATCTTGTTTTTGTCGCCACCGTCTTCTATTGAGGACAATTTTTGGACGTCAATTACCTGCCTCCCTTCCCACACTGAAATAAATTAGTTGGACTGATGTGTAATGTTTGGAAGAAATATCAATTAATCATGTTAACCTGCTTGTAGGTCCTTTCTTTGGTGTGCTCCCATTACCCTTTAATACATAAGCTCACTTTACAAAGCAGCATCTGAGCTATCAAGTTCATTACCTTTATTTGGAAAATTGTTGCGTGTGTTCATCCTTAAACAACCTGATTCAGAACTAGACCCACATGCTTAACCCATGTCTTTGTGTTGTGAGCTCTGTTACATGCATGACAGTGATAGTGTGTTCTTGTTCTCTGTTCAGTAAGTACTCGTCTAGAACATACATCCTGATTGTACAGATTTTGCACTGGTTGTCCACCATGTCACTTTTTCAGCAATTGTAAATAAGTCGTCAAAGCTACCTTTTACTATGACAGTAGTAATGTTTCTCTTGGCTGGTTAACCATGTGCTCCCTACCGTAGTCATCCATCACCTCTATATTTAGCTTTCGCTATCTGGTAAATACTGTGAAATCGGTCATCTCTTGCAATGCTGAGAAACTAGCTGCACACTTCCATCAGTTAATGCCTCTGCAGCATTGACATTTGACACCAACTTAATGAGAATATGGTTTATTGACAAGGAACTCTTTAAAACAAACTAATCAGACATGGCATGATGGTGTACGCATGAGTTGTTGCTTTACTATTTTTGACACAGTAAGCACAGACTAGGGACCAAAGGATTTCATTATATACATGCCAAGGCCTTCAAGAATACTACCATTGGACCAGAAACAATGGACTCCAGGCCAAGATGCATTTAAATAACATTTTTTTTACTGGTGTCACAAGTGACTGTCCTCACAACTACAGGCCCCATGCCATCAGTCAAACATGAGTTATCAATTTAACCATCTGTTAACAACTTTTGCTGCTAGAGCAGCCCTATTACTAATGGCTCTTATAACAAACAGCAGTCACATCCCATGGTAAATACATGATGCAAAGACAATTCAACATAGGAAGCACATTGCATTCATATCTGTAAGCCACCTTGTAATATAGTACATGTCTAGAATGACTTTCGGCACACAATCTTGGTTAAAATGTTTTATTTGTTCGTATGGAGAAATATGGCTAGTATGGTTGCATGCATGATACACTAGCGTCAACAATCATTGTGGCTATGATACAATAATCTGTATTACATATCTGCTCTAAACCAGTGGTACTAAACTAGGACGTCCATCTTACAGTACAGCCTTTACTAAAATGACAAGTCCCTCTTTCTAATTCTTCATTTGTAATTTTTAACCCTTTCTCCAACTTTGATATCCAATTGGTAGTTAGTCTTGTCCCATTGTTGCAATTCCGTACATACTCGGAAGAGGCGAAGGTCGAGAGCCATGCGTCCTCCAAAACACAACCCTGCCAAGCCACACTGCTTGCTTAACCCGGAAGCCAGCCGCACCAATGTGTCGGAGGAAACACCGTACAACTAGCGACAAGAGAGCGATGGGACAAGGACATCCCGGCCGGCCAAAGCCTCCCCTAACCCGGAGACGCTGGGACAATTGCGTGCCGCCTCATGGGTCTCCCGGTCACGGCCGGCTGCGACACAGCCTGGGATTGAACCCGGGTCTGTAGTGACGCCTTAGACTGATGTACCACTAGGGAGGCCCCAATTCTTCATTTTCAAACAGCATTGATACTAATTGGGAGTAGAAAATACAACAAAAAACAAAACTAACATGATCACAAACAACGTTCACTGGGCCAGGTAGAGCAGCTACCTGTTGTAGGCCCTCTCCTTCTTCACCCTCTCCAGGGCCTTGTCCATGATCTTCTCATTCTCACCCCTGCATTTGGGGCAGAACCACTTCCCCTTGGGCTTGTGATGTAGCCCCACACAGGAGAAGTGGAACCACTCAATGGGACACTCGTCATTATCACAGCCAATCATCTCGCCGTAAGACACCTGTTCACACAGGCAGTAGGTGGGCTCATCTGGGTCGATGGGCAGGTCTGGGGGTGACACCTCCCTCTCTGATTTGCCCTTTGACCTCTTCTTCTTCTTGGACGATGACATTTTGGCCCTCTTTTCCCTGGCTGCCCCCATGCCCGCCTCATCACCATGATCCATGCCTCCATAGCTCTCCCGGTTCTCTCCGTTCTTCTGCCGCCGCGAACGTTTCCCGCCAGACTTTTCCCCTCCACCGACTGAGCCTGGCGTTGCCTCATCACGCCTCTTGTCGTGGTGACCCACTTTGCCCGGCGTGGTTGTCACTGCTGACGTTGACATGGAGGCTGTAGTCGTCGTCATAGCAGTTGATGTGGGTACATGGATCTCTGGGATCTCCTGGGAGTTGTGGAGGAGCTCAGAATGCCAGTCCACCTGCCGGCTACGGTTCTCCACCAATTCCACCTGGGACAATACAGGGTTTATTTTTTATACAGTGTGGGTTGTGATCAGTGGGGTAACATAGGTTGCTCAAGGAGAGTGACCAATGCGGGGCTACCTCATCTATATATTGTTATTTTCATGCTGGACAGGAATTCAGCAAAGTATACAGGCAGCCAGCCACGTTTACCCACCATCTGCCCAGCAATCTGGATCTTCTCATCTCCTAGCTCCTGGCTGCTGATGAGAGCTCTCTGGATGGACAGCTGCATTCTGCGCCGCTGGAGAGGGTCGGACTCCCGACGGTAGCGCTCATAAGCATCATCCAGCTCCTGCAGGACATCTGAGAAAAACAAATTATGCCCGCATAGTTAAATATAAAAAATGTTAATGTAACAAACATGGCACATTAGAAAAGTGAAAAACAATAGTTAATTAGGTAAACAATAGTTTTACTGTGCTTGCTAAATACATGAACTATATTTGTTCCAAAGTATGTACATAACTAAGTGACAAAATGTGAATAAAAGGGTATCTACTATTCCAACTGCATTACTGATGCATGCACAAGCTGGTACAGCTGAATGCCAACAGTAGCCAGGTGCTTGCTACCTACTAAGTTACTGTAGCTAACGTAAATTAGCTGGGCTAACAGTTTCGCTGGCTAACGTTAGCTAGCTACATTATGATTAGAGGTATGTATACAGTCGGTGGATGAAATGTGAACAAATTGCCTTGGTATTTTGCGTCAATTTCTTTCATAAGAGACACGCTCCTCTGTAGGTCGAATGGTAGTGATTCGACCAAGTCCAAATATTCTTCCACATAATTTGTAACGACGTGGACCGGGTCACCGTTTGCCGGATTTAGCATGTTCTTCTGTCGAAGTCCACACAAAGCTGTCCACAACGAAATGAGAGATATGTTACACAGAACATCCGAAACTCATAATCCTAAAGATATGCGTTGAACTTGTATTTAAAAAAATATGTATCTAGCAAACTCCCTCAGCTTACTTTTGACACGCCAACGTTACTACTGTTAGCTTACCTAGCTTTCCCATAAACGAGCTAACAGCCTCGAAGCGAACTAACGTCAGCTAGCTAGCAGTGACGTTAGCCTTCAAACTAATTATTGTCTGAACACGAAAATGAAGCTACGCAACTAGCGAGCAATTCTTACTCACCAGCAACTTTATATTTGCCGTTTAATGAACTTCATACAATGTATTCAATCCAACTGGAGAATCTTGTAACTCAACTATGTATTGATTGCGTCTGGTCCAACGTGGAGAACTGTACATGTGTATGCGCATGCGCATCATATCAGAAACATATCTGCCATTGGTAATTTCCTTCAGTGAGTTTAGATCCTTTAGGCAGTCGTTTTAAAACATGTAATTAGTACAGTGATGCAGATCTAGTGAAAATGGTCCATGCTTGATGTTACAATGTAGCTAGTTACAGTTGCACATGTTCGTACTGTTTGAGCAAGACAGACATTGATACGTTATAGACCAACTCTCTGCTACACTGTTAGGGAGATAGAAGACTGAAAAAGCGACCGATGAAGAGTAAAGACATACAACATAAGTGAACTCCAACATTTTAATATAGGGTGGTTGCCAAAAACAGGAGACAACACATAATCACTTAGATTATATTATTGATGACAGTAAAGACAGGAATGTCATTATGGAATATGATTAACTGTCTGGAAACAAATAACAGATTCTAAATAATTGTATTCTCTAACTTTCACCAGGTATTGCTCAGTGTGTTACAGTATGTGTACATTGGGTAGTCTGATATTAAGGTATGTAATCTCAGCTCACCCTCATGTGACCCATTAATTATGAAGTGCTGGCTTTCACACTTTTTTGAATAGCAAAGGAGACACTAAGAAAGTAAGACTCCAGTGTAAAGGAGATATTGCATTGTAATTTTTTGTTTCAATGGATCCAGTGTATGAGAGACAACATAGCCAAAATTAATTAATCAATGTAAAAAAAATAATCAAGGTCTGTAGCTTATTGAGCACAAATAAACTATGAGTCATACCAGTGGGAAGTAGTAGTTAATTAATGCATTTTTTAAATTTAGTTTTTTCACTAAAGTACCGCACTGGGCCTTTACGAGTCTGCATTAGCGAACCGATATAGCCTTCTGTAGCGTGGGCAAAAAAAAGTGCAGCACTCCCAAACATCTTTTTGTGGTTATGCTAGAAGTGGTTTCATATGTTGGAGTCATTCTTTTTTGTGTGAATTATTTCTTATGAACTCAATCCGATCGAGGGTTGTCAACAATGCAGCTTTTAAAGGCAATGTTACCGCGCTCGTGAATATTGCATTCATGGTAAAACGATGCAAATGTTGACTCAATCGGAAACTACCTTTAAATGGCACATTGTCGACAGGCGCGATCGGATTCACTTCCGGGCTTTAGCTTTTCTGTCTGAGGTAAAGACTAGCTACATTGATAGTTGGATTCCCATGGAAGAAAGGGTTGTTTGTGTTTATGAATGTAATACTTTATGTATACATGTACAGTACACTACATGACCAAAAGTATGTGGACAACTGTTCGTCAAACTGAAATTTGATGAACCGACTTGTTGGGAGGGTGGCATCCTATGACGGTGCCACGCTCTTCAGTAAGGCCATTCTACTGCCAATGTTGGTCTATGGAGATTGATTGATTTTATATACCTGTCAGCAACGGTGTTGCTGAAATAGCCAAATTCACTCATTTGAAGGGGTGTCCACATACCTTTGTATATATAGTGTATGTACAGTACATATGTATGTGAGTTTATCTTGGACTCTGCTCCTATAGACTGTTCTCAACTCTCAAATAGTTTTTTGAAGGCAGAGCTGATCTCCTGGATCATGTCTGTGGTGGTGGTGGCTCGGCCATGTTTGTGAAAGGCCTGTTTGTTACACTGTCTGGTCAGAGAACAGGCCCCAAAAGCTGCCACCACTGATGGGTTCACACTTAGGCAGAAGAAGAGATTGGAGAATACATAACAGTTAGATTAATGACGAATACACGTTAAAATTAGACCAACTAGGTTACATCTGCTACAAAAACATATTTTTTTAAATTCAGGAAATGGAAAAAATTGCTTTCGTTTACAATTAACAAAACATACTATTTCAAAACTTCAGAAGCTATTTTGAATAAATGTTCTTGGTCCTAGAGTCAAATGTTTGGAGCACATTGATGAAAGTTACTGCTTTCAATACATGAAAATTGAATGACGAGGTTTTTCATCATACAGCGACGATATGTTATCATAAAGCTATATTCATTTTGGTCTTGTCAGTGTTTAATGACAAAATGATGAGATAAATATGGTACCTTTTGGTCATGTCTGCTGAGGAGGCGTATGCCCAGTGTGCCAGCACTCCCAGAGAGCCAGATAGGAGGTCTCCTTGCCCCCCACACCGCCGCCCGCTGCCCTCCTGTCTGCACAAGATCACTGGACACCACAGAAACACCGTCAGATTTTTTACAGGAATATTTGTGAGTGTAGCACTTACTCTGAGTGTAGCTGTGTGTGTTTGTAACACTAACCCTTGTTACCGTCGGTGATTAGGTCTTCCTCCCCCTTGAGCACCACGGTCAGGTTGCCCATGGCAACACTGAGCTCCATGGCACTCCTTTGATGGTCACTGCTATCCAGAGGCTCATGGTACTGAAAACACAGAGGGTTAATAATGAACAAACACACACACTGCGCTAGCACTGGCAGACTCACCATAGCCTCATACAACCGGGTGAACTCCATGTAGTTGGGAGTCAGGATGCCCTTCTGGTACCCTTGGATGACTGATGGCTGCTGAGCAACCAGCCACAGCCCATCCTATTGGTGGAACACACACAATCACTGAACATCCTTGTAATATATATATATATATATTTAAAAAAAAAACGTTTTTTAAATCTACTACCAAAGCAAAAATTGGTTTTGTGTACAGTACTTACTGCATCAATAACTATAGGGATATCTCTTGCTTTGGACTTCTCAATTACTTCCTAAAGAAAAAGACTCGTAAGAACATTGGTAATATCACGTGGACTGTCTAATCTAAAATTGACTGTGTTCGTGTGTGTATATATATATATTCAGTGTCCCACGTGCCTTGGCGTTTTTCAGCAGCTTGTCATCTCTGCCTAGCCCCGGTCCCACCACCAGGCTATGGAGTCTGGGGAGCCATTTCTCTATCTCCTCCACTGCATTGGGGCTGTCCCTGTGTACACAGTTATCATCAACATCATATACACAGTTTACAAACACTGTGTGTACAAAACATTAGGAACATCTGCC
Source organism: Oncorhynchus gorbuscha (assembly GCF_021184085.1). Classification (NCBI taxonomy): domain Eukaryota; kingdom Metazoa; phylum Chordata; class Actinopteri; order Salmoniformes; family Salmonidae; genus Oncorhynchus; species Oncorhynchus gorbuscha. Next base: position 89,497,366 of record NC_060173.1, read on the forward strand.
ATTTCAATGACATAGCTTTCACTGGGATTCACCTGGTCAGTCTATGATCCCTTATTGATGTCACTTGTTAAATCGACTTCAATCAGTTTAGATTAAGGAGGGAGACAGGTTAAATAAATATTTTTAAGCCTTGACACAATTAAGACATGGATTGTGTGTGTGTGCCATTCAGATGAATGGGCAAGACAAAATATTGAAGTGGTAGCAGGTGCCAAGCACACCGGTTTGAGGGTGTCAAGAACTGCAATGTTGCTGGGTGTTTCACACTCAACAGTTTCCCCTCTATCAAGAATGGACAACCACCCAAAGAACATCCAGCCAACTTGATACAACTGTGGGAAGCATTGGAGTCAACATGGGCCAGCATTCATGGGGAACGCTTTCGACACCTTGTAGAGTCCATGCCCAGGCGAATTGAGGCTGTTCTAAGGGCAAAAGGGGGTGCCACTCATTATTAGGAAGGTGTATACATTGGCTTTTAAGATGTAACTTACAGCACAGGATGAACTATGAGCTCCGGACTGTAGGATTTGATCACTATCGCTGCGTCTTTAGTGCAGAACACGTGTGACAGGTCGGCCCCCTAAGAAGTAACAGAGGTTTTATCATATCAATGTCTCCAGCAGAGAACAAATTACACAGAACCAATAAAGCTACTGTGTGCTTACCACTTTCAATGCAGAAATAGCAGCAAAGTACGGAGCTCCTGTATACCTTACCATGACAAGAACAATTGTCAGAAGGAAGGGTGGATGGAATGAAAGGACACAAAGAAGAGGAGAGAAAAATGATAAATTACTTTGGTTACCTCACACAATATTGGTATAAGGCAGAAAACCTTCATTTAGAAATCAAAGTTGATGGTGGAGTTGGGTTGGGTCACTTACTCTTGACATCCCCCAATAATCCCAATCCGCCCGTCTTGGCCTTTGTGCTTTTTAGATGTCAATGGAGGGACTATATTTTTCACCAGTGGAAGGATATCATCCATGCCTGTGCGTGCGGCTGTCCCAAGGGAGAAGGAGCGCTCGATGACTGAGAAAGAAAAGAGAAGTATTCAGAGTTCTCCTTAAAATGTGTAGCTTCCCTGCACTAGCTGCTTGTGTGTTGTGTGCTTTTAGATTTAGACATATTTGTGCATCTGTTTCCGCATTATTCAGTTCTGTTTGACCTGCTTTTCGACAGGCAGTCTCACCAGGGCTGGCCATTGCTCAAACACAGGCCAACTGAGTGAGAGAAGTGAATACCTAAAGTCTGAGAACCTGCGTTGGACTGTGGCTGAGTGTGGTAGCTGGGCCACTCAGCCTGGGATTGGGGCGAGCGGACTCGGAGGTGACACGAACGACCACGCATCATATGGCTGGAGGCGGACATCGGCACACCGGGCTGCATGGTAGACTCCATGGTATTCCGAGCAGGCGGCATTGCTGTGGTTGCGGGGGCGACAGGGTTTCTGGTAGCGATGCTGGAGAACATCTGTCCCAACACCTGGAGCATGTGGAGCTCGCGGGCATGTTCAGCCTCTCGTCGCCGGTCCTCGACCTGCAGACGCTGCTCCTCCAACTGGTAGAAGCTCTGCTCTGCCTCAGCACTCTGCTCCAGGAATCGCTCCATCAGACTGTCCAGGGGCAGGTCGGCGTGCCGCTTCTTGGGCCGCTTGGGTCGGCTGGAGGAGGGCCCACTAGCTGACTGGCTGCTGCTGGTCTGTCTGACTGTGGTGCCTGTTGAGGAAAGTGGATTAAGGTTTTGAGGGCTGTGACTGTGGTAGTATCTGCATACAATATGATAACAATGTAACAACATGCCATATAAATGGTACTTACCATTTCCCACGGTCACAGGGATAGGGATGGGAGGGTATTCCATCTTCACTTGGGTCTCTGGATAGGAGCATTCCCCTGTGCTCTCCAGGTATGGGTGCTGTGGAGGGTCTGTGTCCTCTTCCTCCTCTGTCCCATCCATGGTCTCATCCCCCACAGCCCCACTGTCTAGCAGCTCTTGGGGGTCAATCTGGGGACGGCTGCTCAGGATCCTCTCCATGGCATCGTAGAATTTGCAGATCTTGTGGTATTGTCCATTGTTCCTCAGGTTACCCTCCTTGGCCAGGAGGAACTGCCTTTTCAGGCTTTTGATTCGCACCCTACACTGCTCTGGGGTTCTTTCGAACCCCATCTCTCCCAACCTTCGGGCGACGTCGCGGTAGACATGACTGTTTCTGAAGTTTCCATCCAACGCTGTCTGGATGTCCTGCTCGCCCCAGATGTTAAGCAAGGTTCTGGTCTCGACATCCGACCACAGAAAGCCCCGTGTTGAAATGGCGAGCATAATTAGGCGCGAGTTCAACGTGATTGATATTTTAAAGCATGCAGGAGTTTGAAAACCAAAAAAAGTTAGCTAGCAATTCTGCTCGTGAAATGTCCTAACGTTAGCTATCTAGCTAGCTAGCTAGCAACAGCCTGCATCAAACCTCGAAGCTCGACATTCAGACTGAGATTGATACCAGGTAACAATTTACCTAGACATGGAAGGCGCACATTCAGCAACCTGATGTTGAGTTTCAGACAATACACTTTCATATAATGGAGATTAATGTGTTCCACAGTCTGCAAAGCTTAATGATTATAGATCCCTACCAGTACACCACAACACAAACGTCAGGGGCAGAATGTGTACTACATCACAGGGATAGACACCGAGGAGCTCTGCTGGGTCCTAAAGGAACTAAATTAATTCAATGATTATTGTGATTTATACAATTATAGTGCCAGGGGTGTAATGTTAAAGTACAGTATTGTTTTTTTTTTACTATACCTTCCTCGTTTAGATACAGAAGTGTTACAATAATCGTCAGCCCAACAGTACTGAGGCAAAATACAACCATCCAACTTCCATTTTGCATGATTCTGACATGCCCTTGCGAGCCTATTTAGTGCCACTAGATAAACAGTGGTATTAGGTGTCACAGACAGCGCGCACTCACACTGACAGGTCTTACCTTGGCACGAACTGTGCGTTACTGCTGAAAATAGGATAGAGAGACGCGTCACTGGGATCATGAAAGCTGCTAAAAAGAGCCCAAACCAAAACAGGAAGTTGGTTGCGAGGAGATATGACCAAACTCACCAAAGATTGTTCTATCTGTGATATGACACTGGAATCTGATTGTTTTTTTAAGCTCTTAAAGAAGCAGAGGTACTTTATGCAATTCAATATAGGGTAAAGTTCACAGATAGACGTCCATTCTACATAGGATATTGAATGTCCTATTGAGTTGTAATTTGTTTACGTCATTGAAAAGTCTAATGTTACACTTACATTGTAAGTTTTGCTCGATTTGCTCTCCTGCGCGCAGTGGTGTTCATTAAAAAATATATGATTTGCCCTCAAGGAGCGCAATTCGAGCTAAATCAAGTGCACCTCATTTATCGAACCTCCCCACGTGTTTAAATCAACTTCCGGTTTTAGCACAACTTTGAAATTCACTTTTAACAAGTGGACGAGAGGGGGAAGATCGGTGTTCTTCCGATTAGTCGTGCTTGTTAGATCGTATTGATAATCGCTTGAGTAATATCGAAGACCAAGGACGATGTATGTGTGTTTTAATCTGTTTATGTTAAGTAGCTATGTTTTTTAATGGCAATCTGTACCTACATTGCTCTTTATCCGTAAACTAAAGGAAAGTAAAGCAAAGTTAGTTTGGAGTGTGTCTGCTACACGGCTGAGGAAGGCTGCCAAGCGGCGCGGGGCAATAACCATGCCCGAGCTTTCCAAGATGAGGAAGCCCGATGTCAAGGTTGTCATTCTGGGTGACATGAACGTTGGGAAGACCTCACTGCTCCACAGGTACATGGATAGGAAGTTTAAAGACACCATGAGCACCGTCGGAGGGGCGTTTTTCCTCAAACAGTGGGGACCCTACAATATCTCAATTTGGGACACTGCTGGTAAGGTGTTCATTATTGACTGTTATGAGTAGGTCTCGTTTATCGTAGGTCTTACGTTATTTTCCTCATTGTTTTAATATCCACAGCCTATTTGGAGTAGGGCCCCCACACGTGTAATAATCAGTGTAGCCTGAGTAACCTTTGTCACTTTACAAGGGTCAGCTCTGTTGTTGATTTCCACTGTGTTTACCTGTGGAGAGTATGTGACTCCACCACCTGAGGGTTGCTTGGCAAGGACAGTCCCTTTCATGCGACTGTGGCCAGATCAGATTAGTGATCTGGCCTACCAGGTTAAATGGGCTACTGGACAAGAATTACAGATGTTGGACAAGTTGATTACTATTATGTTGGACTAGGTCATATGCTACAGATGCAGTTAAATTGCCATTAAATCATGGTCAATCTGACATTGGTCTATTCTAATTCTACAAAACCCATCTCAAATTCTAGTTGGCACTGTGGATGAGGTCATATCACATGATTTTATATAGTGCTACACTAAAACTTTATGATGTTGCACATTTTCAAGGTTCAAGATGTTCAGGGACAATGACATCACATTATGTATCTCTATATTTATTCCATCCACCAAGGGTAAAGACTATATCCTTCTTAGACCAATATTGGACTAAAGGAGCCTAACATTACTCCTTAGTCCAAGGACCTTACATGTTCTGTTTAAACATTTTACATGTTCTGTTTAACCTTTTTTCTCACTGATATGAAAGATAAGCAACTTATGCTTCCAAAACCATGCCGCAAGTGATGCGCCACGACGCTTAACAAAACACCCCCTACAGAAGACTCCTTCGTCCAGTGACTCTTATGTGTAATGTAATCGAACTGAAAGTCATGATCAAGGGCTGTATCCTTTCAGATCTGGTGTTAGATATTGGGCTGGGGGCAATCCCAAACAGCCAACACTGTTGATTATTACCATATTTTTAAAAAACTGGTTGTTCTAAGGGGTGATGAAAGGGTGACAATTAAGTCAACATAATGACGACGAATGTACAGTTGAAGTCGGAAGTTTACATACACTTAGATTGGAGTCATTGAAATGTGTTTTTCCACCACTCCACAAATTTCTTGTTAACAAACTACAGTTTTGGCAAGTCTGTTAGGACATCTACTTTGTGCATGACACAAGTAATTTTTCCAAAATTGTTTACAGACAGATTATCTCACTTATAAATCACTATCACAATTCCAGTGGGTCAGAAGTTTACATACACTAAGTTGACTGTGCCTGGCTTTAGAAGCTACTGATGGGCAAATTAACATCTTTTGAGTCAATTGGAGGTGTACCTGTGGATGTATTTCAAGGCCTACCTTCAAACTCGGTGCCTCTTTGCTTGACATCATGGCAAAGTCAAAAGAAATCAGCCCAAAATGTGTAGGTCTCCACAAGTCTGGTTCATCCTTGGGAGCAATTTCCAAATGCCTGAAGGTACCATGTTCATCTGTACAAACAATAGTACGCAAGTTTAAACACCATGGGACCACGCAGCCGTCATACCGCTCAAGAAGGAGACGCTTTCTGTCTCATAGAGATGAACGTACTTTGATGCGAAAAGTGCAAATCAATCCCAGAACAACAGCAAAGGACCTTGTGAAGATGCTGGAGGAAATGGGTACAAAAGTATCTATATCCACAGTAAAACAAGTCCTATATCGACATAACCTGAAAGGCCGTTCAGCAAGGAAGAAGCCACTGCTCCAAAACCGCCATTAAAAAAGCCTGATTATGCTTTGCAACTGCACATGGGGACAATGTGCGGCCCTTGACCAGCACAAAAACCAGCATCGACTTCGGCGATGTCATCTACAAAATAGCCTCCATCTCGCTACTCAACAAATTGGATGCAGTCTATCACAGTGCCATCCGATTTGTCACCAAAGCCTCATATACTACCCACCACTGCGACCTGTACACTCTCGTAGGCTGGCCCTCGCTTCATACTCGTGACCAAACCCACTGGCTCCAGGTCATCTACAAGTCTCTGCTAGGTAATGCTCTGCCTTATCTCAGCTCACTGGTCAGCATAGCAGCACCCACCTGTAGCACGCGCTCCAGCAGGTATATCTCACTGGTCACCCCCAAAGCCAATTCTTCCTTTGGCCGCCTTTCCTTCCAGACCTCTGCTGCCAATGACTGGAACCAACTGCAAAAATCACTGAAGCTGGAGACTCATATCGCCCTCACTAGCTTTAAGCACCAGCTGTCAGAGCAGCTCACAGATCACTGCACCTTTACATAGCCCATCTGTAAATAGCCCATCCAACTACCTCATCCCCATACTGTATTTATCTATGTATCTTGCTCCTTTGCACCCCAGTATCTCTACTTGCACATTCATCTTCTGCACATCTACAATTCCAGTGTTTAATTGCTATATTGTAATTACTTCGCCACTATGGCCTATGTATTGCCTTACCTCCCTTATCCTACCTCATTTGCACATACTGTATATATACTTTTTCTACTGTATTATTGACTGTATGTTTGTTTATTTATGTGTAACTCTGTGTTGTTATATGTGTCAAACTGCTTTGCAAATGAGAACTTGTTCTCAACTAGCTGACCTGGTTAACTAAAGGTGAAATAAAATAAATAAAAAGATTGTACTTTTTGGATAAATGTCCTCTGGTCTGATGAAACAAAAAATATAACTGTATGGCCATTGCTTGGAGGAAGAAGGGGGAGGCTTGCAAGCTGAAGAACACCATCCCAACCGTGAAGCACGGGGGTGGCAGCATCATGTTGTGGGTGTGCTGCAGGAGGGACTGGTGCACTTCACAAAATAGATGGCATCATGAGGCAGGAAAATTATGTGGATATATTGAAGCAACATCTCAAGACATCAGTCAGGAAGTTAAAGCTTGGTCGCAAATGGACAATGACCCCAAGCATACTTCCAAAGTTGTGGCAAAATGGCTTAAGGACAACAAAGTCTAGGTATTGGAGTGGCCATTACAAAGCCCTGACCTCAATCCTATAGAAAATGTATGGGCAGAACTGAAAAAATGTGTGAGCAAGGAGGCCTACAAACCTGACTCCGTTACACCAGCTCTGTCAGGAGGAATGGGCTACAATTCATACAACTTATTGTGGGAAGCTTGTGGACGGCTACCTGAACCATTTGACCCAAGTTAAACAATTTGTAAGCAATGCTACCAAATACTAATTGAGTGTATGTAAACTTCTGACCCACTGGGAATGTGTTGAAAGAAATAAAAGCTCTCTACTCTTATTCTGACATTTCACATTCTTAAAATAAAGTGGTGATCCTAACTGACCTAATACAGGGAATTTTTACTAGGATTAAATGTCAGGAATTGTGAAAAACTGAGTTTAAATGTATTTGGCTAAGGTGTATGTAAACTTCTGACTTCAACTGTATATGCAATATTGCATTGACCAGAGTTTCAATTAATTAGATTTTGTGTTATTAGACCTAATTTTCAGAAAGACACAGGCCTAGGCCTAATCTCGGCATTCAGTGTTTTTAAATCCTGATTGGCACACTTGTGGGGCTAAAGCCCTCGCCTCATTGGAGGTTGTAACCTGGAAGTAATGATATGCATTGTTTTGGTCATCTGTATCAAATGGGCACTTTCTGATACTCTATAATAACCAGTGAGATGAGAGGTTGGGATATATCAGTGCTTTGAACTTGGGTAAACATTTATCAAAATCAACTAAAATCACAGCAGCTGAAAGAAAGGTGAATTGGTTATATTACACAAAAGCTACATTATTTTGGTTGACTTACTGTAAGAAACTGGTGACAGAATGCTAAAACGAGTGTGTTTGCTTTGCACACCATTGTCAAAAGCATGAAGGGGCTTAACTCCAGAAAGATAGAAAAACCCCTGAGTCACCAAAACACAATTTCCCGTCCCTGCTTCTTATCCCCATGACCTCTCAGCAGTATGCGGTTGCCTGCTATGTCCACATCACAGGTTAAAATAGGAAGTATTATGATTGCAAAATCAAGTCCGAAGTTCTTGGGGAAGGGGTTATGAGCCTTGTAAGTGAATGATTTACAGTATATAGTAGGCCTCAGACATTGTTGTAATTTCCCAGAAATCCTCCAATTCCGGCCAGACATCATGCTATACATCATGCTATACCCATACTGGTGTAACATCTGATTCTGCAATCATGGAAACCAGAGGTGTTTTTTCCCCTGTATTGTAATTGAATGCAAGTATCAGAAACTAAGCAAATGAAAGGGGAACAGAACAGAAAATACCATTGTCAAACAGCCACGGTATTGGTTCCTTATTCTCTATGGGAGTTTCAACTCTGATTTATTTCACTGCTTACTTGAATTCCTATGACTATTGGGGAGGGTTAGCTTTTTAGAAAACAGTAGGCCTACTTCCCAACACACACTACTTACATTGTCTCACTTCAACCAATGGCTGTTTCAGTGGTAGGTGGATTAACTTCCTATGGAAGTTATAGAGCCAGGAGCCGGTGGCTGCCGTCGTCTTTAGCCCTTAAGTCACATTTACATTTACATTTAAGTCATTTAGCAGACGCTCTTATCCAGAGCGACTTACATGACATGAAGACTGCGTCGCGAGGAGGGTGTTTGGGGTGACCGCATATGCTTCAACCTCCCACCCATTTACTGGACCTAATATAACCCTGAAGTGTCGAGTCATCTCCCTAACTAGCACATGTCTTCCTGACTGGCCCTCCTCCCCACAGATGTATCATCTCCTGTTTATGGCACTGCCACATCCTGGCTGTTTCTGTGCAGAATAGGACCCTAGCCTTGCTGCCCCACAACGACTCTCTACCCTCAAACAAAATCTTCCTCAAACTCTGTTGATCCCTGGAAAATGGATGTGTCAGCATAAACTAGACTTTAGCTCAGCTCTCCTTATTTGGTGGGTTATATATCAGGCAAGTTACTTCTGGATAGTAAGGCCTAAGGTTTGTAATTAGATATCTTATGACCTCCTGAAACATTTCATTTGGACCTAGTTCAAAGGTTCCCGGGATTTCTGAACATATTTGGCTGATGATGTTCTAAACACTGGGAACAAAGAGCTCTCTCAGACACTCCACACTTGCACAAAGGCTCCCAGATGAGATTGCTGTACTGAAACACACACACACACTGAAGAGCTTTTGCGTTATTCTACAACAATGGCTGCTTCTGTTTTTCGGCTACTGACTGTCTCGCTCTCTTTCTCTCGCTGTCTCTTTATATCTCCCTCCCTCTCCCTTTTGTAATATGTAGGCTATAGGCTACCTGTAGTTTGGAAGCCCATTCTTTTTAAACTTGTGCCTTTTTTGTCTGTGGTTAGTTTACCTTTTATAGCTCACTTGGTAGAGCATGGCCCCTGCAACGCTAAGATAGTGGGATTGATTCCCGGGATAACCCATATGTAAAAAATGTATGCATGCATGACTAAGTCCTTTTGGTTATAAAAGCATCTGCTAAATGGAATGTATTATTGTTATTACTTGGTGTTCGTTGGTCTAAATAAGAACATCATGAATCTATATCAACTATTATGTGTATGCATCTACTCTCCTGTGTGTTTCTAATGTTTTCTGGTCATCCTTCCCTGTGTGTCCCCCAGGTCGGGAGCAGTTCCACGGGCTGGGCTCCATGTACTGCCGGGGCGCTGCTGCTGCCATCCTCACCTACGATGTGACCAACTGGCAGAGCCTGGCTGAGCTGGAGGAGCGCTTCCTGTCCCTCACCGACACAGCCAATAATGACTGCATCTACGCCATCGTGGGCAACAAGGCTGACCTCACAGACGCCCAGGCCCAGCTGCTAGCCAACCAGGATGGCCTGACAGCGGACCAGAGAGTGGGGGACTGGGAGAGGACTGGGGAGCCCAGGGTGCCTTCTGCCTGTCCCACCCCTCCAGCCTCCCCCATCTCCCTGTCAGGGGTGTCAGTCAACAAGCAGGTGAGCCGGGAGGACGCAGAGGCGTTGTATGGGAGGATCCTTAGATACAAGGGTCTGGAAGAGACGAACAGCCTGCCTGCGGACAAGATGTGCTTCGAGACTAGTGCCAAGACAGGCTACAACGTAGACGCTCTGTTTGAGACGCTGTTCGACATGGTGCTGCCCTCCGTCCTCAAGAAGAGGACTGAGAGAGAGGGATCGCCCACTGTGGACCTGGAAGAGTGCGAAGGGACAGGAAAACGGGCTAGGGCCGCCTGCTGCTAGGGATTAGGGGTAGGTGGGGAGGGATGGATAAACTGTTTGGGGGTTTTAGACTGACCGTAAAGAGAGGAGTTCATGTCATCTCTGTATTGGTCTCCCAGGACATTCTGAGAATTTTCAGCGGTGACTGTTTGATATACACACACACACCTGCACACACATTCTTTCAATCAAGCTGTCAATCAAATTAATAATTAAAACAAGTAATTTAATTATTCTTTCAATGAGCCGGAAAGTACTATATTGGAGAGCTGGAGTAAGGCGTTCTTGGATTTTAAACATCTTTGAGGGGTTCTGTATGGACTTGAGTTCAGGCCAGAATTTCTCTGTGTAGAGCAGGGTAGCGTTTTATGTAATTAATCTTCTCGGCAGAGTGGTCTCTAGCTGGCGCAGCCACAGTCATAAAATCTGATTTTAAACTTAACCACACTGCTAACCATAACCTTAAATTAAGAGCAAAAAGCTATTTTTTGTTTTCATGAACTTTTATAATATTGCCCATTTTGACTTTGCAGGTGGCCAATCTATTGGCTCTAGGGCAAAGATGCATGACATGTCAACCTGGATATGGGAAATAGACTACTGGTACACAGTTCACCTGTTTATAAATCAATCATTGAATTTTTGTTCATGTTTTGGAACGAGAATGTCACTAACTTTGTTTCCATCCACAGTTTTTATGCAAGTAAAGTCATTCTGTATCCCCAAAAAAATCACAACTGTGAGGGAAACAGGACGTTTCGGTACAGTTTTATAAATGCCAACAGATTTGTTCGTTTGACATGGTGGCATCTTTCTGTCGGCGAAATTAATTGCGCGAGAAATGGAGTTGGAAATGCCTTTATGCGCAGATATTGTTATAATAACCAGCATATCGAAGTAAACTTGGAGTCACGCGATATGATGTGTGTGGTCCCCCAATACGACTCGGGAAAACGTAGTTTTAAGCTACAGATAAAATCAATTATGATGAACCACAGGGTGGTGAAAGTGCATGGTGATGAGAGAGATGGTCCTTTTCAATAAATATCGAGTGTCTTATTCTGGTGATGTGATTATCTATGCTTGACTGCCGTTTGACCAATAAAAATATCCATAATCTAATCTCGTAGACTAAGTCTACCCACACTGTCTCTGTGAGCTGTTGGCTAGAGCACACGTGCCAAGGCCAGAGTAGCACATTTGATATTTTAACGCAATAGTTATGAAAACGTAAGTGAAAGTATATTTTGTGTGCACTACGTCATCACGCACATATTTTTAATTTTTATCCGCAACAAATCTGTTTGGTAAAAGCACACCACGGGTGAGAAGGTATTCCGATTTTCTTTTCGTGGTTAGAATATTCACATGAGAATTTGTCACCAAATGGATGGAAACCTAGCTACATATGGCATTATTCAACAGCAGTAATTGTTTGACTACCAGGGTGGCCACACTGAATTGTGTAAATGAATCCTATTTTAAACATGTTTTACTGTGTTTAACAATCAGGCTTTACATTTGCATCAGGTGTGTTCTGTTGCATGTTTTTCTTTTTTTACTGATCCCTTTTTTTCATGTAAATCTACACTACAATATGTGTAAGATACAAGTTTGATATTTTCAAATATAGGATAAAAGATTATTCTCATTTAGAAATAGGGGGATATAGTTTGTTTGAGCTAAAGTGAGAATGTCAATGCATGTACCACCAGCAGAAGTATAACAAACAACATTTTTATTTTTGTTATGACTCAATTACAATTGGATTCATAGCACATTGAACTCATGGCCAATTTTACAAAATATATTTTTAGTTCTGAGAAACATAAAAATCAAGTTCATTCAGTGGATATAAATATACGTAGGAATGTAAATCAGTGCATTTTGTGACCAAAACAATATATGAATGTAAGATTAGGGTAAGATTAGGGTTATATATATATTGATACGTACACTTGATATATTGCTAACAAACAGTTTGCACTGTAAGGCCTCTTGATGCATAAATGTTATGTTACGTGAGAAGACTTGATGTAAAGCAGATTAATACTGAATGTTAAGAGCATTTCTTCTCACTTAAACCTCAACCAAACCTCATTTACAGTTGGTAGAGGGTCAGTGTTAGTGTCGTGGCATTACTGTATACCTGAATAAAACGTAAGCGCACTTAAATCTAAACTCAAGCAGTGCACACACACACACACACAATCAATATTATCAATCATTAGTTTCATTGATAACTGAAGCAGTGTGTACACCGGCATCTTTGGTTCTTTCAGCTGTATGTTCTTGGTATGGTCAGTTAAACATGTTTGGTACAGTGCATTCGGATAGTATACTTTTTCCACATTTTGTTACGGTACAGCCTTATTCTAAAATGGATGAAATTGTACCCCCCCCCCCCATCAATCACACACAATACCCCATAATGACAAAGTGAAAACAGGTTTTTAGTGTTTTTGTATTAAAAACAAAAAAACAGAAATTTTACATTAGTATTCAGACCCTTTACTCAGTACAGCCTGGAGACACTACAAGCTTGTCACACCTGTAGTTGGGGAGTTTCTACAGACAATTCCTTTGACCTCATGGCTTGGTTTTTGCTCTGACATGCACTGTCAACTGTGGAGCCTTATATAGACAGGTGTGTTTCTTTCTAAATCCTGTCCAATCAACAGAATTTACCACATGTGGACTCCAATCAAGTTGTAGAAACAGGATGCACCTGAGCTCAATTTAGAGACTCATCGCAAAGGGTCTGGATACTTACGTAAATACGGTATTTCTGTTTGTTTTTTAAAATTAATGCATTTGTAAAAATAGTTAACATTTTGCTTTGCCATTATGGGGTATTGTGTGTAGACTGAGGAAACTAGTTTTATTTAATACATTTTAGAATAACGCTGTAACGTAACAATGTGGGGTAAAGTGAAGGGGTCTGAATACTTTCTAAATGCACTGTATATAACATAGCTGAGGTAATAAGTTAGAGCACCATATCAAATAGGACAAACTATTTAAAAATAACATTAACATGTATATTTCATATTGCTGTTGACTTCATGCCGGGGATTCTTTTCCAATTATCACCACAGGACACTTGCTCTCCACTTGAAGCGTTCACACAGTCCTTCAGTCATCACAAGATGCTGATCTAAGGTCTGTTTTGTGTTCTCCCCTTTATGGCTAAGGTTAAGATTTGGGGAGGGTGAGCTAATCCTAGATCTGTGCCTAAGTGTAATGTCTACCTGAATTGCGTTTGGTGGGGGGTACGGTCACAGGAAATGACATCACAGGGTCAAAGGGGACTAAGTGAGAGCCAGGTCACAGGTTCTTCATGCAGACCTGACAGCGGCTGATGCGTGAGAGGAACTGGCCTGCTTTCAGGGTCTCTGAGGCAGGCTCTGCCTGGAAGGACTGTTCGATGGAGGTGAGCCAGAAGCTGTGTTTGTTGGCGAAGTAATGGCAGGTGCCCTTGGCCCCGTTACACTCGATGAAGGGAGTGGTGCGGAAGTCCTCCAGACAGGAACCAGGGGACGACAGAGACTGACCACCGCCCTCGTCACCTGCTGCTGTGTGCTGTGGGGAGACGGAGGGGAAGAGATTGCATTCATATGTCCTGTGTTTTCAGATCAATAAAGATGAAAAGGAGACTAGAATAGGCAACTTTAGACTGTATTAGAACAGGAAGCAAGAGACTCACCATAAGGAAGGAGTAGCCAATCCACAGGCTGCGCCAGCCCACAGGGCATTGTGGGATGGTGATGTCCTGGCTGTGCACGGCGATGGCGACGGACGGCGCCTCGCACACAGAGCAGCGGCTGATGTAGGGTTTGATCTCTTCCTCTTCCACGGGCATCATGGGAAGGGGTGCGGTGGTGGACAGCCAATAGGACTTGTCATTGCGGCTGGCATAGTAGCAGACGTCTCCGGGGTTGCAGTACAGGAAGGGCATGGTGTTGAAACGAGGGAGGCAGGAGCCTGCCAGACCTGGGATCAATAGAAACATTTAATTAATCAATACATATATTCATATAAAAGGATGACACAGTGCTACAGCCACTACAGGCAAAATTGAGAGAGCCTAATTGGTTATCTGCCAATAAAATAAAATTTGAATAGATACAAGTATAAACTAATAATTGTGTGGTCTTTTTTACATTTCCTGTCTTTTAGGTTCTCATCTTCTCTGTCTCACCTAGGTCCTGGTTGTGGGCCTTCTCCTGGCCCTCGAAGTACAGTAGACTGTAGCCATCCCACAGCTTGGACATGCCCACGGGGCACATGGGGGTCTGCTCTGATTGGCTGTGCTTCACCAGCAGATATCCCACACTCACACTGCGTCCAGGCATGCCAGGCAACCCTGTAGTACCTGGGTTACCACGGTGTCCTATGGGTCAGAGAGAGGTTAAAATTTGACTATTTAAAACCTACCCAAACCAGAAACCGTGGATAGATGGCAGCATTCGCACAAAACTGAAAGCGCCAACCACCGCATTTAACCATGGCAAGGCCTGGAAATATGGCAGAATACAAACAGTGTAGTTATTCCCTCCATAAGGCAATCAAACAGGCACAATGTCAGTACAGAGACGAAGTGGAGACACGTGCAGACACGAGACGTATGTGGTAGGATCTACAGACAATCACAAACTACAAACGGAAAACCAGCCACGTTGTGGACACCGACATCTTGCTTCCGGATAAGCTAAACATCTTTTCGCCCGCTTTGAGGATAACACAGTGCCACCGATGAGGCCAGCTTCCAAGGACTGTGGGTACGCCTCTGTGGCCGACGTGAGTAAGACATTTAAGTGAGTTAACCCTTTCAAGGCTGCTAGCCCAGACGATGTTCCTAGCCACGTGGCTCGGGTTATTGTTGTCCTAAATGATCTTTTTGGTCTTCCTGTGACATCGGGTGCTGTAGGTGTCCTGCAGGGTAGTTTGAACAGCATTCTTACATAAGTATTCTGTCATCATGAAGTGCTTTGAGAGACTAGTCAAGGATCATGTCACCTCTACCTTACCTGACACCCTAGACCCACTTCAATTTGCTTACCGCCACAATGGATCTACAGACGATGCAATCGCCATCGTACTGCTCACTGCCCTATCCCATCTGGACAAGAGGAATACTCATGTAAGAATGCTGTTAATTGATTATAGCTCAGCATTCAACACCACAGTAACATCTAAGCTCATCATTAAGCTCGGGGCCCTGGGTCTGAACCCTGCCCTGTGCAACTGGGTCCTGGGCTTGCTGACTGGTTGCCCCCAGGTGTTGAAGGTAGGAAACAACACCTCCACTTCGCTGATCATCAACACAGGGGCCCCACAAGGGTGTGTGCTCAGCCCCCTCCTATACTCAAATCAAATTGTATTTGTCACATACACATGGTTAGCAGCTGTTAATGCGAGTGTAGCGAAATGCTTGTGCTTCTAGTTCCGACAATGCAGTAATAGCCAACAAGTAATCTAACTAACAATTCCAAAACTACTGTCTTATACACAGTGTAAGGGGATAATGAATATGTACATAAAGATATATGAATGAGTTATGGTACAGAGCAGCATAGGCAAGATACAGTAGATGGTATCGAGTACAGTATATACATATGAAATGAGTATGTAAATAAAGTGGCATAGTTAAAGTGGCTAGTGATACATGTATTACATAAGGATGCAGTAGATGATATAGAGTATGCTTTTGTCACTTCTAGGTTAGACTACTGCAATGCTCTATTTTCCGGCTATCCGGATAAAGCACTAAATAAACTTCAGTTAGTGCTAAATACGGCTGCTAGAATCCTGACTAGAACCAAAACATTTGATCATATTGCTCCAGTGCTAGCCTCTCTACACTGGCTTCCTGTCAAAGCAAGGGCTGATTTTAAGGTTTTACTGCTAACCTACAAAGCATTACATGGGCTTGCTCCTACCTATCTCTCTGATTTGGTCCTGCCGTACATACCTACACGTACGCTACGGTCACAAGACGCAGGCCTCCTAATTGTCCCTAGAATTTCTAAGCAAACCGCTGGAGGCAGGGCTTTCTCCTATAGAGCTCCATTTTTATGGAACGGTCTGCCTACCCATGTCAGGGACGCAAACTCGGTCTCAACCTTTAAGTCTTTACTGAAGACTCATCTCTTCAGTGGGTCATATGATTGAGTGTAGTCTGGCCCAGGAGTGGGAAGGTGAACGGAAAGGCTCTGGAGCAACGAACCGCCCTTGCTGTCTCTGCCTGGCCGGTTCCCCTCTTTCCACTGGGATTCTCTGCCTCTAACCCTGTTACGGGGGCTGAGTCACTGGTTTACTGGGGCTCTCTCATGCCGTCCCTGGGGGGGGGGCGTCACCTGAGTGGGTTGATTGATTCACTGTTGTGGTCAGCCTGTCTGGGTTGGCGCCCCCCCCTTGGGTTGTGCCGTGGCGGAGATCTTTGTGGGCTATACTCGGCCTTGTCTCAGGATGGTAAGTTGGTGGTTGAAGATATCCCTCTAGTGGTGTGGGGGCTGTGCTTTGGCAAAGTGGGTGGGGTTATATCCTTCCTGTTTGGCCCTGTCCGGGGGTGTCCTCGGATGGGGCCACAGTCTCTCCTGACCCCTCCTGTCTCAGCCTCCAGTATTTATGTTGCAGTAGTTTATGTGTCGGGGGGCTAGGGTCAGTTTGTTATATCTGGAGTACTTCTCCTGTCCTATTCGGTGTCCTGTGTGAATCTAAGTGTGTGTTCTCTAATTCTCTCTTTCTTTCTCTCTCTCGGAGGACCTGAGCCCTAGGACCGTGCCCCAGGACTACCTGACATGATGACTCCTTGCTGTCCCCAGTCCACCTGACTGTGCTGCTGCTCCAGTTTCAACTGTTCTGCCTTATTATTATTCGACCATGCTGGTCATTTATGAACATTTGAACATCTTGGCCATGTTCTGTTATAATCTCAACCCAGCACAGCCAGAAGAGGACTGGCCACCCCACATAGCCTGGTTCCTCTCTAGGTTTCTTCCTAGGTTTTGGCCTTTCTAGGGAGTTTTCCCTAGCCACCGTGCTTCTACACCTGCATTGCTTGCTGTTTGGGGTTTTAGGCTGGGTTTCTGTACAGCACTTTGAGATATCAGCTGATGTACGAAGGGCTATATAAATAAATTTGATTTGATTTGAGTACAGTATATACGTATGCATATATGAATAATGTAGGGTATGTAACATTATATAAGGTAGCATTGTTTAAAGTGGCTAGTGATATATTTTACATTTCCCATCAATTCCCATTATTAAAGTGGCTGGAGTTGAGTCAGTGTCAGTGTGTTGGCAGCAGCCACTCAATGTTAGTGGTGGCTGTTTAACAGTCTGATGGCCTTGAGATAGAAGCTGTTTTTCAGTCTCTCGGTCCCAGCTTTGATGCACCTGTACTGACCTCGCCTTCTGGATGATAGCGGGGTGAACAGGCAGTGGCTCGGGTGGTTGTTGTCCTTGATGATCTTTATGGCCTTCCTGTAACATCGGGTGGTGTAGGTGTCCTGGAGGGCAGGTAGTTTGCCCCCGGTGATGCGTTGTGCAGACCTCACTACCCTCTGGAGAGCCTTACGGTTGTGGGCGGAGCAGTTGCCGTACCAGGCGGTGATACAGCCCACCAGGATGCTCTCGATTGTGCATCTGTAGAAGTTTGTGAGTGCTTTTGGTGACAAGCCAAATTTCTTCAGCCGTCTGAGGTTGAAGAGGCGCTGCTGCGCCTTCTTCACGATGCTGTCTGTGTGAGTGGACCAATTCAGTTTGTCTGTGATGTGTATGCCGAGGAACTTAAAACTTGCTAGCCTCTCCACTACTGTTCCATCGATGTGGATAGGGGGGTGTTCCCTCTGCTGTTTCCTGAAGTCCACAATCATCTTCTTAGTTTTGTTGACGTTGAGTGTGAGGTTATTTTCCTGACACCACACTCCTCCTCCCTGTATGCCGTCTCGTCGTTGTTGGTAATCAAGCCTACCACTGTTGTGTCGTCTGCAAACTTGATGATTGAGTTGGAGGCGTGCGTGGCCACGCAGTCGTGGGTGAACAGGGAGTACAGGAGAGGGCTCAGAATGCACCCTTGTGGGGCCCCAGTGTTGAGGATCAGCGGGGTGGAGATGTTGTTGCCTACCCTCACCACCTGGAGGCGGCCCGTCAGGAAGTCCAGTACCCAGTTGCACAGGGCGGGGTCGAGACCCAGGGTCTCAAGCTTGATGACGAGCTTGGAGGATATTATGGTGTTGAATGCCGAGCTGTAGTCGATGAACAGCATTCTCACATAGGTATTCCTCTTGTCCAGATGGGTTAGGGCAGTGTGCAGTGTGGTTGAGATTGCATCGTCTGTGGACCTATTTGGGCGGTAAGCAAATTGGAGTGGGTCTAGGGTGTCAGGTAGGGTGGAGGTGATATGGTCCTTGACTAGTCTCTCAAAGCACTTCATGATGACGGAAGTGAGTGCTACTGGCGGTAGTCGTTTAGCTCAGTTACCTTAGCTTTCTTGGGAACAGGAACAATGGTGGCCCTCTTGAAGCATGTGGGAACAGCAGACTGGTATAGGGATTGATTGAATATGTCCGTAAACACACCGGCCAGCTGGTCTGCGCATGCTCTGAGGGCGCGGCTGGGGATGCCGTCTGGCCACCCATGACTGTGTGGCCACGCACGCCTCAAACTCAATCATCACGTTTGCAGACGACACAACAGTCGTAGGCCTGATTACCAACAATGACGAGACAGTCTACAGGGAGGAGGTGAAGGTCCTGGGAGTGTGGTGACATAAAAATAACCTCACTCAGCCTCTTCAAAACAAAGGTGCTGATTGTGGACCTCAGGAAAGAGCAGGGGGTGCACACCCCTATACACATTGACAGGACCACAGTGGAGAAGGTGGAAAGATTCAAGTTCCTCGGTGTACACATCACTGACAAACTGAAGTGGTCCATCCACACAGACAGTGCTACTGCGCCTTCTTCAGGAGGCTGAAGAAATGTGTCTTGGCACCTAACACACCTCACAAACTTTTAGAGATGCACAATTGAGAGCGTCCTGTCGGGCTGTATTACTGCCTGGTATGGCAACTGCCCCACCCACAACCGCAGGGCTCTCCAGAGGGTGGTGCTGTCTGCCCAACGCATCACCGGGGGGCAAACTACCCTCCAGGACACCTACAGCACCCGATGTCACAGGAAGACCAAACAGATCATTAAGGACAACAACAACTCGAGCCACTGCCTGTTCACCACACTATCATCCAGAAGGCGAGTTCAGTACAGGTGCATCAAAGCTGGGACCTGAAAAAGAGACTGAAAAACAACTTCTATCTCAAGGCCATCAGACTGTTAAATAGCCATCACTAGCACCTTAGAGGCTGCTGCCCGATATACATAAACTTGAAATCACTGGCCACTTTAATAATGGAACACTAGTCACTTTAATAATGGAACACTAGTCACTTTAATAATGGAACACTAGTCACTTTAATAATGGAACACTAGTCACTTTAATAATGGAACACTAGTCACTTTAATAATGGAACACTAGTCACTTTAATAATGGAACACTAGTCACTTTAATAATGGAACACTAGTCACTTTAATAATGGAACACTAGTCACTTTAATAATGGAACACTAGTCACTTTAATAATGGAACACTAGTCACTTTAATAATGGAACACTAGTCACTTTAATAATGTTTACTCATCTCATACCTATATACTGAATTCTATTCTACAGTACTGTATTTAGTCTATGCATTATTAATCTCATACCTATATACTGAATTATATTCTACTGTACTGTATTTAGTCTGCATTATTAATCTCATACCTATATACTGAATTATATTCTACTGTACTGTAGTTTAGTCTATACCGCTCTGACATTGCTCATCCAAATATATATATATTCTTAATTCCATGACTTTACTTTAGATGTGTGTATTGTTGTGAAATTTTTAGCTATTACTTATTACTGCACTGTTGGAGCTGGAAACACCAGCATTTTGCTACACCCGCAATAACATCTGCTAAACATGTGTACGTGACCAATAACATTTGATTGAAATGCCTCTGTGAATAAGAGAGAAATTGTGTGCAATTTATTCATATGGTTCTTTTTAATTTGTGAGTGGTTAAAATGAATTGAACATGACATGAAATGACGCTTTCAGACAGTAGGAAACCGTGAGGGCCTTCTATGTATATATTGTTCTTTTCATCTTTAATCATTTTAATGATCTTCTGATTTGATCTCTTCCGTTTGTGATGGGAAAGAGAAGGGTTAGGTTAATACTGAGGATAAAGAAATATCCAGGATTATTCTTTGGTGGTCTCTGTGTAGAAACATCGAGCTGGCTCAACCAGCCAATGGCCTTCAGAAGCTGGACAGAAGTCCTCTGCCATTCAACTGTATTAAAACAGAATTTTGGAGTGACAGTGGAATTAACCAATCACATTTTGACTTGCAATAGGTAGCACTGATTTTTTTTTTTTTAAAGTGAGCGCTAAAGCAAATAATCAGTGGTGCAAGCTGTACTTTTCCCATAATGCAAGTAACATTACCTAGATTGTGTTGTGGTAATGTGACAATGGCCACAGCGGCTGCAGCAGCTGTTCCTAACTTTAAGGTGGATGTTGTTGCTCAGTTATTAGCATCACCTTTTTCAAGATTATTTTTCAAACTCCGCTTACAAATTATCATCCTCTGGTGAGTGGCACTGTTTTTTGTTGCAGCTTGCTTGCTGTTAGCTACAGTATCTCTTGGAAAATAATGACTGTGAAATAATGACATTGTTGCATTTAAACTTTAGATCACCGGTTAGTGGGATGACCGTGATACAATATATGTATTTGCAATGGGAAGTAATAGCTGGTTTGTTCATTTCATTCTGGAGATGAATTGGTTGTGCTTTTGTAAGGTTTTGATGCCTACTGGAGTGAATAGGCTGCATATTCTTTAACAATATTTGATGCGACGGCTGTCGCCTGTCTATGTGTTTAACCAAGTGCACAAGTATTACGGTCGCTGGTCTTTCAGCACCACAAGCCTGTCACCTTTGATGACTGCTGTTGTCTCTATTGGTGATAGTGGTGTTAGGCTACCAGGCTGGTTGCATTATTTTATACTGTGTGTCACACGTTGTGTCTGTGCCGATTCTGTCTCCGTGTGCAGCAGCCCGAAGTGCAGCCAGGCCTGTTTGATTCATTCATAATGCCATCAAAAGGCATTGTTCCTCCTTCACTAGAACTAGAATGGTCTGACTACAGAAGATATCATGTCAGGCGCATTAAGTGAAGCTATGTTTTCTGTTATATCCTAGATTTCTGATACAATGTATTGAAAGATTTTTGGTCCCTCTGAAGGCCTAAATCCTATAGTCACGGTTCGCCGATGCTTTCAGGTAAAACAAGAGAACTATGAGAACTGTCAATGGAATACAGGTTTGAATTCATTTCAGATCAGCCACCTAAAATCCTGGTCCCTTCAGCACTAAACTAATTACATAACTAATAATCCCTACAGACCATGGGGTAATTTCTCTCATAAAACACCTGTGGCTCATTCAGACAAATAAGACTGACCCAAACCCTGGTGGAAACTAGCTCCCTGCCTCACTCCCATTCTTAATCCCTTAATCCAGGCCTGATTGCTGTAATCCTTAAATTCCCTGGCACGGCTGCCTTACTGTACCTACCTTCCATGCCCTGAAGACCAAGGTGGCCCCTCCCTCCGTCATTTCCACGGTACCCAGGGGTACCCGGTCTGCCACCCACCCCTGGCATCCCCTTCTGCCCCTGGGGGCCCAGGTAGCCTAAATGGGAAGGGGGGGGGGATTCAGTGAAGAAAGTCAGCCAATCCTACAGAAGCACTTGTATAAAGAACAACATTTGACATAGAGAAGTATACAACAATATTGTTACACAATATAAGGTAGTTGTGCTCCTGGATCCTCCTACCTGGAGCTCCAGGGGGTCCTTTCGGGCCAGTCTCCCCTCGTACCCCCTCTGGTCCTCGGATGCCCTGAGGCCCTGGAGCACCCCTTTCTCCTGGCATCCTGTGGGGGACTGGGGCTGGGCCCTGGTTACCTTGGGCTCCCGGGTAACCTGCAGGACCAGACCAGGTCACACACATTTTGTACGTGTTATACAGGCAACTTTAATAATAGTGTAGGTGATTTTCAGGTTAATTTTAGTGAGGTGCAGATTGATATCAAACCGAGAGAGATGATGTCTACCTATGAGTCCAGTATTTCCTTTTGGGCCAGAAGGACCTCGGTCTCCTTGGAAACCAAACCTACCAGGAATTCCCATCATCCCTTGCTCTCCCTTTACACCTTTGGGACAAAAACCATGGCTGTTACTAATTTTACTGTTTCAGTACAAAGTAACCAGCTCAATAATCCCTCCTTGTCAAATGTGAAACAGACAGCGATCTACGATGGATAATAAAACTTAATTTTATTATTATTATTATTATTATTTATTAACTTATTAATTCTATGATCTGTACCTTTCTTCCCAGACACTCCACTCTGTCCTTTGTAGCCTGATGGTCCCTGATCCCCCTGCTTTCCTTTCAGACCAGAGAATCCAGGGAAGCCATAGTGGCCAGCTAAACCCTTCTCTCCGTATGGAGAGGGCTCACCAGGATATCCACGGGGCCCAGGGAAACCTATGAAACAGAACAATCATTATTAGCACACCAAATACACACACCAAGCGAACACATCCCACACACCATGCACACCACATCCCAGAAGATAGATACTTAGTTAATCTACTGTAAATCCACGCATTCCCCACTCTACTATACCTGGCAGGCCTTTGGGTCCAGGGAAGCCAGGGTCTCCTGATGGTCCTGGTTTGTCTGAGGTGCCCTGTGGTCCTTGGGGGCCCTGAAACCCTGGGGGTCCCTCCTGGCCCTGGTCACCTGAGTACAAGGGACAAAAAAAGAAGGGGGAGGTCTTAGATACTTTGAAACACGAAATGTCCTCCAAAACTAGTAACAAAAAGATGCCATGTGTCTTTTGGAGCAATGACTAACCTGGTTGTCCTTGAACGCCCTTCAAACCCAGCGATCCTGGGGTCCCGACTTCTGAGTTGGGTATACCTGTCTCACCCCTCGTTCCCTTAGCACCAGGAACACCTGGGGTTCCCAAGTTATCCTGACCTGGAAGTCCAGGGATGCCCTTCTCACCCTTCAGTCCATCCAGTCCCAATATACCCTTCAGTCCAGGAAAACCTGCAGAAAGGAGCAGATCAAACACAATGATAAGGCAAAGGTGTTGTGTGTGCACACCCATGCTTTTGTGTGTGTGTGTGTGTGTGTGTGTGTGTCTGTGTGTCTGTGTGTGTGTGCGTACCTCTCTGTCCTGGGAAGCCTGGCCGTCCATTTGTGCCTGATTCTCCGGGGATCCCAGGCCATCCCTTCGTACCCTGGTTGCCTTGAAACCCTCCTTGACCATCAGATCCTGGAGACAGCAACCACAGTCAGACACAAACAACAGTCATATATAGGCAACAGTCAGACACAGGCAATGAATGACACTCATTTAAA
Organism: Oncorhynchus gorbuscha; assembly: GCF_021184085.1. NCBI lineage: Eukaryota > Metazoa > Chordata > Actinopteri > Salmoniformes > Salmonidae > Oncorhynchus > Oncorhynchus gorbuscha. Next base: position 89,521,056 of record NC_060173.1, read on the forward strand.
AAATGTGACCAACATGGTAGGAAGTCAAGTCTCTTACCTAGAGGTCCACCTATGCCAGGCTCTCCCAGTCCCCCTTTCATACCATCAATACCATGGAAACCACCACCGCCCCTGTCTCCCGGATTCCCAATGTAGCCCTTCTGACCTTTAGGGAGAGACAGAGGGCATCAGGAACACTGCTACCATGTTAACGCATCTCAGACAGCATCTTAGTAAAACTAGACTCCTTTTCTTCATCTGTACTGTTATCAATATGGTGGAGGCCTACCACCACCAGGTGCACTGTGTTTTCTCTCACCAGTCCACAGTTCCTAATGCAAATGAAGGAAGCAAGCCTCAATGAGTGACTCACCTGGAACCCCTGGGAAACCATCCTCCCCCCTCAGTCCTGTGGATCCAGGCATGTCGATTATGGGACCCTCCTCACCTGGAGAAGAAAACAATGAGGCGTATTTCAGCCAGTGCCTTTCACCACTCACTCTTCTATTGTTAAATAGTCCTGGGACCTTTGCTTTGAATCCAAGTGCTTAACAAAGACAAGCTTAAACTGAGTTGTAACAGCTGGAAAGTGAAGTTTGGATGACTACTGGCGTCTACAGCAGTGGAGGCTGCTGAGGGGAGGACGACTCATAATAATGGTTGGAACAGAGCGAATGGAATGTCATCAGAAACCATGCAGAAACCATGTGTTCGATACCATTTCACTTATTGTCCGCTACAGTAACTACCACTAGCCATCCAATTAAGGTGGCACCAACCTCCTGTGGTCTACGGTACTGTACTTATCCATCTGTGAGATTTGGGACAGACAGGGGCGTCATACCTTTGACACCCTTCACTCCTGGATCTCCTGAAGATCCGTAGGCACCCGGGGTACCTTTCTCCCCCTAAGAAACAAACACAAGAAACACCACATTAGATCAGACAGAGATGTGTCTAACCTGTTTGTAGGACATGTTTAGCAACAACAATAAAGGGGCCTGGCTGCAGCAGAGATACAATGGGAACCAGACTACATGGTCTCACCCTGTGACCAGACATCCCAGGAAAGCCGCTGATTCCGTTTGATCCAGTCGGACCTGGCATTCCTTTTGGCCCTGGAAGTCCCTGCGCCCCTGGGTTGCCTGGGAAACCCTTCTTATCGCTGGGGTCTCCGGGAACGCCATGGTAGCCCTCCATACCCGGAACTCCGGGAAAACCTTTAGGACCTGTAGAAGAGAAGTGGGGAAGGTGAAGAAGGGATGAGAATGAGAGGAGTGAAATTAAAAGGAGAGAAGGATGAGAATATGTGAATAAAGAAGAGCGGGAGGATATGAATCACCTCTGGGTCCAGTAAATCCGATTTGTCCTGGGGTTCCATCTTCTCCCTTGGTCCCCTTCATGTCATTGATGATCTGACGAGGGATGAGGGGTTTCTCGCCTGGCAGGCCACTCAGACCACGTTCACCTAGGAGACAGCTGGTTTAAGTGTGAATGTCCAATCAGATAGAAGGATCTGATAAAGAGTAAGAGAAAGACAGGGAAAGAGAGTGGTAGAGCACAGAAAGACACATCATTCTAATTGACAGTTCAGTCTCACCCTTTGAACCATAGTCGCCCATGATTCCTTTCTGTCCAAATCCGCCAGGTATGCCATCCTCTCCCTTCTGTCCAGAGAAGCCCTTCAGGCCCGACTCACCGGGCATACCTCCAAACCCTGACATGCCAATAGAACCTTTGATACCTGGAACAGGAAGTGACATCACAGGTCAGGAGAAACGTCCTTACAGCAGCATGTGGCTATTATATATTTCAGCATTACTCACTGCAAAACTCCAGATCGACATTGTATCCTCATATCAACTCTTCATCGGGAAATGACATGGAATGTGATCAGAGTATGACCATACTGTATATGACCACGAACTCTATAATTAGAACATTGGACAGAACATGACTCCACTGAGTATAGTATGTGTATAGTAAGTAACCTTTGAACCCTGGCAGGCCAGAGTGTCCTGTAGGTCCTGGCTCTCCAGGGTCACCCAGGTGTCCGGTGTTTCCTTCAGCACCCAGACCTCCAAACTCCCCTGGTGTCCCCTTCAGTCCTATTGGCCCCGGGGCGCCAGGGTCGCCCTGATCACCCCTGCCTCCGCTCAAACCTGGAAGATACCAATACACAGTGTATTAGCTGTGAGTCATAGAGTTCCTCTTCAAAGCAAAAAGAGAAATTAGTCAATTGTGTGTCTGACCTGGTTGTCCGATGCTTCCTGTTGGTCCATGGACTCCCGCCTGTCCGGGTACACCTTTCCAGCCGTACTTTCCAGCAGCTCCCGGTCTTCCTTGCTCCCCCTGTAGACCTGAAGGACCCACGTCGCCCTTGAACCCAATCATCCCAGGCATGCCACCCATCCCTGAGAGAGACGGGCAGAGAGAGAAGCCATTACAATATCTATACATTACTATACATTACCACTCTTGAAAAGGTGGAGACATTGTAGTTTATTGAATGTCAACTTCAGTACACTGGTATGTTATGGTAGTACCCACCTGGGTAGCCCTCGTTTCCAGGCTCTCCGCTAAAACCTTTAGGTCCCTGCTCTCCAGGAAGACCCACTTCTCCAGTTTGTCCGGTCGACGCTCCCCAGATCTCCCCGTGTGGTCCCTTTTCCCCGGACTCCCCGTCCCGACCCTGTTGGCCTGGCAGACCTTGATCTCCAGGTTTACCCTTGGCGCCGGGCTGACCCAAGTCTCCACGGGGGCCAGTGAAACCTGAGAGAGGACCAGACCATCAGAACTATCACCATCAGCTGGTAGGAGGTTAGAACCTGGACTAAGATGTAATAAGTATTAAAGCACTATAGTACTCTATAGTGTATCCATTACAAGTGAGAGTAAATGTACCTGTGTAGAGGGATCGGATGTTATGTGTCTGTAACTAGAGCAAAAAGACTACTAATTACAGCTAAAGCAGCAACATGATTACCTGGCTGTCCGGGAGACCCTCCTATGCCTTGCTCTCCTATCTCTCCTTTGGCCCCGTCATCTCCAAGTGGACCTGTGAATCCATTTTGACCTGGGATGCCTGAAGCACAGACAAAAGGACATACAGGAAGTTAATCATAAATGTGGATCTTGACAGGAAAAGACCATGCAGGGCATATGACACATTTTCTGATTTGCATTCTAAAGCTCAAACTGAACTTAAAGGAAACGTTACCTGGGATACCCACTAACCCTTGGGGTCCTGGTGGTCCTGGCATACCGGGTGGTCCGGGTACGGCATCACAATCGCCTGAGTAAAAATAACACACAATGGACATATTTAGATTGTATCAATAATTACGATGAGAACGGTCCTCCTTTTATAACTGCTGTTTCACTACTGTCTAATGAAGATCTACTCCACATCTCATACTGTACATATCTGTGAAAACGTCTGTGCGTTTGCCTGCTTGTTGCCTTGGTTCGACGATACTGTTTCCCAGTGTGGATTGTGGATCAGAGCATAGCGAAAATAAAATAATTGATGCATATTAGCCAATTAACCAAAGACAAGACTATGATGGGAGAACCCAGTTATAAAATAGTAGTGCACTTAACTCTTACTCTATACACAGTGAGCACGGTTACATGCACACTATAATACGGTTATTGTGAATAGTCAGATTAATATACTAGTTTGATTTAAACATTTCATGCTTTGAAGAATGATTTCCCTAATAATCCTGTTTACATGGACACATCTGAAATCAGGCTACCTGATGGGACTTGAAATCAGGCTACCTGATGGGACTTGAAATCAGGCTACCTGATGGGACTTGAAATCAGGCTACCTGATGGGACTTGAAATCAGGCTACCTGATGGGACTTGAAATCAGGCTACCTGATGGGACTTGAAATCAGGCTACCTGATGGGACTTGAAATCAGGCTACCTGATGGGACTTGAAATCAGGCTACCTGATGGGACTTGAAATCAGGCTACCTGATGGGACTTGAAATCAGGCCACCTGATGGGACTTGAAATCAGGCTACCTGATGGGACTTGAAATCAGGCCACCTGATGGGACTTGAAATCAGGCTACCTGATGGGACTTGAAATCAGGCTACCTGATGGGACTTGAAATCAGGCTACCTGATGGGACTTGAAATCAGGCTACCTGATGGGACTTTGATAAATGCAGAAAATCACCAATCAAAATAAACGTTCTACCACTGCGACCATGTTATTGTCACGCCTTGGTCATTGTATTTTGTGTTTTTGTTATATGTTTGGGTAGGCCAGGGTGTGACATGGGTTTATATGTTGTGTTTCGTATTGGGGTTTGTATTATTTGGGATCGCGGCTGATTAGGGGTGTTGTTAGGCTTGGCTGCCTGAGGCGATTCTCAATTAGAGTCAGGTGCTTATCGTTGTCTCTGATTGGGAACCGTATTTAGGCAGCCTGAGTTTCGCTTTGTATTTTGTGGGTGATTGTTCCTGTCTTTGTGTAGTATTCACCAGATAGGCTGTATAGGTTTCATGTTCCGTTTGTTGTTTTCGTCTTTATAAGTTATTTCATGTACCGCGATTCATTTCATTAAAGTCATGAGTAACCAACACGCTGCATTTCGGTCCGACTCTCTTTCTTCAACAGACGAACGCCGTTACAGTTATTTTTGTGAAGCATATTTGATTCTGAGTTCGGACATATACAGTTTGTATGTGAAAACTATTTACATTTACATTACATTTAAGTCATTTAGCAGACACTCTTATTTCTTAGATGAATACTTTTTTTTCTGAACTCACTTCACTTGCGCAAAAGAAGGAAGCTCGCACTGCTTGTGCAAGCACATGCGCAGAGCATATATACACCATTGTTACTCTGATTAAGGCATTTACATGTCCTAATCATTTGAAAGATTGCCTAGAAAACCAGGTGTTTTTAATTGGCGTATCCTTACATTGATTATGACCGTATGCTGATTAAGTTAAGCCGAGTAAAGTGTTTACATGACTAATGCAATACTTGGCTTACTACCATAATCAGTTTAATATCAAATTATTTGTGTGCATGTAAACATACTCACTGACTGTAAACAAACCCAAGACAGAAAGGCCATGGAAGCAAAGCACCAGTAGAAAAGTAGAGAAAGGTTAATGTAATGAAAATGCTGTTACTCCAGCTACCTTTGTCATTCAGTCGTCCATCTCCTCTCGGACTACAGCCAGACACTCCTTTCAATGGCAATAAGAGCGATTGGAAAGAGAGAGGGAGAAAGAAAAAGAGAGACATTCAACATAAGGGTTAGAAAAGCTCAAGCATGATCTCATACATGTTGGGGCTGGTTTGAATGATGCAGACAGACTGCATCAGGGCTCATCTGGGGAGAGAGAGCATCATTTCAATCATGGACACAAGCAGGGATGGGCAAAAATGTCAAAATACAATTATAAAATACCATAAATATTAATGTATCAAAATAAACTTTTAAATACATGTATTTTGTATTTTAAAATGCAGAAATACATTTGCAAGTAGCCTCCCTGAACAGCAACAACTTTCTCAGTAATGGTAACAGAAACGTTTTACTTGCTATGACTGTGATGTGTTGTTGTTTATCTACCTTAGAATGCACTGACTGTAAGTCACTCAGGATAAGAGTGTCTGTTAAATAACCAAAATGTAAATCTATGTGTGAATATGAACATACCAAAATGAACTGCAAATCACACTGGGTATTATGATTGGCCTTGTTTCTGGGCAGAGCTCATTACAATAATACTAAGCATGCTTTGCAATTGTTCATTTTTACATTCTGACTTACATTCTACGTTTATATTTAGTTAATTTAGCAGACACTCTTATCACACCATAGTGCCATCAGACTTCTGATACCAATGCAGGGTGAAAGGGGGCCACAAAAGTGTATTTTTGGTTAAATGTTGATTTTTTTTAACCTTTATTTAACTAGGCAAGTCAGTTAAGAACAAATGACGACCTACACCGAATGACACTGAGCCAATTTTCGCGCCGCCCTATGGGACTACCAATCACGGCCAGATGTGATACAGCCTGGATTTAAACAAGGGACCGTAGTGACGCTTCGTGCACTGAGATGCAGTGCCTTAGACCACTGCACCACTCGGGAGCCCTAGTTCAGCCCAGTGTAATACAAATGACTCAAAATACTCAGAAGTAATTGAAATACATGTAACAGAAATAGTGCCCATCTCTGGACACGCGGGTATAAGACGTTCTGCACAGCCCATTCATGACAAGGCCTTGGAGTCTACAACTATGGGGAAAGGGGATACCTAGTCACTTGCACGACTGAATGCAGTAAATCAGAGAGGTATCGAGGGCTGCATTAATCAATATCATCGGCACCCGGGGAGCACTTGTTTTTTGGGTTCAACTGCCTTGCTCAAGGGCAGAACGGAATATTTTTTACAACTTGCCGGCTCGGGAATTCAAACCAGCGAACTTTCGGTTACTGGCCCAATGCTCTTAACCGCTAGGATACCTGCCGCCCCCTACTACAACTAGTCTTTCTGTTTTCCCCACAATTAACGGAGGAGGAGAGAGGGTAGCTAGAGAAGAAAAGACTGAGAAAGTTCAAGAGAGATAAGAGAGTGATTGGGAAAGACAGCGAGAGAAAGAGAGTGATTGGGAAAGACAGCGAGAGAAAGAGAGATAAGAGAGTGATTGGGAAAGACAGCGAGAGAAAGAGAGATAAGAGAGTGATTGGGAAAGACAGCGAGAGAAAGAGAGATAAGAGAGTGATTGGAAAAGACAGCGAGAGAAAGAGAGATAAGAGAGTGATTGGGAAAGACAGCGAGAGAAAGAGAGATAAGAGGGAGAGGGTAACACACCTGGATCTCCAGCTCGACCTTCGACACCAGCGTAACCCGGCTCCCCATCATCGCCTTGTAACCCTCTGACCCCTTTAGTGGCACCTAGAACCCGTCCCGGTTCTCCCATCTGTCCAAACAACCCAGGGAGACCCGACCGGCCAGGATAACCCTTTTCTCCAGTGAGTCCCTCAGGTGCGTCCCCCTAGAACAGAGAACACAGGACAGATAGCTCAGAACATATCCCTCCCTGTAATGCTAAAGATCTACACAGCTGCATTGGCTTGAACAGCTAATATTATAGACACATTATCAGGTAGAAAGTGTTTGAGGTGCTTGAACAGCAGGTTATCCATGAGAAAGTAGATGGTGGGAAAGACAAGAATGGGTCTTTAGTGGGTATTATGTTGCACTCGTAGGCCACTTACTGAAAGACCACGGTTCCCAGGGAATCCATTGATCCCACTTGGCCCAGGGAAGCCCTGCAATCCTGGGTCACCAGTCGCACCCGGGTCTCCTGGGTCCCCGGCATATCCTGTAGAGTTCACACACAAACGCACTCATTTACACATACACTTGCTTAATGGTGTCTCACACTCACCACTGTATAAAGGATATACAAGTGTGTGAAAAGAAAGGATAAGAAATGCTCCACCTTTCTCTTTGGCCAAAATTAAGTCGCCCTTCCTGCCCTTTGGACCCGGTTGTCCTGTGGCACCAGGGAACCCCTATGGAGGAAAGAAATACGGGACATATAGTAGGGGAATAGGAAGCCAGTGAGAGAGAATTGGAGAGGGGAAAAAAATATGAAGAGAAATGTTTAAGATGAACGTTGCCCTACTGAAAGTGATGTGTGATATTTGTTACGAGGTAGACGTTGTCAAGCTGAGGTGGTTTTAGTTGTTCTTACAGGCAGTCCGATGACACCTCGGGGTCCTGGCTCGCCTGGCTCGCCCTGCTGACCAAACTCGCCACTCATTCCAGGGTCGCCTTGGCTGCCAGCAGGGCCAGGCAGGCCCGGAGGAGAGTGGACAATGTTGCACTCACACAACCCGTGATCACCTAAAACACATACACAACTCAGATCAGCTGTACTGTAAGACATAACATGTGAGCATTCAGCGCACAAACGTACATCACGGATTACATGTCTGAATAATCACACACTCTAACCTTTCAGTCCTTTTCTCCCTGCAGAGCCTGGCCGCCCTCTCGACCCAGCAAATCCCTTGTAGAAGTCCGCCCCTGCAGATATTTTGACACATACACATATTAAGAAACACATTTACAACTCACAACAATTCCTTTAATATCATTCCATCATACTAAACAACATTTTAATAAAATATCAATATGATGTCCACACTCACATGATCCTGGTGGTCCAGGTGGGCCCCTCAACCCAGATATTCCGCCGATACCTGGGGGTCCGGGGCTGAGAGCAGGGATACCTGGCTCTCCAGGTGGGCCCGTCTCTCCCTTTACCCCCGGTTCCCCAAACGGACCCCACAGGTACTCCACTTTTGGCGCATGAGGGATAAGGGAGTTAAAACAGTGCACAACTTGTTAACAATACAATTCTAATAATTGTTATTATACCATATTAACAAGTACAATAGATCTACATTGCTACATCACATTTACATTTACATTTAAGTCATTTAGCAGACGCTCTTATCCAGAGCGACTTACAAATTGGTGCATTCACCTTATGACATCACTGTAACTAGTGTAAAAAACCTTCTAACACTACTGGCCACTGACTAGATAAGTAAGGGTTTGGTACTGACCTTGTATTTGACTATCACTCTTCCTAGCAGGAGGTCCAGCCCGGCCTGGCAGACCTTTCTCCCCCTGCAAACCCATCTCTCCCTGGGGTCCCAGCTGTCCAGGGGGACCAACTACATCCCCACCCCACATGGACATCAATCAGTAGCAATATAACGATCAGTATTATAACAATAAAACAGTAAGCAATATATTATAACAACTCTACAAGCTAGTCTTTAATGTTCAACATCATATTCAATGAAAGGCTGACTACCTGGAGAAAGACGATACTATATATTGATAGTTGATAGATAGTTGATGCTGATAGAAAAGTGATTGATGAGTTGTTTGGCTAATCATACCTCTGTTAGGCCCTCCTGAGGGACCTTCATAATAGATCAACTCCCCGGGTTCTCCGATGGCACCCTAAAAATAATCCCCATCTGTTAAATTCTACCACATGTATGTATATAGCTTGCGTGTTTGGATTTGAATGAAAGTTTAGAATGGACCACTGTCCAATCAAAGATCTGATAGTATCACAGTGTTTTGATGTGTGTATCAACTGTAGGATCACCTTTTGGCCATCTCTGCCCCTAAATCCTGGTTCTCCAAGGTCCCCCTAAAGGGAAAGATGGCGGGAGAGAGTTTATGAGAAAGGTGTCCAGCATCATCAAGAGCACAAAAGATACAACTGTAACATCTCTATTAGCCCACAAAGACCAACACATAATACTGACTGCAATAATATGGAGATCTTGGCATTGTTATGCCACACAAACATACCCTTAGTCCTTGCTCTCCATCCCGACCAGGGACACCCTGAAAGAACACACAAGGATATTCAACAAGCAGCAAAGAAGGGTTCAATAAGGTATAATAATGTATGTGTGTAATTTGTACAGTATAATGTTTGTGTGATACTAACCCTTTGCCCAGGCATCCCCATAATCCCAGTCTCTCCTTTGTTGTCAGCCTGATAAGTATTGATTCAATCGCATTTTATTTGTCACATACTTCGTAAACAACAAGTGTAGACTAACAGTGAAATGCTTACTTGCAGAGATAAAGAAAATAGAGGAATAATAATAGAAAAGTAATAACATGTATAATAAATACACAATGAGTAACGATAACTTGGCTATATACACAGGGTACCAGTACCGTGTCTATGTGCAGGGGTACGAGGTTATTGAGGTAGATATGTACCTATAACTAGGAATAAAGTGACAACAGGATAGATAATAAACAGTAGCAGCAGCGTATGTGATGAGACAAAAAAGTTAGTGCAAAATGGGCCAATGCAGATAGTCTGGGTAGCTGTTAGGTTAACTATGTAACTAACTATTTAGCAGCCTTATGACTTGGGAGTAGAAGCTGTTCAGGGCCCGGTTGGTTCCAGACTTGATGCATCGGTACCGCATGCCGTGCGGTAGCAAAGAGAAAAGTCTATGACTAGGGTGGCTGGAGTCTTTGACAGTTTCTAGGGCCGTCCTCTGACAATGCCTGGTATAGAGGTCCTGGATGGCAGGGATTTTGGTCCCAGTGATGTACTGGGCCCTACACACTACCCTCTGTAGGGTCTGACAGTCGGATGGCAAGCAGTTGCCATACCAAGCGATGATGCAGCCAGTCAAGATGGAACATGGTATTATAGAGACCACAGGAGAAGTGAGGTCACTTACCTCAACTCCAGTTTCACCTTTCAACCCCTTTTCACCCTTTCTGCCCTGGAGGAGACAAAGCAAAACATTGTTAGAGTGATTCAGTTCACACACAATCAAAATATTTATTGTTATTCTTGAACATATTAAAGTGTGGAGCTGTACTGACGTAGGGTCCGGTAAGTGGGCTGGTATGAGGATGGGTGGAGTTCCCTGGGGGACCTTGCTGTCCAGCCTCACCCTGTGGTGAGAGAGGGAAGTGCAGTGAGAATCATGCAGCTGAGATGAGGACAGCATTGACAATCATTCTTTTTTGAAGTCAAACACATTAAGTGCTGGGCAGTATAAAACTATTTGAAACATACAATTGTCCCTGCAGTCACATACCGCTTCTCCTTTGACCCCCTTCAACACTTTGGTCATGGTGCCCTGAGCAGAAAACACACCAGGTTAAAACCCATCTTTATTCTTTTATTTTAATCTCATACACTAGCCATTTATTTTTATGAGAGATGAAACATAGTACAAATGTTGATGTGAGAACCTTACCTTTGGTCCAGGAAGGCCAGGGAACCCTAATGGGCCCTGAGTCAGGAAACAAACCACAATAATGTTTGGGTATCTATCTAGTACACAGAAGTGTGTATTAAGGTACAACAACACATTCATATGCACACACACACACACACACCACACCTGTGGTCCTGGGAGTCCTCTGTAGCCCGACCGACCTGGGTAACCCTGAGGACCCTGAGAGAGAGAAGGGAGGATGGAGAAAGATAGAATGTCAGAGTGCAATGTCATTTTTGATATGGAGTATATATATATATATATACATATATATATATATATATATATATATATATATATATATATATATATATATATATATATATATATATATATATATATATATATATATATATATATATATTATATATATATATATATATATATATATATATATATATATATATATATATAAATATATACACTGCTCAAAAAAATAAAGGAACACTAAAATAACACATCCTAGATCTGAATGAATGAAATATTCTTATAAATACTTTTTTCTTTACATAGTTGAATGTGCTGACAACAAAATCACACACAAATTATCAAAGGAAATCAAATTTATCAACCCATGGAGGTCTGGATTTGGAGTCACACTCAAAATTAAAGTGGAAAACCACACTACAGGCTGATCCAACTTTGATGTAATGTCCTTAAAACAAGTCAAAATGAGGCTCAGTAGTGTGTGTGGCCTCCACGTGCCTGTATGACCTCCCGACAACGCCTGGGCATGCTCCTGATGAGGTGGTGGATGGTCTCCTGAGGGATCTCCTCCCAGGCCTGGACTAAAGCATCCGCCAACTCCTGGACAGTCTGTGGTGCAACGTGGCGTTGCTGGATGGAGCGAGACATGATGTCCCAGATGTGCTCAATTGGATTCAGGTCTGGGGAACGGGAGGCCAGTCCATAGCATCAATGCCTTCCTCTTGCAGGAACTGCTGACACACTCCAGCCACATGAGGTCTAGCATTGTCTTGCATTAGGAGGAACCCAGGGTCAACCGCACCAGCATATGGTCTCACAAGGGGTCTGAGGATCTCATCTCGGTACCTAATGGCAGTCAGGCTACCTCTGGCGAGCACATGGAGGGTTGTGCGGCCCCCCAAAGAAATGCCACCCCACACCATGACTGACCCATCGCCAAACCGGTCATGCTGGAGGATGTTGCAGGCAGCAGAATGTTCTCCACGGCGTCTCCAGACTGTCACATGTGCTCAGTGTGAACCTGCTTTCATCTGTGAAGAGCATAGGGCGCCAGTGGCGAATTTGCCAATCTTGGTGTTCTCTGGCAAATGCCAAACGTCCGGCACGGTGTTGGGCTGTAAGCACAACCCCCACCTGTGGACTTTGGGCCCTCATGCCACCCTCATGGAGTCTGTTTCTGACCGTTTGAGCAGACACATGCACATTTGTGGCCTGCTGGAGGTCATTTTGCAGGGCTCTGGCAGTGGTCCTCCTGCTCCTTCTTGCACAAAGGCGGAGGTAGATGTCCTGCTGCTGGGTTGTTGCCCTCTTACGGCCTCCTCCACGTCTCCTGATGTACTGACCTGTCTCCTGGTAGCGCCTCCATGCTCTGGACACTACGCTGACAGACACAGCAAACCTTCTTGCCACAGCTCGCATTGATGTGCCATCCTGGATGAGCTGCACTACCTGAGCCACTTGTGTGGTTTGTAGACTCCGTCTCATGCTATCACTAGAGTGAAAGCACCGCCAGCATTCAAAAGTGACCAAAACATCAGCCAGGAAGCGTAGGAACTGAGAAGTGGTCTGTGGTTATCACCTGCAGAACCACTCCTTTATTGGGGGGTGGGTCTCGCTAATTGTCTATAATTTCCCTGTTTCACCTGTTATCTATTCCATTTTCACAAAAGCATGTGAAATGTATTGTCAATCAGTGTTGCTTCCTAAGTGGACAGTTTGATTACACAGAAGTGTGATTGACTTGGAGTTACATTGTGTTGTTTAAGTATTCCCTTTATTTTTTTGAGCAGTGTATATATATATATAGTATAATGATGCTAACTATCTTGTACCATAACTTTAGAGTGACAGGGAAAGGCGCAATACTTACAACAAATCCAGGATATCCGGGCTGTCCTGAATCTCCCTGTAGAAAAGACACACATTGATAATACTGTAGTACTGATAGCAGGTCTATCCCACAGTTCTCTAACCCTCTTCTCTTACCCTGAACCGCTCCATGAACACACTAAGCTCCAGAGTGTCTCCCTTCTGTCCCTTTCTGCCTGCCTGACCCTGTGAGAGAGAGAGAGAGAGAGAGAGAGAGAGAGAGAGAGAGAGATGGGGTTGGGGGTGAAAAATAAAATGAAAAGATAAAACGTCTCAGACTACAAGGTGGAATCCATGATATCTCTACAAACGTCTCTGGTGACCTGTCTTTCAGGGCTCTGCCCCACCTGTTTAGAACTTCACCTTTTTAGCGGAGCTCAGTTTCAGCCTAGCTCAGTGCTTTCTGTGGTGGTGGGGCAGCCAGCAGAAAATACGGAGCATAAGGGTTGGTAATGTTCTCTAGTTGCGCCGTGATTGGGTAATATTCTCTACTTACGCTGTGATTGGCTCAGTGTTCTGTCACTCATGGGGACACTACGTCACCGCCAAATCTAAGGGAAGAGCTTGAAAATTCGAGCCCCTTGGGTCCTGGCATTGAGTTACATTAGAAGTACCCATCCAAGAAGGGTCAAGGTCATTGGCCACAGATAAAATGACGACAAATCACATTATATCTACAGTAGCTTTGATTGGCAAGCTAGCAGTCATCATCATGAATCAAGTCGACAATCTACTGGCAAATGATTTTTAATCCTTGTCATATGAAGAGAAATAATGATGAGAAATGTTAGTTAAAATTTATTGGTGCTCATCAGCCATAAACATTGCACAACAAATTGGAATTCGCAAATTCAACAATTAGTGGTTTGGAAGGAATCAGTGGCTAACTGCAAGCATTGCAAAGCAATCACTAGCCTGCTATTCAGTGGAGTGGGTGTGTGGTCCCAAGTCTGGGTTTAAGTGTCTCTTTTCCAAGCTTAAAATGATAAACATTCAACTGTGGCCATACTGTCTATCCAGCATGACTTCTGCCTCGCTCAAAACAACTGTTAACTCAGAACTGGGAAATCTGACTTCTGTGAGTTCAAGACAACTGGGAACTCTGAAAAAAACTAGCTCCGACTGGGAGAAAATGTTTTGAATGGTCATCCAACTCGGAATTGCAAGTCGGGAACTCGGGCCTCTTTCTACATCTTCGACCTGAAGATTACTGACGTCATCATGTTTAAGCCTTGTTTTTTTCTGAGTTCCCAGTTGTCTTGAAAGCACCATAAATCCAGAGGGAAGAGTGGCCTAGCCAGTCTCCAGATCTCAACCCCATAGAAAATCTTTGGAGGGAGTTGAAAGTCTGTGTTGCCCAGCAACAGCCCCAAAACATCACTGCTCTAGAGAAGATCTGCATGGAGGAATGGGCCAAAATACCAGCAACAGTGTGTGAAAACCTTGTGAAGACTTACAGAAAACATTTGACCTCTGTCATTGCAAACAAAGGGTATATAACAAAGTATTGAGATAAACTTTTGTTATTGACCAAATACTTATTTTCCACCATAATTTGCAAATAAATTCATAAAAAATCCAACAATGTGATTTTCTGGATTTTTTTCCTCATTTTGTCTGTCATCGTTGAAGTGTACCTATGATGAATATTACAGGCCTCTCTCATCTTTTTAAGTGGGAGAACTTGCACAATTGGTGGATGACTAAATACTTTTTTGCCCCACTGTAGCCTATAGCCTGTTTTAGAGAAATGTAATAATCAAATATTGTAAGAGATTTCATTGTCTGCTTATAAGCCTCCTTTATTTATCCTACGGTTCTGACTTGGTGTACAGGGAGAATATTGTAAGAACACCCCATGTTCTGAATTCTGTCGCTGTATATTTAAAAAATGATGAACAAATAGTTATATTGACTACGTCCGTCCGAGCTCACTTAATCGAAATTACGGATTGCCTCTTATCCGCTCGTCGTCCCCTTATGCCATAGTTTGTACATCTCAATTGTCACTAGAAACCACATTAGTTTCAGCAAGTCAGCCATATCAGCTATTTTTTTTAATGCAGTAAATGAGGCTGAATGAACTGCCAGACAAGGCTCCGCTGATAACCAGGTGTAGCAGTGGTAAGGTGTTGGTACTGCTGTTGGGACTCTGCTGTTGGGACAGCTTTATGTAGGCCCTAACAGTTTGTGGGCACCGTTTGTCCCCATTATAGTGCAATTAATGTATTGTTTAGTGTTGTGTTGAGTAGTGGCTTTGCTGGCATGCATGTAAAAAATATATATATTTTGTTTGCCCACCAAGATGTACATACTAAAATCGCAACTGCTGGTGACATCACTGGGTTCATACGTACATTATACCCAGGCTGGCCATCGTAGCCTGGTTTCCCTGACAACCCTGAATCTCCATGTGTTCCGTTGCACCCGTCTGCTCCAGGTTTCCCACGAGTCCCTGCCTGTCCTGGATGGCCCTGGAGATGATATGGAGGAGTTAATGACAGACCTTTACAACATCGTTGCATGTTGTATTAAGACAACTTACAGTATTAACAAGACAACAATAGATTATTTATTGGCATGAGTGTGTTTGCTATTTATTTGTTTGGAGAAAAAAAATCCCAATATTATCCCACTTACAGGAATACCGTCAGATCCAGAAAACCCAGGAACACCAGTCATCCCCTGAGGAGAAATGAAAAACACTTATACAAGTCCATACCAACACTTGATGGGTGGACACACTACTAAGCCAGAGTCTGAGATCTCTAGTGAAGAATTCTCCAGTCAATGTTCCTCACCACAGAACCCTTGGGGCCGATGAAGCCTCCTCTGCCCCGGTCGCCCTTCTCTCCTTGGACTCCTTGGACTCCTGGATCCCCTAGGCCCCCTGGAGGCCCATGGGGTCCCTGCGGGCCAAGAGGACCGGGTTGGCCCTGAGGAGGAGGAGAGACATGTTAATCAACAGAAGAAAGGAGACATGAAACACATCAAGGGATGGAGAATGATAAATATTAGTGCTGAGCGATTAGTGCTTTTTGAGGTCGGTTCAGTTCCGGTTCGTTATTAAAAAATGATTTTCGGTTTCAACATTAAAAAAATGAAATGCTCTATGCATTATGTGGGTTGAATGCTGTAACAACACTGAATAAAACAATTAATCAAAGTCCCATGATGGTAGTGACTGCCCATTAATGCTTATCAACAATCATTTATTTACATTAATTTAATAAAATATTTGTTTTAGTTGATGACTTTATTACTTAATTCAAAGTCATTATCTCATCTCTATAGAGCTGCTGCCTATGCTGTCTGACAAAATCACTATTTTAGTAGATCTTCAAAGTAAATAAGGTATACTTTTATGTTTGCTGAATACCAACTATGAATCACTTAGATCATGTCGATCACGGGTTCTATCTTCTCTCCTCGTACAACCCGCTTCTCACCGCTTTCCTTCCATTGAAAATGAATGGGAAGTGGTGTTTCACTGTGTGGTGCACCCCTAGCGTACATGGGCCGTCTCCATGTCTGCTCCACACAAATTGGGCACGTTTAAGCAGGCGTGCAATGGATTATGGTCATTGTAGTTAATTGCCACGTTTTCTGCACCTAACTATGTAGAATATTGGCCTGTTGGAAACTACAACTTCCTACTACATTTCACAGATCAGGCTTGATCTGAAGTATCTTTACTGAAACTGCACATTGAGCTCACAGAAGAAACTGTAATAGAACTGAACAAAATTGAACTGACGTCAGTGAATTAGTTGTTAAAATAATATATATATATACAGATAGATAGGGCCACACTCCAACACAATAATTTACAAATGAAGCATGTATGTTTAGTGAGATGTTCTCTTTATGTGTGTGAATTGGACCATTTTCCTGTCCCGCTTAGCTTTCAAAATGTAACTTTTGAGTACTTTTGGGTGTCAGGGAAAATGTATGGAGTAAAAAGTACATCATATTCTTTAGGAATGTAGTTAAGAAAGCTTTGTGAAAGGATACCCAAAATAACTACTCAAGTAGTACTTTAAAGTATTTTTACTTAAGTATTTTACACCACTGGCACTTTAGACATGCCGTTGTTGTAAAAAGAACATGGAAAGGCCATTCACTCCCCTTATAGGCCGGTAACAGGGCTTTAGTGTTTAATAGAGGTGAAAGCACCACAGTAATGTCAAATGATATAAAACAACTACAGCAGCTAAACATGTTGCAGTGGTGGTGAGACTCCACCCAGTGGTGTTTTATGGTTTTATTACAACAACCTACATGGAGAAACACTTTTTCCACTCTGGGGGAACAGTAAAGAAGCAGAGAGATGGATTCCAGGCAAGGGTCAGGGTGAGGGATATTAAATCCAATTGTTAGATGATAACACCAAAGATGGTGGATAAATAAAGATGTCTTACTCAGGCCGGTTAACAATGAAAAAAAGAGTCACAATTCCGGTCTACTTAAGGGGTGGCTCTCCCATAGACACCAATGCAATAGCAGCTGGATCTGGTCTACTTGGTTCATTTACTGTATATGAACCAGAAAAGACGAAGGAGTGGCATGTCTCACTTCCTCTTCCGTCTCTGCTAACAGCCCCCTCGAAATCAAAACTAAACATGGATTTCATGTTGTGATCTCACTTTGTGTGTGCACAACTGTCTGTGTTTCACACCTGTTTGTCCTAACTAGTCACGTTGCTGTACGGGCACCAGAGACGGAAGAGGAAGTGAAACACCCCACCCGCTGTTTTTTTCCTGGTTCAATGCTGCCACAGACAGGAAGCAGACAAGAAGTAGAATGGAGTGTGTGCACGTAAACATGGACATCCATGTTTGGTTTTGATTTGGCGGGTGGGGTGGTAGCATCTAACAATTGGATTGAATGATTTCCTGGGCACCACTCAGTGATGTAAGGGACAACCTATCAAGAAGAACTGTCTACCAACTACGGATAAACACTGAGTGTACAAAACATTAAGGATGCCTGTTCTTTCCGTGACATAGATCATATACTGACCAGGTAAATCTGGTGAAAGCTATGATCCCTTATTGATGTCACTTGTTAAATCAGTGCAGACGAAGGGAAGGAGACAGATTAAAGAAGGATTTTTAGACCTTGAGACAATTGAGACATGGATTGGGTATGTGTATCATTCAGAGGGTGAATGGGCAAAACATTTAAGTGCTTTTGAATGGGGAATGGTACTAGGTGACAGGTGCACCCGTTTGTGTCAAGAACTGCAATGCTCATGGGTTTTTCACGCTCAACAGTTCCCCATGTGTATCAAGAATGGGTCACCACCCAAAGGACATCCAGGCAACTTGACACAACTGTGGGAAGCACTTTTAGTCGACATGGGCCAGTATCCCTGTGGAACGCTTTCAACACCTTGTAGAGGCCATGCCCCAAAGAATTGAGGCTGTTCTTGGGGGGAGTAATGTACAGTGTACATTGAGGCGTAGAACACATGCTGCTACACAGTTACAGATTTGGTTGTGAGTTCTCTCGAACGCATTCACTATGGAATGCAATTAGACCTAGTCTTATTAATAAATGAAATAAATAATAAAGAGGTCTATGTTTGGGCTAGCATACCTTCAGAGTGAACTGGAAACACCCAAAACCTTGGTTAAGACTTTGTAGTATCAATTTATGTCCACCAGGGTGAGACGTGTATCTTCTTGAGTTTGTAAAGTTATATGCATACTGAAAAACTGCTCTCTTCTACCATCCAGTGTTTAAGTGAGAGACGATTTTACTGTGAAAGAAAACTCAAGTGTGTTCTACTCCTTGGAGTTGTGCTATTTGAGAGTGACTATGTGAATGATGCATACCATACTTTATATCTGGTAACTCTGCCTGGGAGCACGGCAAACTCTGCATATATGAGTATCTGTTCTGATCTGTGATAACCACTCAGAACAAGTGCTTTCATGCAATGTACCTCTGATACAGAAACCTACTATATCTCACACACACACCTCTCTCTTTCACACACAAACACACACACACACACACACACACACACACACACACACACACACACACACACACACACACACACACACACACACACACACACACACACACACACACACACACACACACACACACACACACACACACACACACACACACACACACACACACACACACACACACACACACACACTTCCTTTAATCTCTCCATCATATACACAGAGCACACAGTCAGATAAGAGGCTGACTTGGGGCAGGATGTTCTGTCTAATGCAGAATGTTCTGTCTGATGCAGAATGTTCTGTCTGATGCAGGGTGTTCTGTCTGATGCAGGGTGTTCTGTCTGATGCAGGGTGTTCTGTCTGATGCACTGTGTTCTGTCTGATGCAGGGTGTTCTGTCTGATGCAGGGTGTTCTGTCTGATGCACTGTGTTCTGTCTGATGCAGGATGTTCTGTCTGATGCACTGTGTTCTGTCTGATGCAGGGTGTCTGTCTGATGCAGGGTGTTCTGTCTGATGCACTGTGTTCTGTCTGATGCAGGGTGTTCTGTCTGATGCAGGGTGTTCTGTCTGGTGCAGGGTGTTCTGTTTGATGCACTGTGTTCTGTCTGATGCAGGGTGTTCTGTCTGATGCAGGGTGTTCTGTCTGATGCAGGATGTTCTGTCTGATGCAGGATGTTCTGTCTGATGCAGGGTGTTCTGTCTGATGCAGGATGTTCTGTCTGTCTTTATCTGTTCTGATCTGTGATAACCACTCAGAACAAGTGCTTTCATGCAATGTACCTCTGATACAGAAACCTACTATATCTCTCTCTCACACACACACACACACACACACACACACACACACACACACACACACACACACACACACACACACACACACACACACACACACACACACACACACACACACACACACACACACACACACACACACACACACACACACACACACACACACACACACACACACACACACACACACACACACACACACACACACACACACACTTCCTTTAATCTCTCCATCATATACACAGAGCACACAGTCAGATAAGAGGCTGACTTGGGGCAGGATGTTCTGTCTGATGCAGAATGTTCTGTCTGATGCAGAATGTTCTGTCTGATGCAGGGTGTTCTGTCTGATGCAGGGTGTTCTGTCTGATGCACTGTGTTCTGTCTGATGCACTGTGTTCTGTCTGATGCAGGGTGTTCTGTTTGATGCAGGGTGTTCTGTCTGATGCAGGGTGTTCTGTCTGATGCAGGGTGTTCTGTCTGATACACTGTGTTCTGTCTGATGCAGGGTGTTCTGTCTGATGCACTGTGTTCTGTTTGATGCACTGTGTTCTGTCTGATGCAGGGTGTTCTGTCTGATGCAGGGTGTTCTGTTTGATGCACTGTGTTCTGTCTGATGCACCGTGTTCTGTTTGATGCAGGGTGTTCTGTCTGATGCAGGGTGTTCTGTCTGATGCAGGGTGTTCTGTCTGATGCAGGGTGTTCTGTTTGATGCAGGGTGTTCTGTTTGATGCACCGTGTTCTGTTTGATGCACTGTGTTCTGTCTGATGCACTGTGTTCTGTTTGATGCACTGTGTTCTGTCTGATGCAGGGTGTTCTGTTTGATGCACTGTGTTCTGTCTGATGCACTGTGTTCTGTCTGGGAAGTCACTCCTGCGTTGCCTTGGCTGTGGCTTAGGGTCGTTGTCCTGTTGGAAGGTGAACCTTCACCCCAATCTGAGGTCCTGAGCGCTCTGGAGAAGGCTTTCATCAAGGATTTCTCTGTACTTTGCTCTGGTCATCTCTCCCTCGATCCTGACTAGTCTCCCAGTCCCTCCTGCTGAAAAACACAGAATGATGCTGCCACCACCATACTTCACTGTAGGGATGATGCCAGGTTTCCTTCAGATGTGACAGAGATGTTTCATCAGACCAGATAATCTTGTTTCTCATGGTCTGAGAGTCCTTTAGGTGCCTTTTGGCAAACTCCAAGCGGGCAGTCATGTGTCTTTTACTGACGACCGAATTCAGCTTTCAGGCACCAGGCCCGCCACAAGGAGTCACTAGAGCACGATGAGACAAGGAAATACCAGCCGGCCAAACCCTCCCCTAACCCAGGCAATGCTGGGCCAATTGTGCGCCGCCCCATGGGGCTCCCGGTCATTTTAAGGGAGTATGCTAGCACACTTGTGCAATACACCGACGCATGTCTTGTATTAAAGATCCTAAATGGCCTGGGTCCCCCTCCACTCAATATTTTTGTTAAACAGAAAACCCAGACATATGGCAGCAGATCCACAAGGTCTGCCATGAGAGGTGACTGTATAGTTCCCCTAAGGAAAAGCACCTTTAGTAAATCTGCATTCTCTGTGAGAGCTTCCCATGTCTGGAATACACTGCCATCAGACACACATAACTGCACCACATATCAGACTTTCACAAAATACTTGAAGACCTGGCTAAAGGTCATTCAGATTTGTGAACATGGTCCCTAGCTGTGTGTTGCAGCTTTCCATGTTGTCTGTTGTCTGTAGCTTGTGAGGTGTGGAAACACTTTGTTGCTTTTATGAATTTTGTTTTGCTGCTTTTTGTTCTATGTTGCTCTGTCTGTATGCTATGTCTTGCTTGTCCTATGTTACTATGTCTTGCTTGTTCTATGGTGCTATTGTCTATATTGTAATTGTTTTTAATAACCTGCCCAGGGCCTGCGAAAATTGAAAATTAGCCGGCTGGCTAAAACCGGCACTTTTACTGAAACGTTGATTAATGTGCACTGTCCCTGTAGAAATAAAATGAAATAAACTAAACTAAAACTCGTTCGGTTTGCTTAGCCGACTTCTGCTAGCCGCAAGCCGAACCGAAGTATTCTGACGCCTGTAACCCTAACCTTAACCCTAATGATTATTTACCCCCTTTTTCATCATATCAAATTACGATCTTGTCTCATCGCTGCAACTCCCCAATGGGCTCGGAAAAGGCGAAGGTCGAGTCATGCGTCCTCCAAAACATGACCCGCCAAACTGCGCTCTTTAACATCCGCCCGCACCAATGTGTTAGAGGAAACACTGTTCAACTGACGACCTAGGTCAGCCTGCAGGTGCCCGGCCCGCCAAAAGGAGTCGCTAGAGGGCGGTGAGCCAAGTAAAGCCCAACCCTAAACCTTATCCCCTAAACCTAAAATATACTTTTTCCTTGTGGGGACTGGTGAAATGTTCCTATTTGTCTGAATTGTCCTAGTTTTACTATCCTTGTGAGGATTTCTGTCACCACAAGGAGAGTAAAACCAAACACACACACTTAATTTAGTCACAACACAATCGTCGCCGGTCTCTCAGCTTGACAGTGTGTTTTGACAGTCTCCATGTCTTTCCCAAGGCCTGAGTGGGGTCATAAGGTCGTAACCTGTGAGGTTCGGTGTTGACCGTGTTACTGAGAACCAACAAACACACAAACAACTCAAGTCCAAGGGATGTTTGTTCTGTGTACCGAGACAGTTGGGGCTATGGGCTAGGACAGGGTTTCACAAACTTTTTTCGTCCACGACCCCATTTTGATATCTGGTCTTAATGCAGACGAGAGCACTGCTGAATCCAGCTTCACACATATATGAGCTGGCAAAGGGTACCATGAGTTTTAATGCTCTGAGGGAGATGGCAGGGTATTATTCCCTCTGAGTCAGGAACCAAAACTCCTCCGTAGTGACCTGTGAATGCGTTGTCTGTAGTGTTCGGTCACATGACAGCTCGAAAGGCCCCACTTGACTGTTGCATTTGAATCCTTCCGATTCAAGGGCAACAGTCAAGTGTGGTATTTTCCCACGATCGGGGCAATCTGGGCAATCTGGTTGAATTTGATCTTTTAGATTTCAATAATGTTCATTTAGAGTTTTAGGTTACAATGATTTTGAGATACGAAGACGATATATTTTGTTTTTTGGGGGAGTATTTTGGAAATTCTCCCGCGAACCCATTTTCATTCACTACATATACAAAAGTATGTGGACTTCCCTTCAAATGAGTCGATTCGGTTATTTCGCCACACCCGTTGTTGACTAGTGTATAAAATTGAGCACACAGAATGGCCTTAATGAAGAGCTCAGTGACTTTCAACATGGCACTGCCATAGGATGTCACCTTTCCAACAAGTCAGTTTGTAAAATTTCTGCCCTGCTTGAGCTGTCCCGGTCAAATGTAACTGCTGTTATTGTGAAGTGGAAATGTCTAGAGGAGCAACAACGGCTCAGCTGTAAAGTGGTAGGCCACACAAGCTCACAGAATGGGACCGCCTTGTGTCCTCGGTAGCAACACTCACTACCGACTTCCAAACTGGAAGCAATGTCAGCACAATAACTGTTCGCCAGGAGCTTCATGAAATGGGTTTCCATGGCCTAGCAGCCACACACAAGTCAAGATCACCCTGCGCAATGCCAAGTGTCGACTGTAGTGGTGTAAAGCTCACCGCCATTGGACTCTGGAGTGATGAATCACACTTCACTATCTGGCAGTCCGATGGATGAATCTGGGTTTGGCGGATGCCAGGACAACTCTATCCATCCAAATGCATTGTGCCAACTGTAAAGTTAGGTGGAGGAGGAATATGGTCTGTGGCTGTTTTTCATGGTTTGGGCCCTTAGTTCCAGTGAAGGGAAGTCTTAACTCTATATAGCATACAATGATATACTAGACGATTTTGTGCTTCCAACGTTGTGGCAACAGTTTGGGGAATGCCCTTTCCTATTTCAGCATAACAATGCCCCCGTGTACAGAGTGAGGTCCATACAGAAATGGTTTGTTGAGATCGGTGTGGAAGAACTTGACTGGCCTGCACAGAGCCCTGACCTCGACCCCATCAAACAATTTTGGGATGAATTGGAACACCGACTGAGAGCCAGGCCTAATCGCTCAACATCACTGCCGACCTTACTAATTCTCTTGTGGCTGAATGGAAGCAATGTTCCAATATCTAGTAGAAAGCCATGTTATAGCAGCAAAGGGGGGATCAAGTCCATATTACTGCCCATCATTTAGGAATGAGATATTCGATGAGCAGGTGTCCACATACTTTTGGTCATGTAGTGTATCAAGTAACCCCACATTGGGTTGCGACCCCTTGTTTGGGAACCTCTGGCCTAGGAGCTGGAGGGAGCAGAGAGAGCGTAAACAAAGTCAGACAACAATGTAAACAAACTCCCTAAACCCCATTATCACAGAATGATAAAGTGGCTCATTGTGGATTAGTCATTTTGGATTAGAGTCTGTCGTGTATCTGACCACCAAGTACTGCACTTGAGAGCGGGAGTGTGTGTGTGTGTGTGTGTGTGTCTGTGTGTGTGTGTGTGTGCGTCATCGATGCATGTGTATGCATTGTGTAGGAGTTAGAAAACAACATGACCATAAAAAGGTTTAATGGCTAGATGTCAAAGGTCAACATGAGCCCTAGTCAAGGGCAGTATAAAGCTTGGAATGTATTCTGGGGTGTTTTGGGTGAGACGGTTTTGGGGTACAAGGGTTGTTTTGACCGGGGGGGGTCTCGGTCCTGTCCCAACGTCAACCGCTGTTCTCAATTAGAGACAGACAGATCGTCCTGACAAAACAACATGGGCCCTCTTCCCTTGAACAGGGCTGGTGATGTAAATCTCAATCACTCTGTTGTCATTTATACTGCAACACACAGGATGTAAACCATGGCTGCTTGGGGTGCAACCAATTCAACAGTTGGAATAGGAATTTGGAAAACAACAATAAAACAGAAGTGTTACACAACTGCTAGAAACAAAGTCTTTCAAACAAACTACAGATGATTTCAAAACCATACACCCATTGGATGAGTGCATTCTGGTTCAGTAAGAGGATGGTATTCTTGTGTAGTTTTATGGTAGTAAAGAAACATAGTCTTGTCCAAGCCGGGAACAACCCATAGGGGCAGGAGTCTCCTGTTTCTGTAGAGTGAAGCAGCTCTTCCAGCTCGTCCTATCCAAGTACACCCTATACTAATTGGAGTTAAGATAAGATTGCGCCGGAGAAGAAGGCAGACATTTTACGTGCCCCCAACCTATTGTGTTTTTTTGTTGGTTAGTTTGCATTGATTGTAATTATTTTTGAAACTTATTTTGTACATTATGCTGCCGCTACCGTCTCTTATGACCAAAAGTAACTTCTGGACATCAGGACTGCAATTTAACGAGTCTGATGAGACCAATGCGAATGATATACTGCTTTCTCGGGAACAGGCCCAGATCCCCGTGATTTGCGTGAAGAGGAGGTGGAGAAAAAAGGTCCAGAGGGCAGGCTGCCTTCTGAGAATTCATAGGCGATCGAATAAACCCACACTTCCTTCCATTCTGCTAGCAAACGTGCAATCTTTGGAATAAAATAGATGACCTAGGGGGAAGATGAAACTACCAACGGGACATTCAAAACTGTAATATCTTATGCTGCCTGCTATTTTTTTGTGCAGGATTATTTGCTGTTGTTGCTCTGTTAGGGGTGCGTGTTTGCGCCACAGGGTTTTGTTTTCTCACGGTAGTTGTACCGTTTGGACCCTAATTTAGGAGTAGAGGTTTCTCTTCCGGGTGTGACGTTATTTCCCTGTGTGTGGCGACTTCGTTGGGGGTGTTTCCCCACTTGTTGTTGTTGTGTTGGGACTTTCAATAAACGATTGTGCTACTGGGACTTCCTTGCTCTCCTGCTCCTGACTAATGCACTGAAGTTTGCCAATGACCATCTGGATGATCCAGAGGAGGAATGGGAGAAGGTCATGTGGTCTGATGAGACAAAAATAGAGCTTTTTGGTCTAAACTCCACTCTCCGTGTTTGGAGGAAGAAGAAGGATGAGTACAACCCCAAGAACACCATCCCAACTGTGAAGCATGGAGGTGGAAACATCATTCTTTGGGGATGCTTTTCTGCGAAGGGGACAGGGCGACTGCACCGTATTGAGGGGAGGATGGATGGGGCCATGTATTGCGATATCTTGGCCAACAACCTCCTTCCCTCAGTAAGAGGATTGAAGATGGGTCGTGGCTGGGTCTTCCAGCACGACAATGACCCAAAACACACAGCCACTAAGGAGTGGCTCGGTAAGAAGCATCTCAAGGTCCTGGAGTGGCCTAGCCAGTCTCCAGACCTGAACCCAATGGAAAATCTTTGGAGGGAGCTGATAGTCTGTATTGCCCAGGATCTGTGGAAGGTCTGTATGGAGGAGTGGGCCAAAATCCCTGCTGCAGTGTGTGTAAACCTGGTCAAGAACTACAGGAAACGTATGGTCTCTGTAATTGCAAACAAAGGTTTCTGTACCAAATATTAAGTTCTGCTTTTCTGATGTATCAAATACTTATGTCATGCAAAAAAATGCAAATGAATTACTTAAAAATCATACAATGTGATTTTCTGGATTTTTGTTTTAGATTCCGTCTCTCACAGTTGACGTGTACCTATGATAAAAAATGACAGACCTCTACATGCTTTGTAAGTAGGAAAACCTGCAAAATCGTCAGTGTTTCAAATACTTGTTCTCCCCACTGGATCTGTGTGTGTGTGTGTGTGTGTGTGTGTGTGTGTGTGTGTGTGTGTGTGTGTGTGTGTGTGTGTGTGTGTGTGTGTGTGTGTGTGTGTGTGTGTGTGTGTGTGTGTGTGTGTGTGTGTGTGTGTGTGTGTGTGTGTGTGTGTGTGTGTGTGTGTGTGTGTGTGTGTGTGTGCATGCATGCGTGTGTGTGCGTGTAAGAGATTACAATGATTACAGAGATTACAGAGTGCAGTGCAATGGTATGTACACTGGGCTGTATCTTTCTGCATGGCTAAAACAGAGAGCAGATAATTGCCAGTCGTTATGTGAAATTGATAAAGGTGGGGGGAGCTATTTATACAGGGTGTGCTTGTATGAATCAGGTGAGAACACCTTAACCAAAACAAGAGGAAATCATCCTTGTGGACCTGAACAAACAGCACAATATCTGACAGTTATGTCTAAAGCAAATGAACCCCATGACCTTACTGCTACTCCCTTTCTCCTTCCCTCCTAACTCTCCTGCTCCTCCTTTTCCTCATTTGCCCATCTTCCTTTGTCCACTCTGTCCACCCTCCCTTACATTAACTCTCTATTCTCCTTCCCCCCTCTCATCCTCTCACATCTCTTCTATCTATTCGCTGTCTGAATCCTAAATCTTCTTTTGCCTATACACCTCTTCTCCTCTTTCTCTGTTCCTTCTCCTCCTTACTCGAACACCATGTAACACATCTCCTGTCCTCTCACCCATAGTCCTCGCTGTTATATCTGAAGCCCAGCTCCTTCACAAATAGAGGGACACAAAGTAGTAGCGAGGATGGACATCAGTCCCAGGCCAACCTATTTAAGAAATACAATGAGAACAGCAGTAGAGAACTAATACCAAACAGTAAAGGCCAGCACTTTGGCATACATACTGTAGCAGTGAGATGTTCCTCCACCACAGGTATGAGAGACAGGAAGAAAACATCTGGACTGTATTTTAAAAAGTAGAGTTATAGAGTGAATGAGCAGCCCAACCTGCTTAGAGCTATGAGACAGATACAGAGGTGTTTGAAAGCAGCTTTAGTGTACCATAGACAGTAGAGACTCTCAGAATATCCATTAAAATTATATAGACCCACTTTGGATTAGTACATACACAGCTAAAATTGCTATTTTAAACCCTGCCACACTAAACCACCTTAGCACACATGCGTATTGCAAAAAGACTCACGCCTCTACAACTGCTTCCAGGTGGAAAGGGGTCTGCCCTCAATCATACTTAACAGATGTCAAAGGAAGGGCCAAAGATAGAGAGATGACGGGAGAAGGGAAAAAAAGAGTAGGAAAAAGAAGGAAAGACAGGAAAAAGAAGGAAAGACAACGAGAGAGAAAGAGAGAGAAAGCATTGACACACATTCAGTGTCATAAACCAGTGCATAAACTAGCCAGGACAACGGCAATAGAGAAAACAATATATATACAAAGCAAACATTTTACTTCATAGCTATCATATAGCTATATGTGAATCGTTGTAATGTAGCTAAACAGATAGTATAACAGGCAAAAATTACCAAAAACCAATGTTATCCAAGGTAGATGTCAATTCTTCGTAGGTAGCTAGCTAACAATTCTTTGCGGCTATCTGGCTAGTTAACAGTAGTAGTTAGCCAGTTAGCTCTATTGACTTGACCTACGGGCTTACGACCTATGCGACCTACGGGCATTGTAGGCAGGTAACCATACCAAAATAAACAAAGCATGTATTTATTAACATATCAAGATAAAATATTGTAGTCAGGCAACATATGAGATGTGAATAGGCAACATTTCATTCTGAAGTTGGAGTGTATTTTCTCTCGCTTCAGTTCAAACAATGGCCGCCATTCATTTCAAGAAAAATGTCTTAATTTTTATGTGGTTGTGTCCTATTTCATTGCATACTTTCCATTTAAGTTTGCATCAATGCATGGTTCAAAATATGTACAAATGGAGTACACATTCCAGAAGTGCCCTCTGTGCTCTGTTTCGCATATTTCGATTTGGACTCATACTCGCATCCTCCCATGCTCCAATTTGCATGCTCGGAGCATTTTGAAAAACACCCCTTTTGAGCTTTGCTCACTCAGTCTTTGAAGGCTGGTTATGGATATAACAGAACTTCCAGCATGACAGAGATATCCGCTGCCCTGCACCTGCTGATTACTCCTCTATCTTTTTCAATCCTCTTGTCTCCCTCCCGTCTCATTTCATGAGAAATCAGGCCTAAAGGGACACAGCCAGCTGTCAATTAGGATACAAATCAAAAGAAAAAAAGGAAGACAGGAAAAAAGAGAGGGATGGGCATGGTCTGTAAAGAATGGATGGGGGTCAATAGTTCATGACCTGCCGATTGGACCTTTCTTCTTTTTGCCCTCTTCAACTCTTTCAACTGCACCTCATCTGAATCACAATCTCTTTTTCTCTCTTTCTCTGTCTGGTATTGCTGTCACGCATTCCCTACTGATCACTCCTCTCCTTGTGAGATACTGTACCTCTGTCCATTCTTCCCACTCTGTATTTCAATGCCTTGCTCTCTCTCTCTTTCTTGCCTCATCCCCCAAGTATTCTAATCAAAGTATTAGAAATAAAGGGAGAAAGAAAGAGAAACATGGATAGAGAAAGAGAGAGAGAGAGTAGAAGATATGAAGGGCTAAATTCCTGTTTCTCCTATAAAGATGTCTCTTATTCCACACCACCACCATGGTCAAATGATCCTACGTCATATCTTGTGATCAAACCAGGTGATGATGCTACAAAGAACCCCTGTGCCACTCTGGTTTTGGCACATTTCACAACATTAACAGTGAGAGAGACAGAGAGAGACCAGCCACGCAGGCTTCCCTTCCTACCCTTCCATACCACTGGTCCATGTTTAGAGCCCGGTGGTAGTGTAGACTAAGAGAGAAAACGAGGCCTGGCTTTGATTAGTGTGTAACTCTGTAAGCCCACAGCAGTAAACATGCTATGGTCCCAAAACAGACACCCCCTGAAACACATACACTGAAGTCTTCTCTATACCCCCACCCAGAAACACAGGCCCAGGCCTGCCATGGGAACAGGACGAGCAAATGACCAGACACACAGACAGAGAGAGTAAATAAATAAAATAAATAAAAATGTGAGTGAGATAGGGAGAGCGCTAGTGAGATGGAAAAGGAAAGAAAAGAGAGAGCAATAGAGAGAGCGAGAGCGAGAGAGGGAGAGAGACGTTGTAAAAGTTCAGTAAAACACCATTCCTTCCAGTTCTGGATTAGATCTACCATCCACTGTCTGCTTTCTGTCTCCAAGTATCAGATCGCCTCTCACTTAATCAGAATGGCATTAACCACACACACACATACTGTCAGAGGTGAGGAGTGAGTGGTGTGTAAAGGTGTGTGTCGATGGGTTACTGACAGAACTCTTAACAGCACTGAAGCCTCTTCTCCCCTCTCTCATCTCTCTCCCTCTTGCAGCTGTTCTGTCTGCTTGAAGCAGAGCCTCAATTAAAGCTCATAAGCCTCTGCAATACTGTTAACCCGTTGCTGCTGCTGCATACCTACACATCAATCCATCCATACACTGCAATATCATGTTGGTTCTCTCCAAATGCTTAAGCTTACCCCCACTATCACCGGCAGTCACCAGTGAAATGACACAATAAGAGTGTGTGAGGGGAATTTTGGACTGGGATCATTAATACGATTCCGACATTTCAGCAGGATTTTAGCTGTGCCGTGTGAAAGTGAAGATCAGGAGGGATCCCTATTGGAAGAGAGAGGACTGAATCTAACCCACTAACTGAACAAAGGCCTGGTCTAAGCTGGTCTAATGTGAGGAAGTCCATTTTACACTCAGTAATGAGAACCAGAGGCCTAGGTGTGACACACACAAACATACAGTACATACACACAGTGGCTCTGACATTCCTCAGATGTGTGTGTGTGTGTGAGAGCCTCTTAAGTTCTCTCTCTCTCTCTCATTGTGTTTATTGGCAGCCATTATTTCTGTAGAAGAGCTGGAGCTCACATTTACCTTTTAAAGACAAAGACAAGCAGCCTCGGTGCAGGACTAATTGCTTACATACTTGTGTGTGTATGTCTGTTTGGCCTACTTTATACAGAGATGTAATTGAAGTTACACACTCCTCTGTAAGTGCAGTGTATCATTCAGCATGCCCTCATCAGAGAGCTGCTCTGTGTGACCAGGGCCCAGTGATGCCAAACTAGTTCTGGACAAGCTCCCAGACTATCACTTATAAACAGTCTGCCACTTCTAGTCCACAGGCCTGCTTCAGCACAAGACAGGGGGTTAAGATTTGTGTGTGTGTGTGTGTGTGTGTGTGTGTGTGTGTGTGTGTGTGTGTGTGTGTGTGTGTGTGTGTGTGTGTGTGTGTGTGTGTGTGTGTGTGTGTGTGTGTGTGTGTGTGTGTGTGTGTGTGTGTGTGAGATTTTGAAAGCGTAAAAATTAGAGGTCGACCGATTATTTTGGATTTTTCAACACCGATACCGATTATTGGAGGACCAAAAAAAGCCAATATTTTTATTTGATTTCAGCTTTATTGATTTGTTTACAGTAGAAAAAATATATTTACAGTGTGTGCAAATTAGGTAAGATAAGGGAGGTAAGTGTCAGGCTTGTGCGCTACTGGTATGAAGTCAGGTGCAGGAAAGCAGTGAGTTGTGATCAGGCGCACTTTTATTTGGCAAAAGCACAAAAGACAGACGCAACTGCGTCAAAAATCCTCCAGCCACAGGTAAAAGTCAATCAGTGCGAAAACACTCACAAAAATGACGGATCACCACCTCAAGCTGAACTTCGGCAAGACGGAGCTGCTCTTCCTCCCGGGGAAGGACTGCCCGTTCCATGATCTCGCCATCACGGTTGACAACTCCATTGTGTCCTCCTCCCAGAGCGCTAAGAACCTTGGCGTGATCCTGGACAACAAACTGTCGTTCTCAACTAACATCAAGGCGGTGGCCCGTTCCTGTAGGTTCATGCTCTACAACATCCGCAGAGTACGACCCTGCCTCACACAGGAAGCGGCGCAGGTCCTAATCCAGGCACTTGTCATCTCCCGTCTGGATTACTGCAACTCGCTGTTGGCTGGGCTCCCTGCCTGTGCCATTAAACCCCTACAACTCATCCAGAACGCCGCAGCCCATCTAGTGTTCAACCTTCCCAAGTTCTCTCACGTCACCCCGCTCCTCCGCTCTCTCCACTGGCTTCCAGTTGAAGCTCGCATCCGCTACAAGACCATGGTGCTTGCCTACGGAGCTGTGAGGGGAACGGCACCTCAGTACCTCCAGGCTCTGATCAGGCCCTACACCCAAATAAGGGCACTGCGTTCATCCACCTCTGGCCTGCTCGCCTCCCTACCACTGAGGAAGTACAGTTCCCGCTCAGCTCAGTCAAAACTGTTCGCTGCTCTGGCTCCCCAATGGTGGAACAAACTCCCTCACGACGCCAGGACAGCGGAGTCAATCACCACCTTCCGGAGACACCTGAAACCCCACCTCTTTAAGGAATACCTAGGATAGGATAAAGTAGTCCTTCTCACCCCCCTTAAAATACTTAGATGCACTATTGTAAAGTGGTTGTTCCACTGGATGTCATAAGGTGAATGCACCAATTTGTAAGTCGCTCTGGATAAGAGCGTCTGCTAAATGACTTAAATGTAAAATGTAAATGTAAATATATACAAGTATGACAAATACATACAACGGGTCAAAATACGATACCTGGGGGGAAAAACCAGTCTGGCGCATCACACTAAACACATAACAAAGCAATTTCACACAAAGACATGAGGGGGAACAGAGGAATAAATACATGTAAATCGATTGGGGAATGAAAACCAGGTGTGCAGGGAACAAGACAAAACAGATGGAACAATGAGAAAATGGAGCGGCGATGGCTAGAAGACTGGTGACATCGACCGCCGAACGAGCAAGGTGATGAGCCGACTTTGGCGGAAGTCGTGACAGTAAGGCAATAAATAGGCCATGGTGGTGAGGTAATTACAATATACCAATTAAACACTGGAGTACCGATTAATCGATACTGATTAATCGGCCGATTTTTATAAATATATGTAATAATGACAATTACAACGTTAGCTTTTTTACATGGCACATATAGCACTTTTACTTTCTTCTCCAAGACTGTATTTTTGCATTATTTAAACCTCTCGAGGGTACGTGGGACGCTAACGTCCCACCTGACCAACATCCAGTGATAGTGCAGGACGCCAAATTCAAACAACAGAAATCTCATAATTAAAATTCCTCAACCATACATGTAGTATACACCATTTTAAAGATAAAATTGTTGTTAATCCCACCACAGTGTCCGATTTCAAAAACGCTTTATGACAAATGCATACCATGCGATTATGTTAGGTCAGTACCTAGTCACAAAAAAACCTGCCATTTTTCCAGCCAAAGAGAGGAGTCACAAAAAGCAGAAATAGAGATAAAAATCACTAACCTTTGATGATCTTCATCAGATGGCACTCATAGGACTTCATGTTACACAATACATGTATGTTTTGTTCTATAAAGTTCATATTTATATCCAAAAATCTCTGTTTACATTGGCGCGTTGTTATGTTTTGCCTCCAAAACATCCGGTGAAAGTGCAGAGAGCCACGTCAATTTACAGAAATACTCATCATAAATGTTGATGAAAATACAACTGTTATGCATGGAATTAAAGATATACTTCAAAAAAGCTTTACGGAAAAAGCACACCATGGAATAATCTGAGTACAGCACTCAGAGACCAAAACAAGCAATACAGATACCCGCCATGTTATGGAGTCAACAAAAGTCAGAAATAGCATTATAACTATTCACTTACCTTTGATGATCTTCAACAGAATGCACTCCCAGGAATCCCAGTTCCACAATAAATGTTAGATTTGTTCGATAAAGTCAATAATGTCACGCCCTGGTCTTAGTATTTTGTGTTTTCTTTATTATTTTGGTCAGGCCAGGGTGTGACATGGGTTATTTATGTGGTGTGTTTTGTCTCGGGGTTTTTGTAGGTGATGGGATTGTGGTTAGTGGGGTTGTCTAGAATAGTCTATGGCTGCCTGGAGTGGTTCTCAATCAGAGGCAGGTGTTTATCGTTGTCTCTGATTGGGAACCATATTTAGACAGCCATATTCTGTGAGTGTTTCGTGGGTGATTGTTCCTGTCTCTGTGTTTGTTTGCACCAGTATAGGCTGTTTAGGTTTTCACGTTTATTGTTTTGTATTGTTCGTGTTTATCTTTTATTAAAGATGTATCGTAATAACCACGCTGCATTTTGGTCCGATCTCTGCTACACCTCCTCTTCAGAGGAAGAGGAGAAAGAAAACCTTAACAAATAATTTATGTCCAAATACCTCCTTTTTGTTCGGGCATTTAGTACAGTAATCCAAATGTGCAGGCACTAGGTCCAGACAAAGTCACAAAAGTTATATTACAGTTCGTAGAAACATGTCAAATGATGCATATAATCAATCTTTAGGATGTTTTATCATAAATCTTCAATAATGTTTCCACTGGAGAATTCCTTTGTCTTTAGAAATGAAAGGGAACGGAGCTAACTCTCACGGCGCGTGCCTGACTGAGCACATGGCCTTCTGGCAGACCCATGACTCAATCAGCTCTCATTC